>NC_072487.1:19473039-19804289 GCF_027574615.1 Eptesicus fuscus
CTTATACGTGTAAATGGCTGGTAGATTATACCTCAGGTTACCTTGCATCCTATTACCTGGAAGAGTTCCGGGTCCCTTTGTGAATGTTACCTAACAAATAGGATAATCATCTTCACGTTAGGCATTATGATCCTCTCTCCTCTATCCCTCTCTCTGTCTCTCTCTGTCTCTCTCTGTCTCTCTCTCTCTCTCTTCTCACACACACACACACACACACACACACACACACACACTTAAAATTACAAAGTGTATTCACATCAACTGTGAGTTATTAGGATTGGTATAGTAGTATTTCTATTATAAGAAAAAAGGGCTCCTGTTTTTTGTTTTAGGTGGAAAGGGTTCTATAAATCATCGTCAAAGATGAGACAAATCCCTACCAGGTGAGAGGTGCATAGAATCTTTTAAATATTCTATCAGGTCAGTGGTATTAACTGTGGCTACATGCTCAAATTACCTGGGAACTCAAGGAAAACTGTCAGTGTGGGCCTATGCTGTGGGAGGGAGGTTGGTGGCTGCCCTAACATTTTTAGTTCCGAGTTCTAAGGGTGATTTTGAGGCAGAGGACAGTTAGAACCCCGAATTAGACGATGGTTATGAGTGAATTCACCAGATGACTTTTTTGAACCAGCCTTTATCTGTTTAGGATCCCAGCCTTTATCTGTTTAGGGCTCTTGACCACCCTTCCCACCCACCCGGATTAAAAAGAAACCCCCATTTTTCTTCCCAGCCCCTTTGTTTGGGGTTGTATGGGAGACTAAAGGGACCCGGCAAGGCTATCAGCTGCCTTGAATCTGGGAAAAGATAACAGATGGGTTTCTGGGAATGAGATAGAGGAATGTCAGGCTGTAGGAGGGGAGTAATAATAACTGCTGATGTTTATTGGGCACTTGCTGCGTGTGTGAGCTATTGTGCTAAGTATGTTGCATGACTCGTTTTATTAAATTTCACAATAATCCTTTGAGGTAGATGCTATTATTGGTCCCTGGTTTGCAGACAAGGAAACTGAGACACAAAGTTTACACTGGTGGAGCCAGGATCTGAGTCCAGGCAGTCTGGCTCGAGTTCCTGCTCTTAACAACCACACCAGTAACGCTCTCAACCTGGCGAATATCAGAGTCACCTGGAGAGCCAATAAAGTCCACGGGCCCAGCCTGTGAAGTAGGAGGAGCCTGGGCCTTCCTAATTGTAACAAGCTCTCAGCTGATTCTCATACTGCCCCCAAATAGGAGTCCACTGCATTACAATATATGGAGTGGGCAAAAGTATGTTTACAGTTATCTGTATGGAAGATAATATAAAAGTTAATAATAATACAAGAGTAAACTGTTTTGCATCTGTAAGCCTACTTTTGCCCACCACTATGTTGCTTATAGATAAGAAAGCTGTATACACATGCATACGCGCGCGCGCACACACACACACACACACGCGCACACACACACACACACACACAAACACTAAGGAGAAAGGGGGTCCTGATCTTGGTATGGGACAGACCAGAAGTAAGCTCAACGTACAAATTCCCAAAAGTCGCAGATTGGCAAAGAAAGGCAGAGGCCATCTGTATCAGTGGATGGTGATCGCTGGAGGAGGAAGGAGAGAAGTCCATAAATCGTATTTCTGCATCTGAATCTCAAGCCACCTTTGCTCCCATTGGTTAGATATGGGAAAGACCCTGACACAGTATTTCATAGAATCCAAGATGCCATAGAATGAAGTCACGTTATTTTATGTACCTTGAAGAATAGCAAAAGCCACCCATTAAACTGTGACCTGCTATCAATTATAACATGCATCCAAACTTCTAAAATAAGAAAAGAATTGTGTATCTTAGGATCGATGAAATACGGTACAAGCAGTGAACTCTAATGAACTTGGTTCTGAAACTGTGGAAATCACTCAGCACGCTGGGGAGGCTCCTGCTGACAGAGTCCAAATAACATAGTTCCAGCAACATGGAAAATAGTCTGTACTGCATATTTTAATATGATTTGTTTGCTAAGAAAATTGAATACACATACACTAAAAGTAGAGGAATTCACGCCGCCCTTCAGGTTTGGGTGCTCAGATTTCTTATCTGTGAAATGGGTTGTGGTAAGGCTGATCTGAGGTCACAGCCATCATCAACAAATAGCTCAGTACCTGGCACACAGGAGAAGACTGAAAATCATGTCCCCCTCCCCCGCCCTCCACTAAGTCTGAAGGGATTTTTATGTTATGCGCAGTCAACTTGGGGGATGGAGGAAAGAGAGTTAAAGTGGTAGGTGTCCAAAATTAGAATGAAAGTCAGAAGGACCATATGATTTCAAATACAAATACCTGTTTGATGCTGTTCCAAAGCAAATGTACTTTATGAGGTGAGGCCAAGCTATAATCAATTTTGTACTAATGCTGAGTAAAGAGCTACGTGCACATTGGAGACTATTCATATAATTAGGAGATGAAGAAATCAGAGACCCACAGGATTCCAATGCCTGATTAAAAATCTGACCTGAGCATTTGGATTCATAAAGGAAAATATTAAAAAATAGATATGTGACATTTAACTCACACTTTCTTTAATAAACCTGGGGGGGGGGTTCTTCTTGGGGTCACACTGTATTTTTAATATAAAATAACGAATTTATGAATTTTAGATATGGCTTGATTATTTTCTGAAGACCACAATTAATATTTCATCGGGGCAGCTCACTCGAATTTAGACCTTCAAGGCTGCACCTTTTATTGGGGTTTCAGCTGCTTTCAAAGGGAACGTGACATGTGGAGGCCATATTAGATCATGCGGCGGGCTGCGAGAATTGGGGCAAAGATATTCCTTGCTGGCTTCCCATGGAAAGAGCCATAACCGTGACGTGAATCTGAAGAGCTGAATAGGGCACTGTGTGGTGAGAAAACAGACAAACAACCACAGGAAAACACCGCACTCTCTGATCACAATATTCACTCAAGGTCCCCAAATGACCCCGTGTATGGGCTCTGTGTCCCATGGGGGATGGCAAAGTTTCCCAAAAAGCACAGCAGTGCCTACTTGCAATAGCCCCTATTTTTTGAAAGGTTTACTGGGAGTGACTAAAAGGTTAGGTCACATCATGTGGCAATCTCTGTAGAAGGGTTGGGCCTGAGAGAGAGAGAGTGAGAGAGAGAGACAGAAAGTTCTTAACTCTTTAGGATACTGATCCATATGCTGCCATGATGTGGGGGAAAGAACAAAATCTCTGACTGTATGTCACAATTTCGAACAAGGAGGCCTTCAAGAAAAGTATTCACTCCTTCACACATTCATTCAGCAAACACTGCAGCACCTACTCAGTGCCAGGCGCAGGCTGGGTGCCCAGCAGTGGGGCCTAAAGAGCCCGGCACACAGCTGGCTTTTGGAGAGTCTCTGAGGCTGGGAGATGGAACATCAAGGAATTTTTCCCGCCCAGAACTCTGCGGCCATATGTATACGGAGGCTGTCCTCTCTTCTCTGTCACTGCTGCTGCCTTCATGGCGCCTGGCCAGGAGAGGAGCATCTCCTAACTGGCCTCCTGGTCTCGGGGCCTCTCCACTATGTGTTCACCACAGCAGTCTTTCTAAACACAAGCTTGGGCCGAAGCCCCCAGGCATGGCGTGCACACTGCAGCCACGGGGATTTACTCAGCAATCCTACATCCCCTTCCGTCCTTCCTCTGTGCCTCTGCCCATGCAGGTGCCTCTGCCTGGAAGGTCCCCTTTCTCTCTCTGTCTGCCGGGTGAATGTCCATTGGTCCTGTAAGACTCACTTTAGATGTCCATTCTTTCGTGTTACCTCCAGTGACCCACCTCAAGGGCAAGGTATTCAGAGCCTAGCCCAGAGCCCAGGACACTGCAGACAACAGATGCCAGCTTCGCTCCCCCGCGTCCTTCCTTGTGCTACTCCAGCATCTTATTTCCTCCACTCATCTTCTGTGTTATCTTTTTAAAACTTTGTTTAGAATCGGTGAGTTTCCTGGGTGTTATTTATGACCGTGTCGTGTCTCTTTGTGTCCCAAGGAAAGTATCAGGCATACCAGTCCGTGACAAGGTTTTCACTGATACAAAGAAGAAATAAAGAGGAAAATAAGGATACCGGTTAGTTTCTCATAAAGCTAGATGAGTTGAGTTAGATTTTCCTCTGACATGACATACTTGAAACTTCTGGCTTATTCAAATAGCCTTTCATTTGCAGCAATGGAACAAAATGGCAGAGCTGGGATCAGAATGAATGCTAGCTACCTGGGTTGGAATCGGCACTAGCTGATAAACCTGCAGCACGTTATGCAGTCTCTCTGTGCCTCAGTCTCCGCATCTGCACAATGAGGAGAATAGTTATAACTATGCCATGGGGTTGCTATGACAATTAGTTAATTTATATATGTAGAGTGCACCTCACATTGAAGCAAGCACTCTCTAAAGCATTAACTATTATTATTTTACTAGAGGCCTGGTGCATGAAAACTCGTGCACTCAGGGTTGGGGGTGTTCCTCAGCCCACCCTGCGCCCTCTCACTGTCCGGGAGCCCTCAGGGGATGTCCTACTAATGGCTTAGGCCCGCGACGGGGTGGGCAATCAGGGGACAGTGCCACCCCCATCACCCCGCTGCCGCTGCAGGCCTCCCTCTGCAGGAGGCGACCAGGCCAATCAGGGGAAGGCGCCGCCCCCATCACCCGTCCACTGCCATTGCCATCCCCTCCCTCTGACCGCTGGCATGCGCCTTGGCTGGCTTGATGCCTCCTGCTCGCTGGCCCCGCCCCTCGCCAACTGGTCATTCTGCTGTTTGGTCTATTTGCATATTACACTTTTATTATATAGGATTAGAGGCCCAGTGCACAAATTCATGAATGGGTGGGGTCCCTTGGCCTGGCCTGCGATCAGGGCCAATGTGTGTGTGTGTGGGGTAATGTAGGGGGCTGTGGGAGTGCACTGACCACTAGCGGGCAGCTCCTGCATTGAGCATCTGCCCCCTGGTGGTCAGTGTGTGTCATAGCAACTGGTCGTTCAGTCGCTTAGGCTTTTATATATATACCAGAGGCCTGATGCACGAAATTCATGCAAGGGTAGGCCTTCCTTCCCCCATCTGTCAGCACCAGCTTCCCTCTGGGGCCTGGGCTTCCCTCTGGCCACCAGCAGGCACCCAGGACCCGGGCTTCCCTTGCAGCCCCGGCTTTGTCCAGAAGGTCGTCTGGAAGGATGTCCAGTCTAATTAGCATATTATGCTCTTATTATTATAGATAGATTTATACAACTATGATAATAGAACTTTATTTTACTGTCTCAACATAATAAAAAAAAATGAAGCTTCGTATCTGTTTTCCATACTTCCTGTCTACTTGCAAACATGTCTTTATTTACTTTTGAAATTTTAATGGCCTGTTAAACCCCAAAATCCGGGATTCACTGCTCTCAATAATCCAGAACTCTGAAGTGAACATAAATGGGGTTCTCAAAATCAAGATCCCGGAGTCCACAGCCAAAACAGTCCCACTGGTGTGAGTCCCAGCACTGCTGGGCTGAAGTTGGCCGAGTGGAACTTCCGGGGAAATACGTCTCCCTTGGATTGAGGCAGGTTGGGGCTGGTGACAGAGACCTGGCAGACGTGTTGGAAAATCAGAGTCCCTCTTAGCAGAGAGCTGAGGACACGCTGATCGGTGACCAGGATGATGCTCAAAGATTGTAAAAGTCCTACACTAATGGTTCCACAGAGTGAACTAAACCTTTTCAGGAAAACCCTACTTTCATTACTGTTCCATATGCTACCGAGGCCCTTTATTCTCCTGAATGAGGGGCTGGTTTAAAGGTTTCACTACTTAAGCAAACTACAATAGAAAAGACAGGTGTTTAAGTATCAAATAAGCAGAGGCAACGTAATACATTCATTAAGCTTAGATTTCAGAGTTGCTGAAAAAGAGGATTCCAGAAAAAAAAAAAAAAGGCATAACTTGAAGGAGTGACCTTAAATATAAATCTTTAGAGTTTTAGAGTTTTTCTAACACATTCTTTCTTGAATCACTATAAATAATGAATTAATGTGTCTATTTCTTTAGGCAGAGAACCCTTACATCAGCAATAGTTAAATATACAGTTTAAAGAAAATAATATCATGACAGCAACATAAAACCAATGGAAAGTACCGGCCAATTAATTCCTCCTCCTCCCTCCTCCCCTGTCCCAAGTGCTTTCTGATATTATATGTAGAAAAGACCCATCTACATATGTGCCTGGCCAGTGTGGCTCAGTGGTTGAGCATTGACCCATGAACCAAGAGGCCACTAGATCTATTCCCTGTCAGGGCACATGCCTGTGTTGTGAGCTTGATCCCCTGGGGGTGGGGAGGCAGCTGATTGATGTTTCTATCTCTCCATCCCTCTCCCTCCCCCGCCCCCTCTCAAATTAATAAAAACATATTTTTAAATAAAAGACCCATCTTTAGAATCCTGTCTGTTTTAGTCAACATGGTATACTCAGTGCCTCACACATAGCAGATTCTCAATAAATATGCTATTTTGCACAGCTGGAAGGAAGTGAATACTTCTTGGAGACCTATTATGTGCAATATCCTGCATGAAGTTATTTTCACATATATATCACCACGATTTTTCATATTTTTCATTGATATGGAAAGCTAGAGAAATGAAGCCTATTGACATGACAAAGTCTAGGGTGAGAGACAAGCTTTACATACTTGAGTCCCCTGTTTTGCCAGGTCACTCTGAGGTTTATAAACCAACAATGATGGCTGAGTTTTAACTTAAGATGATTTTTTCATCAGCTTCGTTGGTTCCTTTGTTTCTTCTGTGTGTGACATTTCAACTTTGCGACCTTGCTCTACCAAGGCCAGCTCGCCTGACTCTTACAGAGTCCACACAGTATAACAAAAAGATAATAAACTCTTTTTTCAAGGGAGCATGGATTCCAAGGAAAGAGATACAGCTTCCAGGATCTGGATCCTATCTAGTAGGTGTTCCAGGCAAATGCATCTAAAATTTCTTTGCATGCATTTATATTTGAAAATTCAATTTATCTGCAAAAGAAGGGGGCTGGACCAGGCAATTAAATCACATATTCAACTTTTTGCCTGGTACTAGGAATATAAAGAGATCCAAGACAAAAATAAAACCAAACTCCTGCCTTCAAAGGTATCACAGCCAACTGGGGTCACATTTTACGCTACTTCGAATATGCCTTTCCCGTCTAAAACACTATGAATCTATATACTGAGTTCCCAAATGTCAATTACACTAGCTCTGTAACAGTAATTTCAATGTGTGTTTGTTATCTCAGACCAGCTACAAGCCCCAAAGTGAAAGTGTGTGGCACATGAGGGAAATTATATTGGGTCTGAATGATCAATGGTTATAACAAACAGAATGAAAAAAGCAGACTATTTCTAAAAAACTTTCCTCTAAGTCTCACTTCAGCACCTGAACAGTAGGCGTGCTTATAGTTTCCATGACCCCTTTTCAGTTCTGGTTGTACTGATGAAGTACAATATTTGAACAATACGCTGGCAGACTTCAAATAGTGACTGAGATTACAGGTGGCAAAGTAGATTAAGAAATCGGACACCCTACCATACCTTACTCTGAGAACAAAGTCAGGTGTATTTATTTTATTGGACCGTTTGAATTTATTATAGGTTGCTCATAATTTCCTGTCTCATTTCTTTAGGGCTCTTGGAGTTTATGTCAGGATCTCTTAGGTTATCACAATGCTTCCCTCCTTTGTCCCAACATGTATGCCAACAGACTGAATTGACTCAGACAAAGTCCCCGGACAAAAATTGAAGGGGAAAATACCCAAAGCTTTAGTTGAAGAATGGCAGAAGGTTTGGAAAAAAATCTGAAAAAGCAATGAAGATGAAAATGGAAACTCTGTGAAAATTAATGTAGTGTAGAATTGGCGAACATACCACCTATTTCTTTAAACAAATAGAAGAAAGAACCCGCTTATGAGGTGCACCCAAATAATTCACAGGTGGTGAAACTATTAGAGTCCTGCAATTTCTTGCCTCAGAAGTGGAATAAATCTCCTGCATTATAAATGGCGTATGCTCATATGTGTGATTTTTCTACTATTTCCTTTCTCTCCACTATCCCCCTTTCCATGCACAAGGCCTTTTGGGTTTTATTGTAATTAATTTATTTTTAATGAGAACTTTAGAGAAAAATGTACTTGAGGAAGGGAGATGCAACCTACTATAGTAACTTCACTCACAGAAATATAATGTCAAATGGAATATGCTTGGTCTTTTTTCATGGTTCAGTTATTACAAAGTACGCACAATGTAGCGAAAACTTAGATTGAAGTCCGCCAGCACGATGCTCCAATGATAATGGGGCAGATGGAAACTCTCTAGATATTGGTCACACATAATTAATGGTAATTCTCACAATGATAAGAATTTGCTTTGAGAATAATTTTTCCCTAAGTAATTTATCTTACCAAAGAAACTATGCTAGGAGCATTATCTCAATCCGTTGAGATTTTGCTTCCCAGAAATTGTTGACTAAAAGTTTAGCTCAAATAAACTCACAAAAATAAAAAAAGTAAAATAAAGAAGCTATTCTAATGTGTTCTATTGCACAAATTGATATTCTGAACTATGGAAGTTGGGGGAAAATAATGTTTGAAGTCAAATAGCGACTGCTAATATCCATAAAAATAACACATTAGTAATCTGTAGGAAGCCATAATTTACATTTACACATGGATAAGAGAATTAAAAAGATAAAGTCTATGCAGGAACAGACAAGTTACTCGATGAGCCTTTCTGAGGGACAACTGAAAATAATAATATCCATCATAGGACCATTGCCTGTGGAAGTTTTTTTGAAATATTTAAAAAATAACTCTGACAACTCAATGTCCAATTAACTACCAAGCTCCTCATTGCAAGGACTGTGCCTTCATCTATCTTCCATGGAGCTTGGCTTTGTGTTGGGTATACAGCTGGTGACAGATAAATGATTTTTACATGAATTAAAGTAACCGCTTTAAATTTTACAGTACTTTGAAGCTTACAAAACACTTCAACATCTAATGCCGATTTGCCTCTCACGGCACCCTGGAGAGTTCAGTGGGATGGGCAAGAGTGCGTGATGAGTGGACAGAAGTTGGAGTGAGTTATGTGACTGGATCACAGAGATGGAATCAGTGCTACAGCTCAGATGGTTACACATTAAAACGAGTGTGACCTCTAGAAAAATGTACCCAAGGTAGTTTGAGGCTAAGTATACTTCAAAACTACATTTTAGCCAAAACCAGTTTGGCTCAGTGGATAGAGCGTCGGTCTGCGGACTCAAGGGTCCCAGGTTCGATTCCGGTCAAGGGCATGTACCTTGGTTGCAGGCACATCCCCAGTAGGGGGTGTGCAAGAGGCAGCTGATTGATGTGATGTTTCTCTCTCATAGATGTTTCTAACTCTCTATCCCTCTCTCTTCCTCTCTGTAAAAAATCAATAAAATATATATTTAAAAAAACAAACAAAAAAAACAAAAAAAAAACCCTACATTTTACTTCCTATGCTGCTATGTGACACATTTGCTTTCTGTGGGTGCATGCGTCTGTTTTCCTCTCTGTCACTTGTGCGCTCCTTGAGTTTCTGACACCTGTCTCTGGAACTGCTTTGGTGTTAGGCCTGTGTCTGCATCCTGGTACCTTTTCTTGTTTCCTTTGACTGCCCCTTGGGTCTGTGTGGTTCTGTGTCCTGGACCAGGTTGGTTGGTCCTGCTCTGCTCCAGGAGGCCAGACTCCAGCTGTTGACCACAGTCCTGCTGTCTTGGTTCCTCTCCTCATTTATTACTGCTCCACTCGCTCCTGAAGCCCATGTTTAAAAAGGGATGTGAACCCATTTTTCCTGTTTGTCCTGCAGAACTGGCACATATACACCCCCAAGTACTCAGCACATTCTGGGTCTGTGATAAGGTGCAAGCTACACAGACTGAATCACCTTTAGGATGACTTGGCATCTTATTTCAATTTTCCTGCATAATATATCAAAAGTAGTATCAGTACTTATATATCAATGAGTACTAGTCTGCTTATCATCTAAATTAGAAGCATATGTTAATTGAAAAGGTTTTTAGTTTAATAAATAACACCTTCCCGCAATCGCAATTCTCAGTGTTTTAACACAACAAAGGTTTGTTTCTTGCTCGAGGTTAAATGAATGTTCATAGATGTGCCTCTATGGGGGTGGCGGTTTGGGGTTCTGCTCCATATAGTTATTCAGGGACTGAGGCTTTCGACTTGGTGGCTTTGCCATTCCCTACTCTCTTGAAGTTCTTTACTAAATTCTCAGCATCCAATAGGCAGGAAAACAGAGTCTTTGGTGCTTAGAGGGTTACATGAGAGATGCCAGGCCTACAAGTGCCATATTTCATGTCTAACTCTAATCCGTAGACCAGAACTCAGTCATATTGCTCCATCCACTCACAGAGAAGGCTAGGAAATACAGTTTATCCTGTGCCAAGTAGTAAAAAGAAATGAGTTTTTGTGACTCCATAGCATTATCTCTGCTAAAATTAGAGTTTATAACTACCTTCCAGTTTTATAAAACTGTGGCTATTATAAATGTCATTTTCTTCCTGAGGATCAATTTCATAAAAACAAATACTTGGAAACTAAATGAATTATAAGAGATATAAAACATGCAAAATTCATTCTAATTAACAACAGCAGAAGAGATTCTTGCTCAATTGCTATTCAGGTGTTTAAGAGAGAGAGAAAAACAAAATAGACGTCTTCACCTTGACATTTATTAGGATTGTTGACTTGGTCCTACCAACATTAGAATTAGTGAAATGCTTCATATGTGAGGTGGTTGTTCACATTTTCCCTTTTTACATGTATTTTCTTTTCACCTTCTTTTGCCAAGTCATTCTTATTCATCCATTTATTCATTCATTACAAAACATGTATTGGGATCTAATGACCAGACATCCTGAGAGGAGTGGGAGGAACAAGTCATCCCTTCTGTTGTCACTCACATCTTTGTGGAGTAGACAGACATGTAAGTACAATATGAGATTCAGAAAGTCAGTGATAAATGCAAGGAAGCACAAGAGCTAGAAGTCACAATTAAAAATAGCATGGAGAATATAATTAAGTATTTATGCCTCTGAAAAACAATTATTAAATGCTGTCTATACATGCAGCTAAATATTGGTGGAATTTGGGGTGGGGGTAGTCAAGTGGAGAAATTACAGTACTTCTTCTAAAGAAGGTTAAATAAGATAAGATCTATTTCTATGACTGAAAGAGACTATTAATAAATATAGGAAAATATTCCAACTGATTTATAAATACGGAGCTTCTGGAAATACATCAAATAAAAAGCCAGAGGTTGTTGCTGGCTGCAGACTACTATCGTCGGGACATCTTTATGACATGGCCAGAAAACGTCTAATGGGCTTACATGCTGGGCACTCCGGTTAGCAAAGTCACGGGGAGGGGAAGCCAGAACAGCTAAGCTTTATTCAATGTAGGTTTCAAGCTTGAAGTTCGGGAATTGGGGGAGAGTTAGTCATTTATTTTTGAGCTCATGGAAAGAAGGGGTTGATAGCGACAGCTCACCCCAGTTAGCAGGCAGGCTCCCCACACAGCTGTGCTGGCCTATTTCAATTAGGATCCTTTAGGACTGAGATCACCCCTGGTATGCCAGTCCTAAGCCGCTCATGAGCCAGTACTGCCAATCAAGCCCAAATTCAACCACATGGTATGGTTGTTATGATGTAGACAGAAAATGACATGGACTTGTCTCATTCTGGGGAAAACTTAAAGTCTGAAGCCAGTAAAAATGGCAAGACTGCAAAACTTAATTTAGACACATTTTCCTGCGATTATCTCAACACAATTAACCAGTAGGTTACTCATGATGATTCAAGGAATGCTCTCACTAAAAAAAAAAAAAAAAAAAAAAAGACTGTGCTTTTCATGCTATGAAGAGGTCTCTTTTGAGTCACTCTGCTCATGAGAACACAAGAACCCACAGAATATGCATAATGAGGGAAGGGTAGAATAAAACTTAAATAATTAGATGGGAGAAACTTAAATAATCAGACCCAGAACCCGAAATAGACACATTTAAAGCAGAGTTGTCACTGGACTATACATACGAAGTTAGAAAACACCAAATACGTATGGAGAATTAGAGGACTGTGTGATAGTCTCTATAAGTTCTTTCTTCTCTTAATTTAGTTCAAAACCAGTTCTGATGCCTGTATATACGAGACACTCTACTAGTTGTTGCAGAAAATGCAGAGATTCACAGGACACTGTATTTTTTCCTGAAATAGTTTCAAATTATATTTTGATTAAGCTATTATAAAGGGGAGAATCAAAACACCAGATCACGTCTCATCCAAATATAAATCCTGTGCCAAATGCACCAATGTAAACTGGGTTAAAAAATGAGTTCCAAGTCTAAGGGTTAACCACACTTTGCTGATTAAAATTGCACAAATTAAATCTCCTTCAATTTTGTTATAAGGATGTAAGGATGAAGTTTGTGCTGCTCCTCAGTTTGAGTAACAGCCTATCCCATGACATGCTAGAGAAGTGCTTTCTGGCTTAGTCATGCATATGGATAAAGGGGGAATCAATATGTGTTAACACTCGCTGAAATGCACAGATACATTTGTTTATTCACTCTCTCACAAGTCTTCAACATCCACGTCGTTTTTTCAAGGAAGAAAATTCCTGGTGTAACAGGATTCTTTTGTAGTTCACTAGTGACCACTATTGGACATACTTCCCTCAACTTATATAAAGCAATCGGACTGGTTCACATGAAAATAATAACGGAGACCAGAAAGTGGTCCTGAACAGACCAGACACTAAAAACAGAAGCCTGAGAAAACAAAAATGCAGCTGACCATGTCTAGACAAGAAACTGCAAAAACATGAAGAAAATAATGTGAAAAGAAATGCCTCACTGTTTTGCAGATTTATGTAAAAAAAAAAATCCTTACATTTGATTTAAAGACAATCTAGGCATGATAATAAACAATAGATATAAAAAGGTGTTTGTGCACACACACACACACACACACACACACACACACACACACACCTCTCATTGGAGCAGGCCACAGTCGGCTGTAAATAGGGATTTAACATTCATTCCACAAGCTAATGGTGCTTCTAGCCATCCAAGATAGATCCACTTAGATAATAGTGGAGGAGAGTGCCAGAGTGACTGAAGGGAATGGGCTATTGTGTTTGACTAGTTTCCATGTATAAATTAGTGCAGAGAAGAGAAAGAAATTCAACAGAAAAACACATGTACTTTATTATAATTCTGAGTGTTACTCTTGCAACTCCCACAATAGCAGGCGAAAGTGCTTCAAACCACTTAAAAGAAACAAAAAGCAAATGCAAATTTGGTTAAATGCCTTTCTGACAAGGAGTGATTTGACTTCAAGTTTGGATGGACACATATGTCAATGGCTGGTCATGGTTTCTGCCACATTCTTTTTGAGCTGAACAATCGGGACAGAAAAAGGAGAATGCAAAAGGGAAGCAGGGTGGGAAGATGTGGAAAGTTGGGTGATGTGGCTTAATTTGACCTGAAAATCAGGATGGAAACCTCTTGGTCAGTACTACTGTCCTACTGTGTCCAGAATAAAAATGAAGTCTATGGTGTATGAGCTTTGCATGAAAGTGTGGGTGGTAACCTAAACTAGATACAATAGACACAGGGACTGCATTCTCTCAGGAACAATGCTCCAGATAAAAAGGGCTTTGGTGAGCCACATTGGAGATTTGTACACACTCACGGACCACAGCATGATACGGATGATTCAGCTGCCAGTGATATGAAGGCTGTTTTGAAGTAGAAACTGGCTTGCCGCTAAAACAGAGTGTTTTCCAACTAAGTTAAAGGGATCTTTCAAAATTGCTTAAATTAATCCCAAGAGTAGACAGACTCTTGTATAAAAGAACTACAGAAAAAAAAAAAAGCCCACAAGGCAACCAGTTCAATTTCTCTATCTAGACGGAATGTTGAGTTGTCAATGTTACACTTCTAGTTCTAAGTCAACTAAAGATCAGTCTAAAGGTCACTTTCTCTTAGGCCAATAACTCAATTTTGGTTACAAAGCTAAAGGGGGGCAGTTAATGAGCAAATGTAACAACTGTGTATAATATTGTACACATCTTTAATGGGCAAGATGATGCAAGAAGCCTACGTATCTCAAAGTCCACAGACCAACCCATGCCATTGATTCCATCATTGCTAAATAATTTATAACCACAGTAAAAAGCAAACAAGTTCTGTTCTCTCCATTATGTGTTTGATTTGGGGACTCAAATATAAGCTTATTTCCTTATCTCTAAAATGGGTTTTAAAATGTCTTATGTGCAAGGTTATTGTGTGGATGCTTTGTAATGCTTTTCAAACAACCGGCCTAGAGTTTGGCCCTTTCAGACACACCGTACCCGGCACAGGGGCATATCTTGGCACTCGCCAGTTCTCTCTTTTTTATTTTTTTTTTCTACCATAACTCTAAGGAGCCCTGCTCATTTAAATACAGGTATGAAACAAACCTGGATTTGATTTCATTTTATCCTTAATACAATTATTGTAATTGAAACAAAATATGTTTTATGTTTTAAACCTGAAATAAGTCTCATTATGTGCTCAAATATACATTTGAATAGTCAAGATATCAAAGAGGGATATAATGCATTTACCAAATGGATAGCAAAACAATCTATTTCTGAATGGGAAAGTTTTTTCCAATGTAAAATGAGATCATACTTCATATGGAAGATACCAAAAAAGTAATGTGTACTGGTAATTTGCTTTATGATACAATTAGATGGGAACATACACATACTTTTAAAAAAATCACAAAGAAAAAAAATAAAAAAGACGAGGCAACCTAATGGTGTGTATGTAAGTAACACCTCCCATATGGAAAAAATGAGACACCTTTCATAAATTGCTTGCTTCAGTAGTCATAAAGCACACCTAGACATTCTGCTTTTTATATCCCTCCAAACAGCTAAAACTTACAGTGCATTCATGCTTAAAATTCAGTTCACCCTTAAATTTTCAAGAAATCTTAAAAATACATTTCTGTATTTACAGCCTTTGCAATGTAGCATCATGATGTCCTGGCTATAATGATGCAAATAAGTGGAAATGTATAAAATTGTTAATCGCTGGCTGATTACTCTATCTGATGAATCTTCAATTTGTACCAAATGGCTTACTTCCCTTCTTCATAATTATAGTGCAGATCAAATTTGTCAGAGTGTAATCAGAACAAAACATTCCTTCACCATCGACGAATCACTGCAACCTCCATAATTCGCTGCCTGTTTACCTTGCCCCCTCCTGGCCTTGTTGCCTCCTGAGGATGTGCGGGCATCCATAAATGTCACGGGGAGAGCTACAATCACGTTCGTTTGGAACCAGTGTGTGCACATTTTGGAATCAAACCTTCAGATGAGGTTTACTAAGCTGCCTGCCCAGAACACTCTGGTTTAAAAAATGTGCATTGCTATTAATATTTTGAGTGTAGATTTTTTTTGGACAGTAAATGTTCATTTTCTGCCCATAAAACCAAGTATGAGTCACAATGGAACATTTACTTTGAGTCAAAAATGCAGTGTGTGCTGATGTTCCAGAGCAGAGCATCTTATCACTGCGACTGTGGAGGGCAGCCGTACAGAAAGTCAGCATTTTCTTCTTCTTCAAAAGCAGATCTGAGATCAAAGACCATAATCCCCAATTCATAAATAGCAGCATTAACTTGTATCCATACACGACTTGGAGTAATTATGAGCTATAATCTGGGCTGGCTGCAAAGAGGCGCGCATTCCCTCTTTTACCTGGTTCCGCAGCACATGGTCACAGAGGGAAAAGAGCTCTTAAAAGGCAGCGGGGGAAGCCCCTCATAGCCCGTCCTTCAGAAAACTCCAGGAACACAGCGGTGAGCGAGTTTGATCTGAGGACGCCTGTCATCCAGATTCCAAGCATACACACCATCCTTTACACAGTCCCCAGCTCGCAAACTCTGTGCAGTCTATCCCAAAGTCCGTGTCTCGATATTATTAGAGACCTCTCACTGATCCCACAACGTCTGGCAGACTTTATTTCGCTTGAGAAGTTGGGGTTAAAGTTCTGAAAGAATTTTTTTTTTAATCCCGTAAATTATTTTACCTGGCGTGTGAAGATCAAGATACACCACAACCCCCCCCCCCCCTCACCACACACACACACACAGGGCACCCCAACAGCACCCAGACTAAATGGCAATAGCAATGTATAAAAAGGAAAAGGCATTTACCAGGAGCAGGAAAGCCAGAAAGAGGAGCGGTGTGCCAGGAGTTGCCCGACGGCAGCATTCCATGCTTGGATCCTTGCCGGAATCTGGATCGGACACCGAATAAGCTGCTAAGTGCTCCTCTGCCTGCTGTCACATCCAGTCCCGGTGCTAACACTCCAGCCCTGCCTATCAGCTTCCATCAGCCCCGCTCACATTTCCTGACTAGGGGTGGGTGGGTAGGTGGATGGGTGGGGGGTAAGCTGAATGGAATCTCTCTCGGAGCAGGCAGCCAGCCAATCAGGCTCCTGCTAATCAGACATGCTGAATAACAAAGCCAGGGGGACAGAGAAAGTGTAACAGTGCGAGCAAAAAAAAAAAAAAAAAAAAAGAAGGGGAAAAGGACGAAAAAGAAAGGAGAGCAGAGCGCGCAGCAGAGCCAGAAGAGAAATGCAAAAGATGCAGAACTACAAATGATGACGCCAAGCCCTGTGCTAGGAACTAACCTGGTTAGCTCTTTGTGAGATGCATTGCTCTTTGCCATTTGCTTGTGCCGATGCCTGCTGCTTTGTAAAGTACAGTAGCTCCCTGTGACTCTGTATTGTTCCATTCAGGAGAGAAACTTAATCCCTGTCAATATATAACATATGCCATAAAGGGAGAGAGAATCATAGACAAAACCTGACTTACTGTGCCCTTTAAATGTGTGCTGTACAACGGCTTTATTCCTCTTCCATAAAGTTGTTCTTTATTTTTCCCCTTGACTTGGAGAAGGGAGACTATATAAATTTTTGAAAGTTACTCACTGAACCTAAATAGTGGCATAAGTTACTTAGTGTATTAATGACTTGATCTAAAAAAAAAAAAATTAAAAAAAGGAAGTTGATTCTTTGTAAAGTGACAATTTAAAACACCCAAGATTTACTAAGGCTAAAGGCACAATTAGAAATTTAGAATCCACTCGTTTAAAAAGAAGCCCTTAACAAAGGCAGGGATGACTGGCACTGAAATTTGAGGTTGAAGAACAGCCTGCTTTTGACACATGGCCAACTCTCAACTGTCTGCGTTAGGAGGGGAGGGGGAAAAAAAGGATGAATTAAATCCTCAGTTAATCCCCAAACCTTTTAACCGACAGACAGTTTCAGCCTCCTCCTTCGTGTCCTTTATCAGAGCTGCTGTAATGCAGCAGGAAAAGCTGAAGTGAGTTTTGCCTCCTTTTTCTCTCCCTCCTGCAGTGGATGGAGAGATGACCCTCCAGGTCCAGCCCAGCCTGGAGGAAGTGCTAACAAGCAGTGAAATGATGACAAGGCCAAGGGCAGGGCAGGAAGCTTCTGAGTCCCGTTAATCCACCAGTGAGCAGATTCCACTCTACCAGAGGGGATTTTATTACAGTTTTAGGAAAGTGTCAAGTGTCCAACAAGGACGTCTTTCTCCTTATCTGCTAAGGAAATCACTGGGTTTTTGAAAGAATGAAATAGCAAACTTGGCCTTACATTTCCATAGGTGTGTCGCCAGGAAGTTTTTCCTTTGTAGATCTCTTGATAGGCTATTTATGGTAGAAGACACTTAGAACTAATGTTCTTTCCTTTCGTTAATAAAAAAAAAATTACCGACATGAGGCATGAAACACACAAATATGGAAAACCTGATGAAGCCACAGTAGGCATGTGAATACAGGCAGGTCTGCCTATACACAGATCTGCAGTGCTGCTTTTCAGAAAGGTGAGGAAAAGCAGGTTGTTCAACTTCAGGCTACTGACTTCGTATGATATATCAATTAAAGACAGCAGAGCTTTACAATTCCCATTTTTAACCTGTGAGGAAAGTCAAGGGCATACAAGGATCCACCGTCTCTTCACCTAGGAAAATGGATAGTACAAATCCACACCACAGAGGCCCTGTTCCTCAAGTGTGCTTTCCTCTTTCACAAACATTTATTTCATGAATCTCTCAAAAACTGGTGAAGGCTCATAAGCTGAAGAGTATTCATGAGTAACTGTAAAAATACTTGAATGGTGTGATCTGAAGTCTTTATCATATTACAAATGGATTGATTGAAATAACCTTTCATTTATGAAGCGGTGTTACATCTCTCTCTGTTACACATCAGAGCTTTCTGCCACCGGGTTTTTTCTTCCATCAGAGTTACTAGTTGTAGAATTCCAACTAGTTCTGTAAAAAAAAAAAAAAAAAAAACGGAATATTTTATCTCACACCTAAACTTCACTCACGAGGCAGGTCAATAGGGAAGAAGAGGTGGTGGAGAAGGAATAATAGCAAAAATGGTAAAGGTACTATACCATTTGTAGAAGAATAGAAAAAATTGCTCTGATAAGAGAATAACTGGTAGCCACTTATATGCTAGTCTAGATGCCTTCCTGCTTTGGAAATAAATATTGTCTCGATGGCTGATTCAGAGATTTTCTTTGGAGCTTTGATGGACATGTTAATGTACAGCAAGATGGTCACTACAACACTCACCTTATAAGTTATAGTACAATATGTTTTAAGTCAAGCTCTAAACCATTTCTTGACTGTCAGGAGGATGCCCACCATAGTGTCTCCTGCTTCTGGTCCCTATGCCTGTAGCATTCCCTTTCCTGCTGGGGGATGTCCCGAGGAATGAGGAAAAGCAGTTGCACAGTCAAGCATTAAGCGTTGCAGAGCAAACTCCAAGCTTACTCTGACTTCAGAAATAGGAGAACAAAACCAGGGTGGGTTAGGGTGATGGAGGTGAAGCTTTGGCATGAGCTAATTTTGATAACTAGTGAAGTTTATGTGATATCTTTAAAGTTTACAAACTTATTTTATACCCACAATCCCATTTGACCTTTATGACTACTCTGTGAAGTTGGTTAAGTAACTCACCCCATTTTATCTAAGTGAAAACTGAGGCTCAGAGAAGTGAAGTGACTTGCCTCAGGCACCACTGGTTAGAACTGGACTTTGAAAGACGTCTTCTGACTTTTACTCTCTCTCATCATTTATATATACTCATCCATGCATATATTATATGTGTGTGTGCGTGTGTGTGTGTGTGTGTGTGTGCGCGTGCGCGCGCGTGCGCACATACACACTTTCAGATGTTGGTAGTGGTGTCATAGTGGTTGAGGGGATTGTTTACAGTGAAGGCAAAGGAGCAGGAGGCAGGCTGCCCAGGTTTACTATAGATACACGCTACCTGACAGTGGAAAATATCAAATTAGTGTATAACTTCTCTGCCTCCTATCTGAGTCATTTCTAAAACCTTTATCAGAACCGAGGAAAAATGACATCAAACCCTAGGTAATCTAGCTCCATGCGAATGCTAACGGCAGCCTGGGAAAGGCCTCTTATGGCATCTGAGCGGGGCGTTGGCCCAGTTCCTTTTTTCCTCTTCAGGTATCTAAATTAAAGCCGTCTGCCAGTGTCTGAGCAGCGGCAGCGGCAGCGGCAGCCCCGGCTGCTGTAATACTGGTTACCGGCTCCCTGCACAATATATTAGGTGAAATGAAAGCAGAAGCAAGAGTGTCAGGGCTGTCTGAAGCATCATTCCAAATGGTATGGATTTAACAATACTTAATTTAAAAAACACCAGCTTGGACAGGAGCAAGCTGTTAACATTCAGTGTGCTTTATGGCAGGAAAGAGTGAGCTAAACTCTCGGAATTTCTCTCCCTGGGGAGAGTACGTTACAGTGTTCACGCTGGAGCCACCTGTCTCTTCCTGAGGTTGGGCCTTCTCACATGGCCCGCCAGTTGCAGTAACTGGGGTAAAGAGGGCAGAGGGTCTTCTGGAAAGAACTCAGGGATGGGGAGCATTGACGACCTGGGTAAGGCCTCATCTACCCTCTTGAAAGAGGTGGTTATGGTGGCATCTGAGCCTTACTGTCCTCACGGAAGTTGTGTGATGTCCCTAGCTAATTCTGAAAATTAAAGGGAGGAAAAATGGTGTGTGAATGAATACGATAAAACTACAAGAAGCTGACTGCTGGTCTCAGGGACAGAGCTGGAATTTGAGCGGGTGACTGTAGCTCTCCAATTCACCTAATACCCAGCTAGCACACTAAGCGATTGGAGTGTTTGCTAAAATTTTCAAATCATCTTTCACACATAACCTAGAGTAATATAAGCAGAAACTCTATAAGGTAGATAGTAATTATTATTCTCAATGACTGATGAGGAAACTAGTGCTTTTATAATAAGTAGGTTCATCAAAGTTACTTATTAGCAGGTGAAAAATTGGACTGTAGCTAAGTGGTTTGACTTTGCCCTGGCAACTCTCTGAGAAGTTGATGAAAATAGTTACATTTATTGAGTCTTTCACATGCCAGGCACTGTTCTAACTTTATACTTATTATTTCTTTTAATTATCACAACAACTCTATAATATAGGTACACTTTTTATCCGCATATGGATGTTATTTATGGCAGATCAGCATCCACATTCACCCCAACCAGTGCCTTCCTGAAACACAGAGGCCAGAAACCAAGAAACTACATTTCCCAGACTCCCTTGAGGCTAGGGCATTGGATGTACTAGTAACTTAGATTTGGCCACTCAGAAACACTTCCATAAGATTTGGAAGGTGGAAGTGAGGGAGGCAGAGACCACACTTTGCTCTTTTGCTTGTAAAAATGACTACAGAGTAATGTGCTTTGTCTGCAGCCATGCTAGCCATTCACTACACTTGTAGGTGGCAAGAGGTAGTTCTAGATGGATCAAAGAATGTGGGCAAAGTTCTTAAAGCCCTTGCATTTCCATTCAGCAGGGGACTTCCTGGTTATGAAAGAGGCAGCTGCTCCTGTGGTGATCTGCTGCTACAGAGTACCATGAGAGTCTTCAGAAAGTTCAAACCAGAGACTTTTTCCAATTTTCTGTTAGTTGATTAACACCCCATAAGATAATACTTTATGCTTAGACTAGAGGCCCAGTACACCATTTCCTGCATGGGTGGGGTCCAGCTGGCCACCCTGATCTGCCAGCGGGGGCTGGGGACTGGACGGGGGATGGGGGAGGCGGGGACTCGGGAGATTGGCCCGCCAGCCCCGCCCCCTGGTCGAACTCCGGTCAAACTCCCAGTTGAGGGGACAATTTGCATATTACCCTTTTATTATATAGGATTAGAAAGGATAAACTCTGTTCTCTGGAACAGAATCCTTTACTGATATATCCCCTTTAACAGAGGAGAAGACTGAGGCCCATAGAATTAAATAACTTGCCTAAGATCACATACCCAGAGAGGGGAAAGGCCAAGATCTGAACCCAGGCCATCAGTGTTCCTAACCATTAAGCAACACTGTCCCTTTGTAGATCAAAGGGCCATGGGAATTTAGAGAAGAGAGACGTCATTGCCAGTTTGAAAACTTAGTGAGAAGTTCCCAAGCAGAAGAAATAGAAATTGAAAAAGATCTTGAGATACAGAGTCCTTTAAGAGATGAAAAGAAAAGGGCTTTTTGCAGGTGAGAACAGAGTAAGCAGAGAGAAGACAGGAACATGTGAGACGTAGGCTTTTACTGACCCTGACCCACACTACTTTAGACTGTTTAAAGGGGGAAAACATGTTTTTAAATTCTTTATCCCACAGTCTTCCTTTCCCTACAAAGTGTCTAGCACTGCATGTTCCATATGGAAGGAACATAGCACATTTTAAAATTTGGTTTGATTTCTTTCTAGCTACCCAAAACACTGAGCCTCAGCTCACATTTTTTCCTATTGTCTGCAATGCTTAATTCAGGGCTTCTCACACAGTAGGTACTTGGTTTGAATCTGTGACCCCAGCCAGTGGCAGAGAGGAATTCTGAAGACCGCTTGGTGTAGTGCAAAGAACCCAGATTTTGGAGCCGTCCCACTGATTACCAAAAACACATCAATGAAATAAGCTGCTTGAAGTGTCTGAGCCCAGTTGTGTTGGTTTTGTTTTTGTGTTAAGCTGTTAAATGATGAGAGTAACACTCAGCACCATAGGGCTGTTGTGGGCAGTGGAGTGAGGGATTTGCAGTCTAGCTCAGAGCCTGATACCAAGTAAGAGCTCAATAAATTGTTACCATGGTAGATGGTGGGCTCCCAGACTGCGAGAGGGCGCAGGCCGGGCTGAGGGATCCCCCCGAGTGCACGAATTTTTGTGCAATGGGCCTCTAGTCGAATTATAGTCAACAAACACTTATAGAGCACCTACTGTGTGCAAGGCATGATAAGTAGAGAATCTGGCAACAGATACACTGCCTTTTGTAGCCTTTTTGACATAGAGAGACACCACATTAATGGCTGACATTTGAATTATGGTTGCAATATTCATATATTAAACCCAAATGTAATATATAAATCCAAGACCCTTGATTCTTAGCTCAGTACTATTTCCATGACATCATCCTCTACAGATAAAATAATTATACCAGAGCCAGACAATAAGGTGAAGGGGTGTTAACAGATTTATAGACAATACAGAGAGAGTGGGATTAAAGTACAAAAGCCAAATTCCTCAGCTTGGCATTCAAGGACGCCCTGCTCTGCTTCCAGTACCAGGACAACAGAAAGTCATGCTCCGGCCCAAGGGAGACACCTGATATTGCCCCAGGACGCCAAGCTCTCCCACTTCCATATATTTGTCCCTTCTGTCCCTTCTGCCTGGAAGGCCCTTACTCTCATCTCTGCCTCAAAAGTGTAGCCCTAATGTCAGTTTCTCCACAAGGCCTAGTACATAATTGACATTAGATAAATACTTGTCAAAGTAACATATGAGTTAGTGAACATATGCTATGTCTACCAATATGGTAGCGAGAAAAAAAAAAAAAAAAAGCAAAAGCAAAAAAAAAAAAAAAAGCACTCAGGAGAGTTACAAAAGAAAACATGGCCTCTGAAAACTGAGGCAAATCTAAATTAAAATTGAATAAAATTTGAATTTCAAAATAGCAATTAAACCACAGAAAACCAGAGTTCTCTTTCTCTAAAATAAAATAGATCATTGTGAGCCTGTAATTTTATTCCCGTTATATGTTGGTTGTATTTGCTAACACCAAGTGGAAGAATGGTTTCCCTGTTAAGTTAGAAAGTTTATCTCGTATCACAATTATAAATACTGTCAAAACTATAAAACACTGTCAAATAATGAAATCTTGAAAAACAACCTATAAACCTATAACTAAAAATAACTTATAATATAGTGGTTTTTTGTTCGTTTGTTTTTTTTAGGTTTCATAAAAGGACATGTAGTTGGTAGGTAAAACTGGATATTTTACCTTTCCTACTTGAAAATGTGGTAGGCCTTTCTTTTGAAAAAAAAATTCATGAAGAAACTTTGAAATTGGTAAGTATGGCAAAAGGGAAAAATTATACAGAATAAAAACATAAAGAATTAAATACAAGCCAATAACAACAAGAACATTACCAAAATGCAGGTGTTTTGACAGTGAAATATGGAGTACAATTGGGAGAAATAGGGAAAAGAATCCAGAGATTTCTTTTTTAACATGTGCATTGCCTAGAAGTTAAAATCTAATATTGGTTTCATAGCACAGAAATTAGTAGTTATTAAAAGCAGAGGGTCCCAAAGATGAAGGGAAGAACCCCTGGTCCTTAGATCTGATTATAGGGTCAGAGCCAATCACAAATGCCTTTGGGAGCAGCCGGATGGGATACAATCCTAGCCTGGAGGTTTCTTGGATTTAAGTTCAGCAAGCTAAGTTCGATGTGTCACCTGAGCAAACTTCTAGGATGAATACAAGTGGAGGCATGTCTGCAGTGCGCAAAATAAACAGGCAGTAAGGTCCAAGGCACGTGACTATGATGGTTTTCTCATAGTCTTCTTTAGAGAAGTATACCTTTGTCCAGATGGTCACACAGGCCTCACATTTGGTTTTAATGTTTGGTTACATATCTTCCCTCTGCACCTCCCCATGTCTCCCTCTGTGCTACCACACTTTTCTAAGACTGAGATAGAAATGGTCTTGTCAGCCTCAGAATGGCCTTGTACCTAGAATGTTTACTCACATGCTTTTACTTTTACTCTCAATAGCTTAGTTTTTAAACCCATGCCTGCATTTTTAAGGGCAATAAAATTTAAACAACATACCTGTGGCAGAAATATTAACCGTCTCCAAATATCTATCATTCTTTTTTTGTTTGTTTGTTTGGGTAACAAACATAGATGGCTACCCAGAAAAGAGACATTTTCTAGCCTCTCTTGCAGCTATGTGTGATGACCATGTGACAAAGTTCTTCTTAAGGAGATTTAAGTGAAGGTTTATGTGCAATTCCAAGTATTGTCCTTAAAAAAAAAAAAGAGAGGATATGTCCTCTTTTCTCCTTATTGTGACCAGAATGATAACATATAATAATACTATAATTTTGTTTGTATGGGTTCCATCAATCAAGTTTCTAAGTTAGCTGAAATGATTTTCTCTTCAAGCTACTATTACAGATGGTGTACATGGGGGAAGGGTTGGTGATGTCCTGAGTCATCTGATTTACAGGACAATGTATATGTACTGTTTCCATCTGATTCTAGTTGACTCAGTTACTCAAAGCCTCAAGTTACTGAAGCTGGGGTCATGAGGGCACTCTAGCCGTATACTGTACAAATATATTACTATCTCAAGAAGACTGAGAAAAGGAGTTAATGAATCAGTTATAAATCATTACTATCATCAAAAATAAGAACAACAAACTACTGAAACATTAGCCTAGAAGCCGTGAAGGCAGTGTCTGTGTCTTGTCTGTTCTTTCCCAACCTTTGGCATGGCCACCTGGCATGTAACATTTGTTGCAAGTATGAATGAAAAAGCACAAGATTGATTTCTTAAAAAATTTAACATAGAATTACCCTATGATTCTGTACTTCCACTTCTGGATATATACCAAAAGAAATGAAAACAAACTCAGATATTTAGATACCCCTGTCCACAGCAGCATTATTCACACTAATCAAAAGGTAGAAGCAACCCAAGAGTCTGTTGACAGATGAATAGATAAATGAAATGTGGTATTTGCAGACAATGTAATATTATTCAGCCTTAAAGAGGAGGGAAATTCTGACACACGCAACGTCATGCATGAACCTTGAGGACATGTATGAATCCACTTATATAAGGTACCTAGCGCAGTCAAATTCATAGAGACAAACTAGAATGGTGGTCGCCAGAAGCTGGGGAAGGAGGAGGAATGAAGAATGAACATTTAATGTGTACAGAGTTTCAGTTGGAAAATTTTTTAAAAATTCTGGAGATGGATGATGGTGATGGTTGCACAATAATTTGAATGTACTTAATGCCACAGCACTGTACACTTAAAATAGTTAAAATGGTAAAATTTTATGTGCTACATATTTACACAGTATAAAATTTTAAGGAAGGGAAAAAAGATTATAAAATAAAAAATAAGTTACCTGTGTAAAAGCAATCCCAATGAAATCCCCTGATGTGAGCTCCTAATTCTTGTGCCAAATAACTGTGGAACTCAGTATAATAATGGATATGCTGCCATGTTTGATTACTACATTTCTTACAAGTTAAAAATAAATACAGTGAGCACAAGTTTTACCATGTTATGTCAACAATGCCACCCTCACGCAAAAGGAGAACAAATGTTAGAGAATTATTTCTTGGATTAAGTTTTCACATATGTAGATCGGATGTCCTTCTTTCAACTTAAATGTAAATGAGGCTGTGCTCCCCAAGCCTTGCACTCACTCTTCCTGCTGGCCGGTATGCTCTTCCTCTCATGCTTCTGCTGATTATGCTCTGACAGTGCCTCATGCCTCATCTTAGGACTTCCTCATAGAGGGCTTCCCAGACCTGTCAATCTAAATTGGCCTTTCCTGTTGTTTGTTTTCAAAGCCTTCTTGTACAGAACCCAGCCTACTTCATAGTTATGAATCATGTGTATTTGTATTTACATTCATTTGTGTGATTACATACTCAGGGTCTCTCTCTCCCATTAGACTTGGAGATTTATAGAGGCAGGAACTATTCCAGTTTTGTTAACCACTGTATACAATATCTAGCACAGGATCTAAGCACATAGTGTGTTTTCAATAAATATTTGTTGAATGAATAAATTAATATCTAAACAGAAGTCTTCAAAGACTTTGGTAACAGTCAATTTCTTAAGCTGGGTAATGGGTAATACATAACCCATTTTGTTATTTTTAAAATACTTTATACACATACATACACATATACATAATTTATATTATGTATACCTTAAACAAACACACAGAGCATATATATATATATATACATATATATATGCATATATATACATATATGCATATATGTTTATAAATAATATTTATATTTATATCCCAACTGTTAATGAATGGACCAAGGAAGTCAAATGTTATTTCCTCATGTCTAATCCATTTCCTGCCTATTTCTTCAAAGACCATTATTGGTTCAGTATCTTGTTCTATTTCTCCCTTCTCTCATTCCAAAGGTCTATGTTAGACAGATAAAGGCAAGCAATTTATTGTTCTGCAAGTACATGCAATTTCATTTCTTCTTTAAATGTTATTCTGAGATACCAGTCTAATAATGACAGAGGTTGGGTAGATTAAATGAAAATGCCAGGGAAATGCATCTACATCTACTTCACATATGAACAAAAGTGATATATTTCAAATACCTATATGCAATGATTTAAGAACCATAATGATATAATTTGCTTATCAAGGTAAAGAGAAAGAGATGATGCTCACAAAATATTCTTATCAACAATAATATATTTGGGTATATGTTCAAATTGGATACATAATAAAATTTGATGCTGGTATTTATTTGTCTATACAGTCATGTATTATGTTTCTTAACTAAGATTTATATTGCTTTTTCTTTAATTGTGCAACTTTGTTAGGTTTGCAATATTCTTTGAAGATGAGGTACAAAATATAATAAAGACTTGCTTTAACAGTTACACTTATTAAAATTAGACTGAACACATGAGCTTAATTTTCCTTGCAAAATGGCAATGTTGTGATGTTCTTAAATGGCCAATTTTACCACAGGCCAATATAATGTTTTTATGAGCAACCAGAAAAAGTAATCTGTGGTGTCATTTGCTGAAGGATTCTATAATTATTTTCTCTTCATTTGGAAGGGTGATTTCCATCGAAATGTGAGTTTGCTCATCATAGACAGAGATGTCATACACTGTGTGTGTCACAGTAGAAAAGGTTCATTGGGTGGACTTGAAAAGTGTTAGCTTGAAGACTTCTTGTGGATGACCCAATGTCGGCTTTTCATGGGTCTGTTCAAGAAGCAACTCACTTTTGCAAAGAATGAAATCCCTGAAAAGGAGCTGGGGGCAGCGATAGTATCCCAGTATAAAAATCTGTGTGTACACGTAGTAAAATTTGGAAATTGAATTCACTCTGCTTCAGATTTCACTTTTCCCCCCATTAAATCAGAGCACGACACAGGCATCACACAATCTGCCATAAATAATTCTTCACAACCGTCTGCTCCACTTTGAGTGCCCTGGACCCTGTCCAGCCGTAAAACCTGGATCTACTTTTACTACTAAAGAGGATGGTCCCCCCATGGCTCGGGCTGAAGAAGCTGAAATGGAAAAGGAGCTTGCTGTTCAAGCAGTTACTCTGCATGTGGCATCTAATGCAGCAAACAAACAGCGGGCTCGCTGTGGAGCTAGGCAAGACCTTGAATATCTTGACAAGATTTATAAATAAGATTTGGTATTTATTTATTATTTTTAAAACTTTCCATTGTTCTCTCCTTGGTAATGTAATATGATATATACTTTGCCAAGAATAGGGTGTGGTTGCTCCACAGCTTAGCCCATCGTGAAATGTCATGCTTAAGACTTGAGTCAGAACATCAAAACAATGCAATTCTAGAAACAGAGTGCCAACAGTTTTTGTGGGGTTTTTTTTCCCCCACTTCTGCTAGATGCAACTCTACTGGAGTTGGGAATGTTAGATTTTGTCATTATTCTGTCTAGTCATGACCCTGAAAATAATATGGGTACATCTTGAACTTTGAACTTGCTTGCTCCCTCATTCTGAGTATACCTTCCTTCCCTGTAGCCTGCCTTCCTCCCACATTCCTTCTATCCATTTTGTCCATCCCTGTGTCTTTATCAATTATGATTGGTGGATAACATTATTACTGTGGTGGTTAAAATAGAATGGGAAGAATCATTTTTAGGGATTGCTCTTTGAAACATCCAGCAATGTAGGCTAATGTGCTCAATTTTAAGAAACCTAGTGAATTCCACTTGTTAAACACATCTTCATTGTGTTGTTGGAGATTGGGACATCAATATTTGTAAAATTTGACATAGTTCAATACTTTTCCAAAGGGTCTGATTAACTAAGCTGGTGGGTGGGGGGGTTCTATACTCATGATGGGCCCTTTCAGTATAAATTCCCTGAATGCAGAACGTTGGTTTTTCCTGGTCACTTCTATAACTCCAGGATCTAGAATAGTGCTTGATAGACCTAAGGTATTCAAAAAGTATTTATTGAATTAATGAATAAAATAACTACTGAGATAGGGTGCTGTGTGTAAGAGGACTTGAAATGAAAAAGTTTAGATCCTGGCCCAGAAACTAGGATCCAGAGTGGTAGATCAAATATGTCGAATAAAACACCCATAAAGTCTGACCATGAAATACACACTGTTTATGATGTATTATTTCCCGGATAACATAATTTTTAATATAAAAAACAAGCATTTTATATTTCACTATAATATAAACTGCTTGAGAACAGATACTAGGTTCTCAAATTATATTTGCTGAATGTCTAAATAATGGAAAATCCATGCTATAGTAGTATTTTCTGAAGCAGATGTGTGGATCATAAGTATAAGGCTTCTACAACTCAGCTATTATGACCACTTCTAAAAAACAGAGCCAAGACAACAACATTATTCCCTTTTAAATGCTAAAAATAATATTTCTAATATTTTCTATAATGCTAAAAATCTTTAGTCCTGTGTTATTTCTTTCTTACAACATAAACATTGTTTAAAATATATCTGCTCATGGAAGCAAATGCTGTTTTTTAAAATATTGTTGATAAGGGAGCGAGACTCATGCTCTGAACTCCTCAGAATGTGCATGGGAATATTTTTGTCATCAAATCAAAGGGCTGAACTAGATTTGCTTAAGTCTCCTCTGGCTCTAAAATTTTATGACTCTGGCTTTAAAAAAAATCTATCCATGGGGAAGTAGTGTCTTTGTAACTCAGAATTTTCACTGCCATTGGACAGAGACTTCTTCTCACTGATTCAGCATATTCTGGCTAAATGTTGTTCACAGTGTAGTAAGCCTCGATAAAGTCTTTTTCTGTTAATGATGTTCTGGAAATCTTGTGAAATAAGCCACAAAGAGCTTATCATGAACCATAGTTGAGTTTGGGGATTGATGCCCCAATGAGGGAAGGCACCAAGTGTCATGGGAGGTTCGGGCAAAAGGAGGGAAAGTCCTCAGATCTCACATTCACCATTTTGTGAAATGGTTAAAGCATTATTTTTCAACTGTGGGTAGTCACCCGCTAACAGGTCATGAAATCAATTTAGTGAGTAACAACCAACATTAAAAACAAAAGGAAAAAAGGCAATAGTTCCTAAACAGTAGAATAGAAAATATTGAGGTATATCACATAGTAAGGGTAAATATTGTTTCACATAAGTTTTACTTGAGGAGTGTGTGTGTGTGTGTGTGTGTTTCAGTGTAGGTGTACACATACTAGGTCACCATGAACAATCTATTTCTTACTGTGGGACACTTTAAAAAAATTTGAAAACCATTGGTTTAAATGAAAACAACCTTTCAAAATCCCTTCAAACTTTATAATTCCTTCTATGAAATCCTGAAGACCTCATGGGCATCCTATCCAACTACAGAAAAGAGATAGGGTGTGAATGGAAGTGTTTCTTTCATCAAAGGAAAGCAGCACCAAACTCACCCACTGGTTTTGATCAGCAGAAGCCAAGATCACTGAGCCCAACCCCTTCCATGTAATGGATCTGACTGGAGACACAGGCACATCATTTGTCCTGATCCTGATGTCAGCTACACCTAAGTGAGATTGTGCCTGAACTAAGACAGAATATAGGCCAGCCAAGGGATTAAAAAATATTGAAGCATAGTATGTCCTGAGAGGAAACAAGAGGCACTGCAGCTTTCTCCAACTCCTTTCTCCTCCGGCACCCTGTGCAAAGGGTTCCTGTCTTAATCCCGCCTTAATTTCTGACTAAGGGATTTCTCAGAACCCATAGTGGCTTCTGGAGGACAGAGGGGGATATTCTAGAAGTGGAAACACCTTATATAAAAATTCCTCTCTCTTCTTGGACAATGTCTATAAAACTTTTTTCCCCATAGTAATCTGATTTTACTTTAGCTGATGAGTCAGTATTTCCATCTTCTTTTATTTACCAAAACAGTTAGTTCAATAACTGGACAGTCCACAGCACTCTATCATAATCAGTAATGATGTACATAAAATGCATATAGAAATAATTTTTTTCATAAGGACATGGGATTTAAAGGTTTTGAAGTCTGATAAATGGGAGATGAGATGTTTTTTTAAAAAACAGATACAAAAATATATGCATTTACTGAGTGGCTGACATGTGTCAGGAACTGTTCTAAATGGGACAGAAATGAATGAGACAGGCAGATAAGATCTCCAATTTTGTGGTGCTTCCTCTAGTTGGGGGGAAGGTATGAAGAAAAATTAAACAGATAAATGAACAGGGTAATTTCAGATAGTAGTAAGTATGACAAAGAGAAACAGGAGTGACCTCAAGGTGGGGTTGGGGTACAAAATGAGATTGGGGTAGTCACTGAGGTGTGACTTTTGAACCAATATTTCAAAAAAAATAGGAAGAAAGTAACCAGAGTTTCCAGGGAAATTAAAACATGTTGGTATTTCCTGTGACTGTATTTTTTTCTTTGTTTAATCCCTTCATCTATTTCACCTAGACCCAAACGTTCCCACCCTTCACCCCAAAGCTGTCAGTCTGTTCTCTGTATCTACTAGTATGAGTCTGTTTCTATTTTGTTTGTTTATTTTGTTCTGCATGTAAGTGAAATCATATGGTATTTGTCTTTCTCCGACTGGCTTATTTCATTTAGCATAATAATCTCCATTGCCATCTGTGCTATAGCAAAAGGTAAGATTACTAGAGGGCAAGGTGGGTCGGGGCAGGTACAAGAGGGTAAAGGGGATAAATGGTGATGGAAGGACATTTGACTGTGGTGAACACACAATACAATATACAGATGATGTATTATAGAATTGTATACTTGAAACTGATATAATTTTATTAACCAATGTAATCCCAATAAATTCAATAAAAATACTACTTTTTTTTTTTTTTTAAAGCAAGTAGGTCTGATGCTTCTCCGTCTGTGGATCTGTTTTTGTTCATCAGTTTATATTGTTCATTATATTCCACAAATGAGTGAGATCATGTGATATTTATCTTTCTCTGACTGGCTTATGGGGAGGGTGGGGGTAAGAGGGAGAGATCAACCAAAGGACTTGTATGCATGCATATAAGCCTAACCAATGGACACAGACACCAGGGGGGTGAGAGCAGGAGCCCGGGGGGGGGGGGGGGGGTGGGGAATGGGAGGATAGGGGCACATATGTAATACCTTAATCAATAAAGAAAAAAAAAAAGCAAATAGGTATGAGCACTGGTATTTACTTAGCTGTTATTTTAAAAATCTCCTAATTTGAAAAGAAAATGAAATAAAGATGTATTAACTGAAGAAAAAGCAATCCAAGAAAGCCAAAGTTTATTTTAAAGGGATCCATTAGGTACTAAGAAAAGGGCCTCCACTTACTGTCCTATAGGCTGTAAATAATGGGCGTGGAGTTCTGGGAAATGGCATGTCTCAAAGGAAAATCTGGTAGACCAAGCATTCAAGAATAATAGTGATAGCCCTAACCGGTTTGGCTCAGTGGATAGGGCGTCGGCCTGTGGACTCAAGGGTCCCAGGTGCGATTCGGTCAAGGGCATGTACCTTGGTTGTGGGCATATCCCCAGTAGGGGGTGTGCAGGAGTCAGCTGATTGATGATTCTCTCTCATCGATGTTTCTAATTCTCTCTCCCTCTCCCTTCCTCTCTGTAAAAAATCAATAAAAAATATTTTTTTTAAAGAAAGAATAACAGTGATAAAATCTGCAGCAACTTGTTAGCTCAGGATTTCCAATATGGCAGGAAAAGGGCAGGTTATTGGGTTACACTAGGCTTGTTAAGCTGTAAGGCTACTTTGGTGGACCTTTGCTACATTATAAGGAATAATTATAGGCTCAGTAATCTCAGAGCACGATGGAAAGCTTGAAGACTATTCAGAGGAAGTCAACAAAGATGATTAAGAATTGAATAATAGGGCCTCTGAGTAAAGGTATAGCCAAACTGGAATTACTTAGCTAGGATTATTTATCTTGGTGAGGACACATCCAAGGCGTGGCTTAATATGGCCTTCAAGAATATGAAAGGTAATGGGGACTAACTGTTCTTTATGACCTCCATGAAGAGAATAAGTTGAAATGGGAGGGCTCTTAGTTAGAGATAAGAATTTTTGGATTATTAAGTATCCAAAACAGAGTGAGTTACCTAGTAAGCATTTAAACTTTAAAACAGGGGCTATTAACTTAAGATCTTTGAACCCCTTCCACATGGATGGATTTCATGATCCTTGCCAAGTTCAATGTAAAATTTTGTGGGTACATGTACTTTTTTTTTTCTGGGAAGAAGACTGGCAACTTTTATTAGATTGGGTCCATGCCTAAAAAATGTTTAAAAATCACTGCTTTTAAGAAACGATTGTATTTTCATCTATCTGGATCAGTTGTAGAACACTTTGGTCTAAAGAAGGCGAATGGACTAGATGCCCTTTCAAGTTTGCCTAGTATCTTATACATTACTTAGGAGACTTTGAGACCTGCTCTAAGGATTAAGAAAATGTATACTAGGAGTTTAATGTTTGGTTATTTAAAAAATTACCTCTAAGTGAAAAATGCATTTATGAATATATATATATACATATATATATATCCTCTTGTCATAAAGCTGGAGGGTAAGTGGTACTCCTTGGGAATAGTACCAACTGAAAAAAACACTTGCAACATATGAGCAAACGGGAGAAAGGTATTCTGTGGAATATTTAAAACATATGGTTTTTGTTTGTATTTCTTCCAAATGTTTGAGAAAAGTGAACAACTTGTACCTGTATACAATCGTGACTATGAATGCACTATTCTTTTTTTAACAAAAAATGTATTTATAAGCAAGCAGTAAAACACTGAAAGAAATCATAATGTTAATAAGTAGGAGGCTATCAGGTTCCATATTAAATTTCTCTTACCCAAAGCTTACTTTACAAAGAACAGTAATTTTAACCTGATGGATTAAACAGTTTTCAATATAGTACAGATTTCAGAGATGCACAGGAAGCCATATCATAAAAATCCTAATCAATTGGGCATATAGATAATATCCACACCCTATGAATTGTGCCAACAGGGAAAATTGTAGCACTAGTGAAACAGGTGAAACACAAAATTCTATTCTGTTCTTATCGCTATGATTCAATCAGTGATAAAAGGTAGAAAGTCTGTGAAGTCTAAAAACTCATTTGGATCTTTATTGAGTAAATATGGTTGACTTTGCATAAATTTGCAAACGTTTTTCTTATTTGCTCATCAGTAATCATTTCATTTTTGTATGCAATTATTCTTTTATAAAACACAGTGGAATCTTAAATTATCATTCGTTCTAGTTCCATTATTATAAAGGAAGGGGAAGAGCACAAACCAGTAGTAAAACTGAGAACCAGAAACAAGGAGAGAGAAAACGGGATTACAGCTCTGTTCTCTGGATTCTTGGCCTGCGGCACAAAATGCCAGCCTGAGTTGACAGACTAATAACCGAGGGGATAGGTGCATGTTCTCGTGGCATATTTGGGACATTAGCATCAACTCTTTGGACTCCATTTTTTCAGATTTGAAGAACTGCATGCAATGAAACAACCAGTTCAGATACTGTAAATTAATAACACATGGAGCTGGAAATTTTTAAGGTTTCATTTCTGGGGTGGCTAGATAAACAAATATATTTACACAAGAGCTGTTTGAATCATACAAATTTTAAGCGAGTACTTATCTAAGTGGCAATAGTTTTTCTGAAAGGAGCACAAATAATGGTTTCAGTAATATAATTCCTCTTTTCTACCCATTCATATCACCATCATATGGTACACAAACTCATTTAGACAGTTAAAGCTGTACTTCATTTCACAGGTGTAAACTCAAATGGAAATCACAGACATAAAATCACCTCTAGCTGATTATGAGCAGGGTTAAAAAACATATATGCAGTGTAGGTCAAAAGTAGGTTTATAGTTGTGAGTACACAAAACAGAATTTAGTCTTGTATTATTATTAATTGTATTATTTTCCATACCAACAACTCCCTTCTTTATCTCTCTCTTGACACACACACACACACACACACACACACACACACACACACACACACATACTGAAGTCAGATCTTTTCTGACTTATTTACTGATTAAATTATATGGCAAATATTTTCCATTAATTGTTAAATCTGCAGCCACAAAATGTTTGTGTGTGTGTGTGTGTGTTGTGTGTGTGTGTGTTTAAATATTGGGTTTGTTGAGATATGACATATGCATTTTAGATATACAATTCTAAAAGTTTTGACAAATATATACAGTTGTGTAACCACCATGTCAACCAGAGACATATAATTATTTCCATCATTCCATGAAGCTTCCTGGTGTCCCTTTGTAGTTAATCCTCGTCCCACTTTTTATCACTAAATATCCATCCATTGTATGAATGTACTATAATTTGTTTATCTATACACTGGCTGGTGGGCATTTGCTTTTTTTCATTTATTGATTATTAAGAATAAAACTGCTACAAACATTCCTATACATATAATTGTCTAGATACACATTTTCATTTCTCTTACAAATACCTAGGAATGGAATTGCTGGGTTTTATGATAAGTGTATATTTAATTTAACACATGCGATTGCCAAACTGTTTTCCAAAGAGATTGCCCCATTTTGCATTCTTACAACAATATAAGAGAGTTTGTTTCTCTATATTTTTTGGTCACACTTGATATTGTCAGTTTTTACAATGTTAGCCATTCTACAGGGTATGAAGTAATATATCATTACAGTTTTAATATGCATTTCCCTAATGACTAAAGATGTTGAACATATTTTCAAGTGCCAATTTGCCGCCTGTACCTATTCTCTGGTGAAGTGTCTATTTAGATCTTTTGTTTGATTTTTATTTGAGTTGTTAATTTTCTTATTACCTAGTTGTGAGGGGTCCTTATATATAAGGTTCCCCAAAATGGATACACACAATGTCTGTAGATTCCATTACATTTTGAAAATGAAATGTATTTTAATAAACATTTATAAATATTCAAAGTGGGTATACATTTTTGGGACACCCTATATTTTGGACACTAGTCCTTTATCAGATATGCATTTTGCAATTACAAGGTTTTGACAAAAATATATTTAAAACTTGGAATGTTGATAATACCATTTTATCAAAATATATTGTATTAGCAAAGGTACATTAAATTAACTATATTCCAACTTTCCTAAATCTTCCTGAACACATTAAGTTAAATGAGGTGTCAGTAGACATTTGATAAGTTTTGGTAAAGCAAAAACCAAGAAGATAAATGGCTCTAATGATTGTGTTACAAATCATTTTGTTGGCCAAGCCATTTATATTCTTTGCTTTTAAATGATATAATTGAGTTGTTAGCTGATAAACTATTAAATATAATTTTTGATGGCTAATCACTAAGTGATTTTTGGCATGTAACTCAGAAGGAGTTAAAGAATTGAGTTACACTATTTTAAAACTTCTTCCCTTAACCCACAAATTCATTTCTTTTATGTAATCACCATTTTTTAGCACTTACGTGAATAAATGTGAAAATTAGAAGTAGGATTTATGAGTAACCCTGTCTCATTCTGGCAATAAATAACATTAATGCATGATAGATGGACTACTTGGGGGGAAAGCCCCCTATGTTTTATTTTGAGAAGTATTTTCAGTAAAGTGTATTACTTATCAAAATTCATGTTATTTGTGTTATTGTTAGAGTACTGGTAGTAAATGAAATAATATCATCACCTAGAAAAACTTTTTTCCAAACTCAGACATGTGAACATAAAAAATTTAACAAAAATTAAATTTCATTTTATTAACATATGTCTTTCGTTTGCAGAAAATATGATTGTTGGTGACCATACTTTTGGTACTTTTTTATTTTGCAGAAAGGGAAAACTTTCTATCATAAAATATATTACATTAAAATAATATGAGTTCAAAGACAAAAGAAAATGAAATAAATGTCCAGTATGTATTTTAATGGACAATTATGAATCTCTAATTGGTATAAAGATTCCGGTAGAGACATATAGAATTGTCAATATTTAGAATTCTCCAGATATTACATACTTTGCAACTATTTTAACTTATGCTGACAAATTTTAAATATTGACTTAAAATGTCCCTGTAGGTATTTTTTTCTAAATTCTTTTAGGGAGTTTGAAAGTAAAAATTTTTGAAAGATAGGTCATGAACTTTTTTTTTTTTTTCCCTTTTCTTCCTGGCAGTTGTGACATGTGGCCCTGATCTCACTGTTCTAGTTTTCAAGCTTCTCAGTTTGCAATTACAATAGCAATAATTTTCCCTGGACACTGAGAGGATGGCTAGCTCATCCAGTGCCCTGTGTCCTTCCCACGTGGACTGGCAGCAGACCCTGAACGGTCCATGCCAAACTCCTTTCTCCAGAGCTTAGTCCTCACATTCCTCCTGAGTAGCTCAACAAAAGCGCTTGGAGTTTTGTTTATTGATTGACTTTTATTCTCTCTTGTTTTGTGTCAAATTGTGTGTGTGTGTGTGTGTGTGTGTGTGTGTGTGAGAGAGAGAGAGAGAGAGAGAGAGAGAGAGAGAGAGAGCAGGAAAGAGGGATCTCCTGTTTTGTTGGAGTCCTGAAAAGTTTTTTCCAAAATTTTCAAAGCTTTGGACTAAAACCTATAAACCAAACAGAATTGCTCACATCCCACAAACGCACAACCATGTGTACTCAACACCTGCAATTTTTTTATACATCAAAGTTTGGCCTTTTCTACATTCAAAGAGCTCCTGTCATCAAGCCCCCGAAGGGCATGCCTGGAGAGAAAGGAAGCAAACTCATTTGGCAGAGAGGTGTGTCAGACCCTTAGCAGCAAGGCGCTCTGTCTCATGAAGGAATGAGCAGAGAGATAGTCAGAGAGGGTCCAGAAAAGCACTTCATGAGGGCACATGCACCCCGAGACCTGCGAAGCCCCCAAACAGACACTTAAAATTACAGGTCATGTTGTTTTGCATCAGGCGAAACAAACAGCCTCATTCCCCTACTGGTGGTCCCCAGGACAATGCCACTGCTTTCTTTCCTTCATGGGTTATATTTTCCCCCTTTCTGTTAAATATCGAACTGAGCTCTGTGTGGCGTCTCCGTCTTCCCCTCCTCCCCGTAGGTTTGGCTCTCATTTTCCCCATTATTTCAATGAGTAATGACACCAAGGGCATGAAGCCAATCCTACCGGGGCCTTACACTTTCCCCATTTTTTACAAAATAAAAAAGGACCAAACCAAACACGCTGCAACATTCAGCTTCAGGGATGGTGACTAATTTCTCAGCTCTGTGCTCTGTAGTAGAATTCTGGCTGTCATTAGACATTTGGCTTTTTTTCACAGAGCCCTTGAGCAAACTTTATTTACAGTGCACACTGGCTTTTATTACTACATAATACAGAAAATATTTGCTTCATTATGAAGCCAACTGAATATTTATTTTGATTTTTGTTACTTGTGGTAAACAGAGTTCAAAACACTCTCTACTACCATTGTTCCAAACTGGTCAAAAACTATGTAAACAGTCAGCACAGTGATTGTGTGGCCCAGATCTTGTGATTGCCTCACCTCCTTCTCCAGCAAAAAGAAAAAAAATTTTTTTTTAAAGTGCATGTCAATTTAAAATTTTAAAGCCACTTTCCCCCCTCAGGGCTGTCTTTAGTCCATTCTGGTGATTGCCTTTTATGGGAAGTCATTTCACAATGCAGTCTTTTCAAGGTACTTTTGGAACTAAACCTTTTCTTTGGAGAAGGTCCAAGGCAAGCCTAATTCTGCTCTAAGATGAATAGTATTGCCCCAAATATCAAGAGTGCTATTTTTTAGATGACATAGGTAAGAACATGTGTTGTTGGAAATATGTGTGCACCCAGATGCATTTATCTATTTGTAGACATATGATACTGGCTTTGCTGATTACATTTATTCCCAGAACCAACCTGCCCTGTATACTTAAATGGTCTCTAAAAGGTTGTCCAGACTTAAGAGAGACCCATTTGGCCTTCTGTAAAGGCTAGTGTATGCATATTCACATTATAAAAACATGTCAGTCTAGGCTGTCTGTATCTGTACCCTTGCCCTTTGATATTTTGTGATTAATACTTTTTGTAATTTGGTTGACTTTTGACTGATTTTAAAGCTCACCTATAAACCTTGTATCTATTTATTTTTACAGAAAGAAAAATAAATTCAGAGTAGCAGAACATCTTTAAATGCTGAGATAATCATGTTACATAGCACAAATCCAGATTAATATTATGTCAACCTCTCCTTCCCCCTTCAACCCCAGGACATACCTTCCCACTGAGAATTTGGAGTCAGATTTAGTTTCTTAGACTTAAGCCCACATCTAGAATTCTGGAACTTTAACCCAACAGATCACGTTGGAGTTGCTTTTTCCTTTCTCTACTTTATAGGACATTAGTATAAATCTTCAGCCTTCCTGCTAGAGGTACTTGTGCTAATTTGAGTGTTGTACAATAGGAGAAAAACATTTTGGACATTGAGATCAGATCTGGAACCAAACCCTGGCTCTATCATTCCCTGGTTGTATAATTTTGAACAAGTTACTAATCTTCCCAAACCAGTTTCTTCCATAAAATAAGGAAAATACTACATATATCATAAGGGAAACAAATAATTAAATGTAATAAAGTCTAAAAGCATTTGACACCGTATTGGGTGTATAGTAAGGCATTTTATTATTATTCTTACTTAGTACATTGTTTGAATCATTTTGATAAAAGTAATTTTTAATGCAGATTTTGGAAAACATTGAACTTCCTACATAAATGAAGATAATGGCCAATCAATGTTTTATTAAAATTCAACTGACACCAAAAAAAATTTCAAGATGTCTCTAATCATGTAGGGCATTAAGTACTTTCAATATATGAGTCCAAGTTAGTATTATCTTTGGTATCATGAGGTAAACTCTTTGTTCATAACAAATCTCTTAATTTTTCAGTTTCCTCATCATTACAATGAAATGACAGAAAGACTTTGAAACCTTAGAATAAAGCAATACCAAAGATTACTATTAAATGTCCGTTTTGTAAATGATGGGGTGCTGAAGAACTATTTTACATAAACTGTGATTAAAAGATGCACCACCAGGGCACCTTTTTATATTTAGGAATGTAAAAGAATGAAGACTTCATCTTATCAATTCCAACCTTCAACTTACATTTTTGCATATTAGGAAGCATGGTCAAAGCATTCCTTATTAATAATTTGAATTATTTTTCCTGAGGAGAAAACATTATCTAATGCTTAGTGGTAGTGACAGATCGGTGAGCTTTGTAACCAAAGTTTCTACTTTCAAGGACCATCAAACTGAGGCAGTGAAAAAGGAATCTGGTTACCAACTGTCAGAAAAATCCCATAAGAATTTCAATCTTGAGAAGAAACTATCCCCCACCAAGGAAAAGTAGAGTACATACATTCATTTTATAGAAGAACTAGAGGCCTGATGCACGAAATTCGTGCAAGTGTAGACCTTCCTTCCCCCAGCTGCCAGCACTGGGTTCCCTCTGGCACTGGGGACCCAGGCTTCTCTCGTAGCCCCAGCTTCGTCTGGAAGGCAGTTTAATTAGCATATTACACTTTTATTATTATAGACTAGGGGCCCGGTGCATGAAGATTCATGCACGGGGGGTGGGTCCCTCAGCCCAACCTGCACCCTCTCCAATCTGGGAGCCCTCAGGGGAGCCGTCTCCAATCCGGGAGTTTCTGTCTGTCTTTGCAATCATATGAGCAAATTGTCAGAGACCCCAACCCAGTTTGGTTTGTTGCTCACAGAATAATAGAGGCTTTTTTTTTTCTCTGCTTCATTGGTGGAGATTTCCTGGAAGTTTTAGGATATCTTCTCTTTAATTTTTCCTAGACACTCTGATTTTACTTATGTCTCTCACCTTTGCTTTCCCTCCATCCCCAACCACAACAATAACTTGCTCCAGGTTCACTTTGCTCTAGTGTCTAGGAGATCCGTCTGTCACCAGAACTACAATTCCCAGCATTCCTGATGTTCCCCGTACTCTGGGCTTTTGCTTCCAGTCCTGGGGCTGCCACCAGAACTACTACTCCCAGAATTCCTTCCTGCTCTCCGTCCCACAGCCTCCAGCTCTGCCACATCCTCCAAACCGCCAGCTCTCCCTCTCTGCTCTCTGTCTGGTGGCTTGGGGCTCCACTCTCCGCCAGCTCTCCAACAGGCGCCTGTGTATGCAAATTAACCTGCCATCTTTGTTGGGTTAATTTGCATACTCACTCCTGATTGGCTGGTGAGCATAGCGGAGGTACAGTCAATTTACATGTTTCTCTTTTATTATATAGGATAGCACAGTTTTTAAGAACTAGGACTTTGGAATCCAACTAATTAGTTTTGAATCCTGGATCCAGAACAGTCTATCTGACCTTAGACAAGTTACCTAAACTTTCTTAATCAGTTTCCTCACCTGTAAGATGAGGTTAATCATAGCACCTATCCTCTGGGATTATTGTGAGAAAATCAAATCAGACTTGTAAGGGATGTAGAGAAGCACCTGACACAAAGAAATTATTCAATAATATTAGCAGTTGCTAATTATATATGCAATAATATCACTGATCATATGTAATAATATTAGTGATGTATATTTTTAGTCTCTTGGTAAAATTCACAAACTTTAAAAAAATTCCTACAAGGAAAGACATTAAATATGGCATTTTAGCATTTGAATGAAGATTTTATGGATATTTGTCTATCCTCATTTGGCCATCACTCAGATCATTATTATCTACATCTATTCTTTTTTTTTTCTTTTTCCTTTTTTACCAATCATTTAAGGAAATCAAAATATATAACCCTGTTCTCAAGGAGTGAATATTATTTCAACAGATGAAATTCTGGGAATCTGCTTGCTTTTTTATCCTTTAAGGCTAAAATTCAAAATAGTGAAGACTGTTCGACTTTTACATATCTCTATCTATCTATCTATCTATCTATCTAGTATTATTCTTTTGGTTTTTTTCTTTTGTTTGATTTTATGTCAATGTTAGAGGAGCATAGATTTTGGCACCAGAAAGACCTGAGTTTAAATCCCATCTCCACCATTTAGTAGCCACATGAACTTGGGCAAGTTCATTAGTCTTTGTGTGTTCAATTTTCTCATCTGTGGGAAATATCTGTTAACTCAACAACAACAAAAAAATCAATGTGAGGGTTAAATGAAATGGCATTTGCAAAGCACTCAGCAGAGAACCTGACCCTTAGCAGATATTCAATAATTTTCCTTCCTGTATTAAATGTATAACCAAGAAAATAAAGATTCTAAGATTCTCTAAAATCAAGAAGCCATGTTCATGTATTATTGATATCATAGGTAACACCTTGCCAGCTTTCATTAGTCCATTTCATTCTCTTAGTAGAATAGCTTCTGGACATAGACCATTAGAATATCATTTCTATAGTAGAAGTCACACAATTATATTCTTACCTAAATTGAAAATACATGTCTGTCATTAGAACATAAAATGACCTCCATTTCAAACACTTATTTCTACTCCACAATCAATTAATGAAAATAAAATGGTTTGCTACTTTATACTTCAGAGTCATTTCTACTGGCAGCATACAGAGACCACTGTATTTAAATGAATGCTGGTGGTATTTAAACATCTTTATATAGAGAAAGGCCTAGCTTTTCTTCGCTAAGGTGGTAGTTTTCCACTCAGATGATAAGGAGCTATAAGGCATGCAAACTCAAAATCAGTACACACCTAGGCTGAAAAAAAACAAACACACCAAACCTTCAAATTAACTAGACCTTTGATTCAACCCATACTGATTGATAAGGTCATTTTCTTTCCTGTTATTTCCAGTCTTCATCGGCTTACTAACATTCCCTCAAGTCACCTTCCAACTCTGAGTGAGTTCTGTACCTGGAACCTCCATGGCTGGTTATACAGCAAAAGCAAAAACCCTGAGAAGAAAACTCCAATGGCTTTCCCATCAATCTACTTCTAGGAAGGCGCAGCCTTCTTTTGCAGATAATTCTGTAACATTTATGCAGGCCCTGGTATTCATTATACACCGAAGAGAAAGACAAAAAGAAATATATCCTCAGATAGATCATAAAAGGTTGTCAGCTCATCAGTGACTTCCTATGAGGTCATCAGCCACAGGAAAGCTAGAACAGTTAAGCTCCACGAAAACTGAAGATGAAATTACAAGTTTAGTACTGACTCAGTTATGTGGCCTAGTGTGTAGAGCAGAGCTGACTTTCATATATGTTTCCTTATCCCTATAAAATACATCAAAGGCCAGATTTTCAAAGCCCTGCATGGCTGGCTATTTGGAAAGAGGTATATCCAGGCCCCCAAAGCCTTCATTTTAAGCAGATGGCCGTGTCAACGGCAAGGTTAGAAATTGCAAGCGCAGGCTTGTAAAGACACTGTTAAACACCAGCCTGACTAGGGAGGGGCTGGCGTGGGGGCAGCCGGAACCACCACTCGGTTCTATAAAACCAGGTACTCTGGCTGACTTGTAGCATATAGTTGGAAAGCCCAGTAGAAGCTCAATTCTTATTTGTTTCTCCCAGGTTGAGCTCTCTCCTGTAGGACAGCAACAACCAAATGACGGGAAGGCCACTAGGGGGCGCGCCTTTGTATTACCAAGTTTACAGTGATGGCAAAGCCACCTGTCAGGAGCTCCAACTCACTAAAATGTTTAAAGGGAAAAGAATCAAGTGTCAGGTTCTCCTCCTTATCACAGCAGCTAGAGGTACATTATTAAACCCGTTTTGGAATTCTGTAGTTCAGTTCCTCCTCTGAGACTGTAAAAACAAATATCTAACACATTTGAGAGATTTAATATATATTAAAAGAAAAGATAACTAAAGTGAGGGTTTTTTTTCTTCCTTCTGGGAGAGTACAAAGCACACATTCAACTGAGCTGCTAATGTCTGTAGTCATTTGAAAACACAGTGTCTCCCAACTTTGAACTTTAATAACTTCCTTTGAAAATCTCCATAGAAGAGATGACTTAAACCTTTAATAAACACTTGGCGAGATTTCAGAGAATAGCAAATTATATTTGTTTTCTCCCTCTCATATTTTCCTCAAACTCTGGAAATCTTACTATAGAAAGATTGAAGCTCAAAGTCTGCTATGTAGATAAAAATGCACACATCTTAACAGGTATAACAGTCCCTGTAAAATTTAAACCAAGCTCTTGGATAAAATGTTTCTTTTAGAATAAAGCTCTAGTTTATGTCTTCAAAAGATATTTTGAGTCCTGTCTGAAGGGCATGAAAGAAAGGGACATTTTTAGTACCCAAGGCCATAACAAAAGCCAGCAACTATTTTCCTATACCAAAACCTTCATTCACAACTGGTGTATGGTATATATTAGCATAATGTTCATTATTGCCCAGCAATTCCAAAGTAGCCATTTACTGGAGTGAGTTTTGATGTATAATCAACATTTGTTATTATATTTTTGCCTGGTGACGTTTTATATACTTGAGCATTACCAAAATCTTAGTTAAAAATTGAACTGAGGATCTTTTGTTTCAGGTAACTTAGCTCAAAGCTTATGTTCAACCACTTGGATAAATTGTATTCCAAATGCTATCCCTCCCAGGCTGAGATCATTTCATTCTAAGCCTCATGGGACACGCATATTTCAAGTTTATTTTTTTTGTCTTCTGAGCATCTCCTATTATAGAAAAAAATAGGTTTCTTTTAAAAACTAAGCAGGTCTTTGAAGAGGCATCATGCCATTCTTCATCTTCTGACACTACACACGAGGCTTTAGATTCGTTTGTATTTTCTGTACTGAATTCCTTTCCAGTCCATAGTGAATTTCCCAGATCTTCCTTTCTATCCCCAACAGAAAGAAAAGACTGGATCTGAAATGCTGTCTTATTTTAAAACTAATGAGAAGTAAGGCATGTATAGCATCTTTGTGACTAAGAACTAATATCTGCCAGCCCACACGAGTCTCTTTCTAGTCTGGAATTCCCCACAGAAAAGTTTAACTATTAGAAGAATGAATGGAGTCAGCATTTCCTTTTCTTTTTAAAAATTGAGACAGCATTTGCACACATAAAACTCATTCTTTTGAAGTATATAATTCATTAGTTTTGATGATGTTCACAAAGTTGATCAACCATCACCACCATTTAATTCCAGAATATTTCCACCACCCCCAAAAGAAGCCCCATACACATGAACACTTATTTCCATTCCTCCCTACCCACCCCATTATCTATTTTTGTCCTTCTGGATTTGCCTTTTCTGGACATCTATAATAATAAAAGCGTAGTATGCAAATTGAGTGAACGGCCCAACAGCAGAACGTCGGTCAGACTCCCACAGTATACATAATATTAAATTTTAAGCATTTTTTAGGAAAGTCTAATTATAAAATAAGTAAGAAACACTTGACTTTGAATTAAAGGGATATGTCTTTGAAACTGTCTATTGTTTACTAACATAAAGTATCATTTTTATGCATTCAAACTTTTAACCTAAAATGTTTTCCATGAAATCTGTTAGACCGATCACTATATCCTAATTCTCAGTGTGGTGTCTGGCCCATAGTAGGTGTTTGTTGAATGAATGGACGGATATATGGATACATGGATGGATAATGATTTAAAAATCAAACTATATCCTTTTCTAACACTAAGTAATCTCTAGTGATAATATGAGATATATTCTGTCATGGTTTGAAATACATTTTAAGTAATATTATATACAAAAATATGACACTAAAGATATATAAGGAAATATATTCTACTGCTAACTCTTGTATGTTTTCTGAAACTAGGACTCAAATATTTATCAGAGACAGTTATATAAATTATGTGGTAAAATATGTATATATGGTTTTATTATCCTATATAATAAAGAGGTAATATGCAAATTAACCCTCACACCCTCACAAGATGGCTGCCTAGGACCAGGCCGGCAGGGGGATTAATGAGGGCAGACCAAATGACTGAACAGCAGGCTGCGTGGGGTGACCAGACCAGCGGGGGGACTGTGAGGGGCGACTAGGCCGGCGGGGGGGGGGGGGAGGGGAGGCAGTTGGGAGCGACCAGGCCAGCAGGGGGGGGCAGTTAGGGGTGACCAGGCAAGTGGGGGGGGCAGTTAGGAGTAACCAGGCCAGCGGGTTGGGGAGGGGGTGCAGTTGGGGACAACCAGCAGGGAGGGCAGTGAGTGGTGACTAGGCTGGTAGGGGGGCCAGTTGGGGGCAACCAGGCCTGCATGGGGGGCAGTGAGGGGTGACCAGGCAGGCAGGCAGGCAGGTGAGCGATTAGGAGCCAGCAGTCCAGGATTGTGAGAGGGATGATATCCCCCAAGGGGTCCCAGATTGGAAGAGGGTGCAGGCTGGGCTGAGGCCACCCCCCACCCCCGTGCATGAAATTCGTGCATCAGGCCTCTAGTCCTATATAATAAAGAGCTAATATGCTAATTAGACTGGACAGCAGAACAACCTTCCAGAACGACCTTCCAGAATGACCAGTGGGCGGGGCCACGGGGCCGTGAGGCAGCCGGGGCTGCGAGGGCCGAGCCTCTTGCACGAATTTAGTGCATCGGGCCTCTAGTAATTATATAAGAGTAACATGCACTTGTTCTTCAATGAGAGAGGAAATTGGACAATAACAGGTTTTAAGAAGGTAGTAAGTGTCAGCCACTGGGAATATGGGAAGAATAAGATATGCTCTGTGTCCCTCTAATAATGCATCCTCTTTGAGAGGAAAGGAGTTCTGCTGTAAGACATGTTTCTCTGATTGGTGGAAGAATGATGTCAGTATCATGTGGAAGTGGGTTGACTGATACCCGATTTCCCCAACCCTAGCTATCCACAAGTGTGCTAGCACAGCTGCGGTTGGCCTGCTGTGGAGGGCGGCAGGTCAGCGTCTCACACCACTCTCCTCATCTTCTCCTCTCAGCTATTGGGCCACGAGCTCTGCTAGGAAGCGATTGTTGCTGGTTTCCTCAGCTTGGTGCCTTCTGCCTTTTCTCCATTACTCAGCAGCCTCAATCCTTCCATATTTCCCCTTCCATTAAACTACTTTTACCTTTTGTTTTGGTAAAGGTCTATATTTATAGAAGTATTCGTTAAGAATCTAGCACACCTTTGAAATGGTGCTAGTGTTTTTACAGGTTTGTTATTGTTTTTGTGGGTGTTCTGATCACAACATTCCCTGGGTGTTGAGTGACTTGCCTGATCAAATTTTTCTTATAAATTGTGCTCATTTTAGCGTATGTTTCCAAGGATGCAAGATTTTTCAGAAATGTCGATCACGCTATAGAACTGCCTGTAAATGTCAGAACATAATAACAAGTGTCAGGGGAAGAAGGCTACTTGAAAATAGTATGAACAATAAAATTCTGAGCATGACCGGCAGTGGTTAGCGAGCCAATGCTACAGTGAAGATATCTCAGGATGTGAAGGAAGCTTTACAATTGAATACAAATAGCATGTTACAGGATGGTATGAAGCAGCATACTGAAATGATTAAATGTCTAGGCTCAAACCACACTGGGGGTCAGAGGGTGGACCACTTTCTCATTATGCAACCGTGGGCACACAGATTCTCCTCCCCTCATCTCCGTTTCACCATCTATCAAATCGCAGGCCGAGGGGACTGAAGATGAGATGGGATAATAGCATCAAGTGCCTCACTTCTTGCCTGGCTTCATTCAGTGAGCACTGATTGAGTGTCTGGGAGCCCAGCACTGTTTGAGAGTCTGAGAATATACAGCTTCAAACAATGTACAGTGTAGGTACTCACTTTCCTAAAAAGTTGGCTATTACGATGTGTTTCTCATTTGCTAATGCCTGGTGTGTATCTCTAAAAACTGGGTTTCTTCAGTAAGAAATAGCAACGAGCAAATTTTAATCATTAGGAAATTGTATTCTTTCCTGCTTTGCTGGACTAGATCATTAAAGGAAAATGAAAAGAATGCCCCCCCACCCTCCTCCCCAGTGATCCTGTCGCCTAAGGGACATGGGGTTCACCAGTGCTGGACAGGGGGGTCAGTCATGACCTAGTGAGGAAGACGCCCTGTTTCTTAAGATGCTTTCCCAACGCCATGCCCACGGAGCCTCCAAAAGGAATTTTGCAGCACAACAATATGGATCCATTTAAAAAGAAGAAAGAAGAACAAGACCTGCCAAGCCCTCATCACGTAGAGCAGGGGAGTGTGCATAGATGGGGGAAGGAGGCACAGGGGCGGGGGCGCCCTGGCGGCTGCGTGGCTACTTGGGTGCCACGGATCAGCACACTCGGTGAAACGCACCTTTGGTGCAATGCACAGATCGGGTTCAGAATGCAGGGGGTGGGGGTGGGGGCCGGGGGCGCGGGCGGGTCCGGGCGAGGGGCGCCGAGTGCACAGACTCGCCGCGTCGGGCTTGTCTGTTTGGGTAAGCGGAGCGCAGGTCCTCGCGGCTGCAGAGGAGCTGGCGCCAGGCGTGGGACTTGCAGCCAACAACAGCAGAGGGTGGCGGCGAGGAGGAAGCCTGCGGTGCTGCAGCCCCCTCTAGGGTAACATTCAGGAGCTCCGGAGGAAAGGGAATGCAAGAGGGCAGCTCGGAAGGGACGCCCGTGCAACACGGGGGCTCCGGGAGAGGAGGAGGAAGCCGGCCCCGCTTCCAAAAGACTGCTGCCGGGGCCTGCTGACACCAAAGCAAAAACATCCCTCACCACCCGAGGGGCTGGGAGGCCGAGTTCAGCTGTCCACGGGGGTGGCTGCCCTGGCGGTGCTGGGTTCCCCACAGAAGATCAAAAGGAGAGCTTGCTACTCTTCGAGGGAAACTTGGCATGCACTTTTCAAAGAAGGGTCTGTTTTCACTAGAAGTTATTTTTCAACAATAACAAGCTTGGAGTGATAGTCTATTTCTTCTCTTCCGCCCCCCCCCCCCCCCCCCCCCCCGCCAGCGACGCCATGCACCCCCTCCTGTTTTCTCCACCCACAATTAAGACCAGCAATGTGCAATGAATGCTTTCCTGTCACATCAGGCCAATGTACAGAATTTATATTCTACTTCATGTTGCCTGGCATGATGTGGAGCATAAACAAGACAGAGCATCCCACCGCCAGGCACATGGTAGAAAGAGTGCCACTATCCCTCACTGACTTGGGGGTGACCTTGCTCCTCTGCTTCCCACCCCAGCTTGCAGGCTGCATTAGCATGCAGGGGGTAGAAGTGTCCCAGAATAGGGCCTGGTCTCAGCATTGCCAAGTAGTAGTGTTAACAGCTGGGTGGATAAATCATGCTCAATAAGGATTTAGTGGCAACATTCAGTCTCAGATTAGCCCAGCCAGCAGGCGGGCACTCTCTTCTTGCCAAGGCTGAGCGGCTCAAAAGGTCACATGACCCCCTGGAATTAATACTGGCATTTAATGAAATGCCTTGCTTATCACTGTTCTGGGCCAAGGGCTTTATTTCTGACTGAGAAGAAATCCCTGCTAAATATGTGCTCTAGTGTTGTGCGTTGCCTTCTCAAACTCTCAAGCGTCGTTTCTCTAAGTCAGACCCTAGAACCAGGTAGCTGCAAACAGTATTCCAGGAGAATTCAGAGAGGGATGGAGAAGACAGGGAGCGCAGATTACAAAAGGACTTTTGTGACATCCTAAGGAGTTCAGACTTGACCCTGTAGCAGTGAGAAGGCAGTTAAAGGGTTTTAAGTTTTGTACAAAATAGAGTAATAGACTCAGGCAGTCATGACTGCAAAAAGAGGTCCCTTGGGAGAAATGGGAGGGGGGAAATGAGGGTCTGACTAAAGTATCAGCAGCAGAAACTGAAAAAAAAAAATTCGTGAAGTAAAATTTACAGGACATGGTGACTACATGGAAATGGGACACAAGAAGGAGAACATTTCTGGCTCTAGAAACCTAGCTGTGTGGATGCTGCTGCCATTAAAAAAGAGTTGGGGAATTAAGAAGTAGGTTTGCAAGAGGACTGGAGTAGAGGTGATGAGTTTGGTTTTGACGTGCAGAGTGTGAGGTCCCCATAACAGCCAATGTCCCTCAATGGGAATCCCTCTCAGCCACAGGGAATTGCTTTGTCCAAGATTGCAACCCTCCCAGATGGTGGCCCATAGCCAATGATTGGCTGAGGCCCAGATACAAAGGCCCAGCTCCCTGGTTTCAATTTGGTACAACTCTGAAGGGTTACTCCAGCTCTAGAGCTCCCCTGAGGCTCAGCTGCAGCCTCATTGTGGGTCAGCTTTTCCCTTCGCCCACTCCTGCCGTCCTTCCTTCCTTCCTTCCTTCCTTCCTTCCTTCCTTCCTTCCTTCCTTCCTTCCTTCCTTCCTTCCAAGTGTATCTCTCAAGTGCACACTCCAACAAGTGTATCTCTCAAGTGCACACTCCACTTCTTCAGGCCACTCTCAACCCACAGTCTGTTCCCAGGGAACACTGTATAGAAGGCAGGGTTAGAGGAAAAGGATTCCATGAGGATGGCTAAGAAAATAGGAAAAGATGAAGTTCCTGGGAGCAGGCAGGAGTCAACAGTATTGAATACCAGAGAGAGATACATAGTAAAATAAGGGCTGAAAAGTGTCCACTGAACTACCAAGAAGTAGGCCATGGGTAATGTTGGCAAGAGCAGTTTAAAGGAGTGATAGCATAGAAGACTTCAATGGGCTGAAGCTTCAAGGTGCAGCATGGGGAAGTGGAGAGAGTCAATGCAGACTATTGTTTGAAGAAGGGTACAAGACCAAGGTCCTCTGAACAGAAAAGAACTGGGCTGAGTGGAAATAGCCAATGGAATGCAAGAGGATGATGATACTGGGGAAACAGCAGAACCTTAAAGGAGTGATGTACTTGAGGAGGTGGGGTAGGACCAGATCTAGGGCCATGTCTTTCTCTGATACTGGCTGCAGGGAGGTGTGGAGGAGGATGAAGAGGTGAGCAGGGCTGTATACCATTTCCTACATCATCACATCCCCATTCCCTCCTTGGTGCTTAAGGTCCCGCACAATCTTACTCAACTTCTACTTTTTACCTCCTACTAATTTCCTTCAGACCTACCATCCTCCACAAGTCCACACGGCAAACCCTTCAAGGTTCACCAAATTCTTTACCATTGGACCCTGTTCTTGCCATTTCCTTAGCCTGCTCTTCTGGATTTACCCACAAGTATCTGCTTTTAAATTTCTACCTATTCTTTAAAGGAGAAGGTCAAATATTATCTAATACATTCCTCTTTTCTCTCTGCCCTGGCCTTCTAGACCTCTTCTCATGTCAAAATTCACTTCTACTTCTGCCTACAGACTCCCCCTCAGAAACCTTCCTGGACTTCCATTCCCCTAGCTAACCAAATAGGTCAGATCCTCTACTCCCAAGTCCTAGTATACATTTTCATAGTAGTGCTTTCTTTCATAACACATACCACAGTGGCAGTTATATATTTATGTGAATATATGATTAAGTCTGGTTTCCTCATTAGACTATAACTTCGCAAAGTCAGGGACTAATTGTGGAGTAGTGCCTGGCACATTTTTTTTGGTAGGATAAATAAATGAATGCTTATTATAGTCTACATTAGGGTTATCTTAAAGACTGAACAAGATATAAATGCCATAAGGACAGAGGCTGTGCATTTTCATATTTTTATTTCCTAAATATCTAGTGCAGGTCCCCATATATAATATGTACTTACTCAATATACCTTAGCTGAGTGAGCAATCAACAGTTTTTAGCTATACTTGAAAGCATCATTAGACCATGTGATCATGGAGCTGACTGGTACTGAGAATGGCTGTGCCAGGATATCTGAGAAACCTGCACGACTCTCATGCGTTCATATATTCTAAAACATGTATTTAGCATCTATCATATATCAGAAATTGTGCCAGGTTCTGGGGATACAGTGGTGAGCCCCTGTCTTCATGGGGTTTCAAATCTAATAGTGGACTCTGATACCAATCAAAGAATCATGCAAACAGATGAAAAATTCCAACTGTGCTAATGATTATGAAGACACATAGAGCTGAGTACAGAATGGAGTGATGAGAGCAAACCAAGGCAGCGGACAAGATAAGATGGAAGAGGCAGGTAGAACAAGACCTTGCAGAGTCAGGGGGTCATGTTAAAGATACAGACTTGGTCCTATGAGAAAAGGTAAGTCATTTGATTCAGGGTTGGAGTGACATTAACCAACTGCATTTCTAAAATATCACTTTGTCTTCAGGAAGGAGAATAGATTGGAAATGAGATACCCCTTCACAGGATTTTTTTTTTACCACCTTCCCAGTCACTCCCATCATATTACCCATTTTATTTGCAATAAAACCTTTTATCACTAGTGAACATATTATTTTTCTTCTAATTTTATATTCCCATCTGCCTCACCCTTCTTCTTCAGTAGGCTGAAGGCTCCATGCAGGCCAGGAATTTTGTTTATCCTATTCTTTACTATGGAATGTATAGAATAGTTGCTGGCACATATGTCCATGAGAATTTGCAATATTGATTTTTATTTCTGTTGTTGGGAGGTAGGAGAGAAGGGACATGTGCTCAGGCTTCTGGTAATACCATTTCTTCTTGACCAACTTATCATAGTCTCCTGTCTTTTTTTCCATGAAAATGGACTTATAGTACCTTGGCCAAAAGCTCTTATGACACTAACCTCTTTTAAACAAGGGGATTTTGCAAACCTCTTAATAGCTCTGTCTTTATGGAACCAAGAGTGGGGCTAAATATAAATTTACTCTTCCTCTGTGATTAAGCTTTTCTAAGCTATGGAGCGATGGTCTATCAACTACCTTTCCTGAGTTGGAAAAGTTACATAAAGGCCCAGCGTCTTCTTGCCAGACAACTTGCCATAACCAACCTGTGTGAAACACTAACATTTATAAATTCTAACAGTTCTTTGTATAGTAGAAAGATATGAGAATTGCAATTAACATTCCTGTAAACAGCCAAGCATGATGTGGACACATTTCGTGTGGAATCTAGTGGAAATTCTGTGTTCTGTATGTTAGGACATACACAAGTTATGGTCCAGGTCTGTTAGAGTTTTATGAGTTATTCTGTTGAAACTTGTGGAACTATGTGAAAGTTCTCCTAGTCTACTAATAAGTGTGTAGTTTAGATTCAAGCCAGAATTTAGGCTTAATTAGCTTTGTGTGAATATACTGACTTTTCTGTTCAGATCTCTGGGATTAATATAAAACTGGTTATATAAAATCATGGCTTCCTTTTCAAATTGAGACTTTAATTTGACCTGTATGAGTAGCTGCCCAGTTTCTTTTTTCTGAGGAGTATCACCATCTTTACACACATCCAGACCAGATCTATTCAAAGTGATTTGGCTTCCCCGATTATAGCACCATCAGGAAAGTTCAAAATGTGTGTGTTTTTTTCTTAAATGGCAGTATTAAATTAAATCAATTCACTGCTGTCCTTGATAAATCCCAGTAATTTTACATTATAATCCATGGGCTAAATTTTTTAGTTCAGGCCAGAGGAAATAAAGAATAATTCTCTTATGTTTCATTTCATAAAGGTATTTATGCTTTTTGGAGAAATAAATATAAACCGATACCATTTTGATTAGTATGGGCCTTCAATAGAGTCTATATTAAGAACCAATTTATGGTCATTAAATTATTCACAACCTTTAAGTAATGAAGTCATACAAGTGAAGTTTTTTGTTTTTGTGTGTGTTTTTTTTTAGTAATAGCATGGTAAGGGTCTATAAGTGCCTACTCCACTAGTCTCATTTTGCATGATCTGTGCTTTCCTCTTCTTAAAAAAAATCAACAGGGGGTTTGTTGTTTTAAAAAAATCTAGACAAATTATGTTTAAAATTTAAAATACTGTATGTGTAAAAGATGAAAATGTTTTTATTTTAATCCTACTGATTGCTAAACAGATTTGCATATTTTGAGTAAATGCAAACAAAAACCATTTTCCAATATAGTTAAGGTTTCAAAAGCTAAGTAAAAACTGAAAACAAGGTAGGGTCATCTGCTGGTACATGAAGACACCAAAACCCACAGCCAAAGATACTGGCATTAGTTTTAACTGATACAAAAACTGTCATACTGAAATAGATGCAAATAATGAGCATTATCAGAGAAGTAAAATAAGGCCCTCTTTCTTGTATTGCTTCAGCAGTTTCGTATACACATTAATTGTCAGCCTCACCACATGTTTTAAGAAAGAAATAAAATCAGTGGAGGACTCTAAGAAGAAAAGGTTTAGAATCAAAATTAGCCTTGAGGCAAAAATAACAACGAGCTACAGACCTAGAATTATTATATCTGAGGGTTCTTTGAGAGCATGTAGAAAAATAAAATGATGATCCCTAGCACCCAGTATGGTTTCACTTAGAACAAGAGACATTAAACAAATCTTATTTCTTTTACCTAAGTAATACTAGAGGGACTAGTAGATCAAAGGAATGATAGTACATAATCATGAGCCCTAACATTTGTGTAATTGGAACTTAGTAAGTTATACACTATTTTCATGTATATTGTTTGTTACATTTGCGCCTTACAATTATTGTATGAGTATCAACGCAGATAATAGTAATTCCTATCTAAAAACAAAGTGGAAACAAAGACGAAGATAGGTTATCTGAGGCCCACAGCAAGCAGTACTAGAATCAAGTTTACTCAGTCTTGTGCCTGTTTCTGTTACAAGACTGTGCTTGATTTTAGCAAAACATTTGATAATCTTTGGTAATTTTCAGTGGGCAAGATTGAACAACATGGGCCACATGAGATTCTACTTGAAGCATATACAGATAGTTAAAAACCAGTACATTCAATTTAACAAACGTTTATTGAGCTGTTACTATGTACTGGGTGTTCTGCTAGGTGTTGTGAAACTAGTAAACCAATGCCAGTATAAACAGAGATGTGAAAGACTGGGTCATCTTTGGCATTTTCATCAATGCTTTGAAGATATTTGTTATGTAATCTGTGGTTAATACCCAGCTGTGATGAGTAGATATAAAAAAATCTTGATCAACTAGACTAGACCAAAGTTAATGAGCTGGCCTTCTTAAAGGGACATATGCTAGATTCTGAATTTAATTAAAAGGAAAAATGTATCATCCAATATGGAATGGAAAAGAGACCAGTGTTTTACCATTCATTATTTATGTGGAAGTGCTGTTGATTTTAGTTTTCTTTAAACTCAGTATAAGTCAGGGTCATGTGGCTGGTGGAAAAAAATTGTAATTTTATGCCACATGAATAATAATAAAACTCCAGTTTATAAAGACATTAGTTCTGCTATATCTGCACTTATTTGTGTGTGTTTTTATACTATGTCCAGATCTAGGGATCATATTTTTAGCATGTTGATAATCTACTCATTTGGGTGGGTAAGGGTTGGTCAAGGGCCAGGGGCTGTTAAAATGAAGCAGAGACCAGTCTGGGGCAGCTGAGAACCTTTCTTCATCAGGGTAGAAGAAGGTGAAGATTTGTGTTTTATGGCTGCGTGTAGCTAAAATAGGACCAATGGGTGGAAATTTAAGAAAATCACATTTGAGCTCTATATTAGGGAGAATGCTTGAACATTAGGAGATGGTTTTTCCCTAAAAGTGGTATGTTTCTCATCCCTGGAAATATTCAGGCAGAGGCTAGGTGACCATCTGCCAAGAAATGGGGCAGAGAGGAGTCCAACTTTGAGTGGGAGTTTGGACTAATGACCTCTAATGTTGCTTCCAACTCTAAGATTTGGAGTTTTTTAGAACAGTGTCTTATACACAAATTCTTATACCCGGCGAAATTTGTTCCAAATTGCAGGAATTTGAGTCTTTAAATATCTCAGAGGATGTTCATAATGGTCTCTGAATGAACATATACAAGCTTAGTCCAAAAGAGACTTGTGAATAATGAGCCACATCGATACACTTTTGGCTTCTTCCGCAAATGGGATATTTTATGGGATTTGCCTCTGACAGTGCCAGACTCTTGAAAGTCATCTAAGCAGCACTCCTCTGTGTTTGTATTTTGAACTTATAAATTTAATATTTCAACAAATAGGAACACCTCTGGGACATTTCTGAACCTGAGCTGGTCCCTTAAGTCTGTCTTGATTGAAATCTACTTCTTTGGTATTGCCCAACAGGTGACTAGGGGACAGTGGCCTAGATGTGACACCCATTCAAGTACATGTTAAATTGTTTTTGCATCTCTGGCCCACACCATGTGGCATTCAATGATTAGTGCACCCATCTGGATAGTTTGGCACCATTTCCCCACCTTCTCGGTGGGGATCTACAATATGCAAATGTCACATGATCCATTCTGTATAGATAATTTAGAGCTAAGTCACCACAGGGTTAACATAATTTTAACCCATCTCCTTCCCCAACAAAGAGTACTTGTAAGTATTGTTTAGTGGTACAAGTGGCATCAACTTCTTGCTTCTCTTATTGAAGTTAATTCAACAAACATTTATTCCCCCCTTTGATATGTACAATTTTCATTTCAGCCAGAGGGGTGTGCACCTGCTCCAAGGGGTTTTCTGGGGACTAGGGCAGCTAAAGAGAATGGACTGGCCTACTCTCAGTCTTCCTGTTAGAGAGGAGTTTGCAGAGCTGCTTTAGTTCTGTGATGCTTAGAGGTCAGGGAAACAGCAGAGGTCAGATTGGAATGAGACTGCAGGCGTCACATTAAATTCATTGAAATGTCTATGTCTGAAGTATGTTTTAGTTTTCTACACACAGCTAGAATACTTCCAAAGTCTGTATAAGCACACCTGGGAAAGGTTAGAACCAGATCAGTTCCAAGTTCCTAAGAAGTTTACAGGGATGTCCTTCTGGACTATAAGCACTGTGAAGAGTAAGAAATGCTGAACTTGGCCTCAGAGGAGAACTCAGGCAAATATACCCTAGGATTCCATCGAGGATTACAGAAAAACAACACTACTGATGACTCCTTGCAATGATGCATGCTTATGATACAGTAAAAGCTTGCTGTATTGCCTACAGACAAGCAGCAGGGACACATCACCTGGGGATTTTAAGAACACAGGATCCAGGCCCACTCCAGACCCTCAGAACCGGTATGTGCATATCAACCAGATCCCCAGATGATTTCTATGTATATACAATTTCAAGAAGTCCTGATTTAAAACGTACTACAATCAGATCAATAGAGAATTTAAATGAAATGAATTTCATTTTCTTTAAAAACAAAACAGGCTTTGTGTTTGAAAAACAGAAACAGAACTTTTAGACCTCCTCCTCCCCCTAAAGTGAAATGATGAATTAGTAAGAGAATTACTTATGCCTAATGAATAAAATTAATGAGGTTCTGCATTTTAAATTAATGTTAATATATTTTCCAGGGTAGAGAGAATCCTGGAAGCATTGTTCTGGGTGATTCAACTCTAATTTAATTAGTGGCTGAAGAAGCAAGAGAGTCAAAATGTCAGTTTCACTTAAAAAACATTTCTTTATCGAACCTCTTAGGTTATCTGCTCACACACGAGCACACAAGCACATCAGCTACATTAGGGTCCCAACACCAAACAGAAACCCAGAGCACTTTTTCGGGTATCTTGTGAGAGGTCCCTCCTTTTTTTCTTACCCACACAGAGCTCTTTTGCAATCACAAAAAGGTTTTGCAAAAGCATGGGGTGAAAGCTATAAAACTTATGAAGTCATATTTAGATTGACTAAGAAGTTCTGATTTCCAAGTAAAGAGAGGAATGTTTCCAAAAATAGTACAGCTGATCTAGTGGCAAAGAATACGCCATTATGAAATGCGAAGTTTACAGATGCAAGGACACATGTGTGTATGTATATTTATGTACATACGTAAACTCTAAAAACGTTATGAAGTAATGAAAACAGCAATTGGTGGTGGGTTTGCAAAAATGCTATAATTCAGACACACACCATTAAAAAACTCATTGATAAATCATTGGAACTTATAGCTGACTCTTGATTTATTTTTACGCCAACTGTAGTTGTGACTCCAGGGAGATGTTTATATACCGACGATTTCAGTGAGGAGCAGCAATAGCTAATCTGCTCATTTTTGGAACTCTAAGAGTTATGCTTTGAATTAAAGAAGATTTATGGAGGGAGCAATGGCCTTTTATGGATTACACGCTAAAGATCAGAATGAGTAAGAAAGAAGGCATTCAAAAGAACTGAGGCTTTTTATGTATGCACATTAAAGAAAAATACAGTGGAAATGGTCAAAAATCATGTAGATTGCCTCATTTTTATATTTAGCACATTTTACCTTCTACATGCTACTGTTTGATTGTGCTCTGACTCACGTTGTCTAGCAATTGTTGTATACATATGCTTTTTTTCTTCTTCTGCAAATGAGAAATCCCTGTAATCTGTGGGGACCCTGTTACATAACTTTATGTATTTTTCTTTAGCCAAGTACAATGCCAGGTACAAAACAGATTTTATAAAAGCCTATTGAATTTAGTGGAAAAATTATATAATGATCTAAAATTGCTTTACCATGCTTGGATGACTGTAAGATGTTGAAAACAAAAGGTAAGCCTCAGGAAATAATGCAGTGTGGTGGGGGACAGGTAGGTGGAGAAGAAGGGTGGCAAAGTGCCTGACAGCCATCAATGTCAGACATCAAAGACTTGGATGAGTCGCAGAAGAAGGATAAGGGGCTCTGCTCTCTGCCATGTACTACGATGTACTAAGTGCCAGCCACATCCCCTTGAACACAGTCATGGGAAATGAGTGGGGACTGGGAAGGCTTCATTATCTCTGAACTCGTTTGGAATAGCATAGCAGGCCCGACCCCTGCTTCAGAATGGAGAGCCAACACTTAGCCACAAGCCTAAGCAAAACTTTTCAGCTAATTGAAACATAACCTGGAAGCCTTACCTCTTGAAGCTTCAAGCCTCATGGCAGGTCCTGGGGTCCTGCCTGAGCATGAACATCTTTTGAGATTTGAAGAGAATAAGAGAAGAATGTGGGCAAAGCCAGTTAGCTACCCTCATTTAACTGCGCTAAAAGAAACAGGTTTCTAAGACCACAGGCACAAAATTGTGGAGATTTTTTAAAAAAAACCTCTCTCTTTGCTGTATACTGTCTTATTTACTTTCCATCATTCATAGCTATTGATGGTGGTGACTGTTATTATTTACTCTGATATAAAAGTAACATCCCTAATATGTTAGCAACATACATTTATGCAATATCTGGATAACCTGCTTTTGCTGCATATCAAATTGCTTTCATCAAAAAATATAGGAATTATCTCTAGAATGATCTATGGAACATTCATTGAAAGCCAAGTTAATTGAGTATGTCCCTATTCAGCAACTCAACTGATGCAAATCTGAACTGAAATCTTACTAACCAAAACTGATCATTATCAAATCCATTCTTAAGTAATTAAGAACTGTGTGCACTGGGGTTTAGCTGATTTAACTCCAAGTTTTTCCATCTTGCTTCAAAATATGTCTTAGATGACTGGGAGATAGTCATTTGGGAACAATAATCATGGAAGCATCAATAGGGCCATTCTGCTAAAGTGTTTCAAGAGAATTGTAATTTCAGTGCTAGGCTACACATGAGATACATGCATCAAGTGATAAAAATGTTTCCAAACACTACAGTTCTCCAAGCCTAGTAATAAAACCTTTTGTCACATTGACCTGGTTCATTAAGGAGAAAAATTGTTCTCTATTCTTCGTTTGGTTAGGCTCTGGGGTTGCCCATTACAGACTAAAAGCAAATTAAGAAAGCGGGCCTGCCCTAGCTGGTTTGACTCAGTGAATAAAGCCTCAGCCTGCAGACTGAAGGGTCCCGGGTTCGATTCCAGTCAAGGGCACATGCCTGGTTGTGGCTCGATCCCCAGTAGGGGGCATGCAGGAGGCAGCCGATCAATGATTCTCTCTCATCATTAATGTTCCTATCTATCCCTCTCCCTTCCTTTCTGAGTCAATAAAAATATATTTTAGAGAGAGAGAGAGAGAGAGAGAGAGAGAGAGAGAGAAAGTGGGCCTGAGTATGAATCCAGCTAGCCAAGGGGACCTGGGGCAAGTGGGAATGTCTCTGGGCCTCCATTTCCTCAGGGGAGACAGCATGGCTTTGTGACTGAGTGTGGGCTCAGAGCTATGTACCTGCACTAACTCTGACCCGTGGCAGGTTACCTAACCTCTCATCATTTGATATTACCTCAGGAGCAAAAAATGTGTTTATTTATTTTATTGTTCCCTGATGGCTTTCTTCTACCTGCTAGTCAAGTCATCTAAGACATATTTTGAAGGAAATAGGAAAAACTTGCAATTAAATAAAACCAGCTAAACCCAGTGCACACAGTTCTTAATTACTTAGTTGATATACAATATTATGTCAGTTATATTAGTTTCAGGTGTACACTATAGTGATTTTTAAAGGTTGCAATTCTTCCTCTAATATTGTTGTCTTCATCAGCCTTGTTTTCAGGTAGTTGCCAACTAATATCCAAACCATAGGTGGTCAAACAAATACAGTGGAACCTCGGTTCTCAAACTTCATTCGTTCCGGAAGGCTGTTAAAGAAGCAATTTGTTAAAAAGCCAAATCATTTTTTCCCATTAGAAATAATGTAAATTGAATTAATCCATTCCAGACCCCCAAAATTATTTCCTGATTTAACCTTTCCTATATACAGTACATGTCTAATGTACTGTTTAATCTGTAAATAGACACTTCCTTTTTTTTAAAATTCATCGAACCACCCCTACTCGTTTTAAAGGAATTTTTTAAAAAATATATTCCATTGATTTTTTACAGAGAGGAAGAGAGAGGGATAGAGAGTTAGAAACATCGATGAGAGAGAAACATCGATCAGCTGCCTCCTGCACACCCCCCGACTGGGGATGTGCCCGCAACCAAGGTACATGCCCTGACCGGAATCGAACCTGGGACCCTTGAGTCCGCAGGCCGACGCTCTATCCACTGAGCCAAACTGGTTTTGGCATAAAGGAATTTCTTTTAGCACTCTTCCCAGGGGTGTCTTTCAAGTAATATGCAGCATCTTCCCTTGTTCATATACTGGATAGCTATCTGCAGGGAAATGCTGTCACCGGCTAACTGCTTTTTATTTATCCAAATCAACAACAGTTTTTCTGCCTTTTCAATTGCCTGTGATCATTGTTTCTTTCATACTCTTAGCAACATTGGCACTCTTGATGGCCTCTTTATGTTTTAAAATTGTGCAAATCCTTGACTACCCCATCTACAAAAGTATTCTCCCCTTTGCTGCCTGAGAGATGGATGATTTTGTCATGCTGAGGTATCAACTTGAAAGGGTTGTCAGTTTGAAAACAGAAAACTGAGACATTTTTTTTTTCCGTGAACAACTTGACGGAGAACCGAATTGTTCCAGATGGGAGACTTTTGAGCAACAAGGTTTGTCTGTATTTTCTGAAGGGAAATTAAGAATTCACCTGAAGACCAAGATATACTCTTTGAATGATGGAGAACTGTGATGGGTCAGAAAAGGACAGCTACAAAACACTTCACAGAAACCTCCAGATTCTGCTTGAAAAGAAGGACCCACCTTGGCCATGCTTGAGGCTGGGTAGGAGTGTCTAAAAGTCTCAAGGAAAACCACCACCGTAAAGACCTACAGTACCTCTTTCAAGACCATAGTGAAAGAATCATCTTAATTCTTTGTGCTAAGTAGGGCAATGTGGGTAGGACTTTCCTCCCCTTATAGAGATGTGGTGTTCTAGTTCTTCCATTTTTTTTGACTTTAGGGTTTCTTATTCAATATTATTAAATGCTATCATTTCTGTGCAAACTTTCCCAAAGGATTGCCTACCGTACAGTAATTGTTTCATTTTTCTTGTGAGTTTATTAAGTTATTTCTTGATTATGGTAATGTATGCTCATTGGTGCCCCACTAGGCTCTGAGTGCTCTCATGGAGACTGCAAGATTCATCTTTCCAGGCCCTCGGCACAGCACTCAGCCCCAAGGAGTCACTGAATGTGTCGCTGGGCGCTGCATGAATTTTCTCATAGCAGGAGTTCAACAGGGCAATTGTTCTCAGCCTCTCTTGCTTGTGCTTTGATTGGATGAAAGGGTCATGAGAGAGTCTTGGAAATGCAAGGTCATTAATAGCTCAGTTGCCTGTTCCCTCCCTCACCATTAAGCAAGGCCATATCGCAAACATCCCAGACTGAGGGAAATTGATCTTATTTTAGAAGACATCCAGAGATACCAGTGAAGTAATAATTTCTTTGAGGTTAAATTTAGCAAATCTTCGAATAAGGACCTCAAATGTTCTCATGTTGAGCCACATTTTTGCCCTTTACTCAGAAGCATTATCAACATACCAAAACTGTACCCACAGCCTGTGAGATAAAGACTCTGAGGATAAATGCACTTTAAGGATATGCTTATCATAACCTTATCCTGAAAAAATGAAGACAGGATATTTAATACTGGAGATATGTATATATTTTTAAATCTTCAAATTCTTTTAAAAGGCCATGGAAACCATCCGATTTTGTCCCTATATTGCAAATAAGACATGGATCTCTTACTCATTCTGCAAGAAGATTTGGTTTCGGCATCTAATCTCCAATGATGCAACTCACAAATGAGCCTCTCTCTTTCCCTGACTTCTAAAAGCACATCCCTGTGCTTCTCATAAGGCATAACACCATTTTTATTTGTTTTTTAAACATTTCTTATCTTGCCAGTTACAACTATGTTTAGCTCAAGGAATTGCACCCCTCTGAGTACCTAGTACAGGGCCTTACCTCTAACAGGTTCTCAGTTAAGGTTTGTTGAATGAATAAATAATATATTCACGTATGCTACTTCTCTCAAGAAATGTCAGAGAAAGAGGAAGATTGCATGCATTTACATATGTAATTATTAATGGTGATGAAAATAAGGACCTCAGGAGATGTCAATCAAACCAGAGACCACATTTACACTAATCAATTCTTTGTTGGCGTCTCTTAAAAATGCACATTTCCTACACAGGTGACTTATGCCATGCAACAAGTTTAAAGCCCTCTTTGCTAAGTTCTGGGTAATTTAGGATTTTTTTTTCCATTATTATTTAAAACACACACAGAAAGAAAATCCAGTTTAAATTGTCCGGAAAGTAATTTCTCTCCCTGAAGTAATAAACCATTTTTAGGCTCAAAGCCAGGTTAGTTTCTGTGTATGTAATTCCTTGGGGCCTTCAGGTCACTAGCAAAAGGACTTGGAAAATTTAATTAAAGAGATTTCCAGGAAGGGGAGGGGAAATGAAAGAAATTGGCCACCACAACATGAAGCAGTGTTTGTATCCTATATAGAGTTCTTACACTCAGGACACATCAAAGTCTACAGGGCACAAGTGGGATCTTCCAGAAGATTCTACATTCAGCACTATTTAACACCTTAGTGCTCTTGTCCACCCTGAGAAATAACTATTAGGGGGCAAGGTATTTCATTTGGTCTCTCAATAGCATGTAAATACTATTTGTTCCATGCAAGACACTGGCATCGGTGTTAGGGATAAAGCCTTTATTCACAAGGAGATTACCTTTAAGGAAAGGAAGACAAGAAAGCAACCAGAGACTAAACAATATGCTAGGGCTGTGAGAGAGGCTGTACCAGAGGGAAAGAACGATTCACTCCTTTGATGGACACCCAGGAAGGCTGCCCAGGGGGAAGACCAGCCACGTGACGATACCCAATGATACTCTTTGTAGTAGGGTAAGGTGACCAGATTTTAACATTGGTAATGCGGGACACCATTGACCAGGGGTGGGGGTGGGGGGAGGAGTTTCTTTTTTTTTTTAATATATTTTATTGATTTTTTTACAGAGAGGAAGAGAGAGGGATAGAGAGTTAGAATCATCAATGAGAGAGAAACATCGATCAGCTGCCTCTTGCACACCCCCTACTGGGGATGTGCCTGTAACCAAGGTACATGCCCTTGACCGGAATCGAACCTGGGACCCTTGAGTCCGCAGGCCAACGCTCTATACACTGAGCCAAACCGGTTTCGGCCCAGGGGGGGGGTGGGGGGGGTTCTTGATTAAAAATTTGGTCTAGCCGAAACCGGTTTGGCTCAGTGGATAGAGCGTCGGCCTGCGGACTGAAAGGTCCCAGGTTCGATTCCGGTCAAGGGCATGTACATTGGTTGCGGGCACATCCCCGGTAGGGGGTGTGCAGGAGGCAGCTGGTCGATGTTTCTCTCTCATCGATGTTTCTAGCTCTCTATCCCTCTCCCTTCCTCTCTCTAAAATATCAATAAAATATATTTTTTAAAAAATTTGGTCTATATTCTAATCGCTTTTGGTTTTTTTAATAAAAGGAAATTCACTTCTTAGATCATCATTGAATTTGCATCCTCTTTTCTTACTCATTATGTTAAAAATCTAAAAAAAAATTTTAAATTATATTATAAATTATTATATACATATTGCTTAAAAACACAGTAAGTAGGTACATAATTACATGAACATATTTTATTGTTAGTTTATAAATTAAATTAATTTGATTGTTATAAAGTAACTATATTTTAAAAATTATTTTAATCCTATATTTCTTTCTAAATAATAACAATACTAACTTGTATTATTTTTCCTCTGAATTTGTCGTAACGTAAGTCGTAAGTGTCACTTTCAAGGCTGGCACTAGACTTTTTGCCGCCACTATAAAATATAAATAATACGAGTACTGTCTGCTAAATTCAAGAAAATTTATGTATTTATGAAATAAATAAATAAATTACTTACCTAAATTATCTGAATAGCTGATTTGTAATGACATCACTTGTTTAACTAGCTTACTAGCACGCAGTACGATGTGTGTCGTCTGAGAGACAGTTACAAAATGTTTTCGTCGTTGCCAATCCCAAAAAATGCCATTGTTCATTAAGTCCAAACCATGGTGGTCGAGTTCTAACAACTGATCAACGATGCGAACTTTGATAAGCAGTTCTCGATAATCAGTTCTCAACAATTATTTGTTATTATTAAAGTTTAACATTATAAAATTAACAAAAATAATATAAAACTCATATCCTGGCTAAACAGCCACTTGGCCGCCGAAAACCGTATATTCCCTTCCTGTTCTCCCGCAGTTCCCTAGCTTGTCGTGCATTCTTTCCAAAAATCGGGACTTTTTTAAAACGCCGCGGGACAAATTGTTAAAAATTGGGACTGTTCCCCAAAAAGCGGGACGTCTGGTCACCTTAGTTAAGAAGGTTGTCTGATATCACACAGCTAGTAAGAGGTAGAGCCAGGATTCAAAGCTGGGATTGCTAAATTCATGCTCCTTCCATTACCAATGGCAATCTGTGCTCATAATATTAAATGTCTAAATACAGAAAGCTATTGCCACATTTCCCAGCTGAGAGGTGGCTGGGAATTGGACAGGAGGGTGGGGAAGGACCTCAGCGATGTGTGACCGCTCCCTGCATTTTCTCTTCCAGGTGCTCATCTGTTTGTTAGACTTCAGCCTCACCTCTGCTGATAAGGTCCCTATCCCCAGTCTGACCTCTTCCTCAACCTCTGCTTCCCCTTCTATTCTCACCTCCTGGGTCCATTCTTTCTCCCTTGAGCTAGGTAGACATTGATGATTATGCTCAGCAGATTTTCTTATAGGACACAGGCACAACTCTCATTCTCACTCAGTCCAGAGCTCCAGGCAGTCATCACCACTCAGAGTAGACATTCAAGATGAGAGGTTGTTGTTTTTGTTTTTTTCCCCTGCGGCTAGTCCTTTCTTTTGAAGCAGCTGAAAGAATGCACCATTATACTACTAAGTAACTAAAAAAGGTTTCATTCTTCCATTCATTCAGCACACGGTAAAGAACTTCCTGTGTACTGAGTGCTGAATGCAACATCCTCTCTCTCAAACCCTCTCCCACTCAACATGCCCACCGCTATCAATGTTTTCCAGCAAAAAGCAAGGAAAGAACATACACCAAACAACACAGGTGAGGAGATGCACTCCCAGGGCTGCCCTGGTTCCTTGCAGAGGCATGGCCAACGTAGGGGGATTCTGACAGCCTGAGAGAAAGAAGAAACCCACCAAGTTAGAGAAACTCAGAGCTATCAGCTTGCTGCCTTTCTTACCGAGGCTTATGGAGAGGCCAGGTTAGCACACAGGAGTCCACCCTGTCCCTATGTATAAATGATTCCTTACCTACCCATATATGTCTAATGCCAACCCTGAGTCTACAGTGTTCTGGTCATGGTCAATATACTACTCTAGTTCAAGTTCTTATCACCTCACATATGGATAGGTGCCTCTCTATGTGCTATATCTAATCGATAAATGTTATTGCATCACTCTTTGAATCATGCATATATCTTAGCTGCGGCATTAGTCTTATTTTTTGTTATAGCTTTTCTGAGGTCTAGGGACATTATACATTTTTAAAATTTACAATTTGGTAAATATTTTTGTGATAGTTATGTGCGTATAAGCAAAGACGTTCGCAATGCATTGTTGCATTATCAGGTTATAAAATAACCTATACTTAATCCCATTTATTTTGTAAAAAATGTACAGATGTACATATACATAGGGGAGATCAATTAATAGAAGTTGTTTCCCTTTTTTCTCCTCTTGACCCTCTCTCCCCCATTCTATCCCCCTCCCCAGGCCTTCAGCGCATTGCTGTTTGTGTCTTTGGGCTGTGCATATATGCATAGAAATTATTTGGTTAATCTCTTCCCCGTACCCCACCTCTACCCAATCCTTGATTCTGCAATATATAATCTGTTACCAATCCCATTTGGGAATCTTATATTTTGAACATTTTGGCCTTTATCATTAGAAGTTTAATTTGGTTCATTTTTATCTTCTGTGTCTCTGCTTTACTTTTGGAACACATGGGATAAAATTATAACTTTTTTAATGTCTTTTTTTTTTGTTGCTGATTTTAACATCTGTGTCAATTCTCTGTTGGTTTATATATTGATGGACTTTGCTCCCCTTTTATGGGTTATATTTTCCTTCTTCTTTCCACACCTGCTAATTTTTGATTGGATACCAGACATTGTGAATTTTACCTTGCTGGCTGCTGGGAATGTTGGTATTTACACAAACATTCTTAGGCTTTGTTCTGGGTTTAAGATCCTTCTGGGTCTTGCTTTTAAGATTTGGGAACTAGAGCTCTGCTCAGACTAAGGCTAATGATTTCCATTGCTGAGGCAAGACCTTTCTAGCACTCTACCCCAAACCTTACAAATTGTGAGGTTTCTCAGTGTGGCTTGTGGGACTAACTGCTTTCTGTGAGTGCCAGGTATTCTCTCTCGTCCTTTCAGAGCGTTCTTTTTCCGACAGTAGGCAGTTTTCTCACACACATGCATTGATCATGACTCTGCTGGATACTCCGGGGGGATGCTCTGCAGGTCTCTGGAGTTCTTCCTCTGTGTAGTTTTCTCCTCCTTGGTGCTCTGTCTGGTGCACTCTGGCTCCGTCTTCCCAACTCAAAGATCATCTTGTCGACTCAGAGGACTTGCCAGGTTTTGCCCAGGTTCCTCCTCCCTGCACCACAGCCTGGAAATTGTCTCAAGGAGGTAACTAGAGCAACTTCCGATAAAACTAATTTGTTTACCATCTTTGAGACTTGACTGTCCTTTATTATCTGATATCCAGTTTTAAAAATAGTTGTTTCATATATTTTGTCTGTTTTGGAGTTGTTTCAGGCATGAGAGTAAATCAGCCTCTATCATTTCATTTTGGCCAGAAGTGGAAGCCCGTATTTTTTTTTAATGCTTAATATGAGCTGTTTATATTAAAGAAATACGTTAAAAATCAATCTATTATCTGAATATAATGAAGAAATTTCTCATTGCATTGAAAAGTAACGTTTTGACTACAGTTAACTCTTTATAACCAATCAATAGGGAGAATAGTCAATATATTCCAGATGTCGATAAATGTATGAATCAGCACATTTTATGTAACATCTCAGATTTGGCTTCTTTGAAGTATAAAGTTCTTTTAAAGAAATAGAATTTGAAATTGATGAAGTGACAGAATTTTATGATACAAGCTTTGGAGACTTTATTGCACTCATACTTGAATAGTCAACTGCAGAGAAGACATGTTTTGTAAAACCAATTAAAAATACCCACTGTACCCACATCTCACTGCTTTGATCAACTGGCAACTCCTTCTGCTTTTTTGCCACTCACTGTAATGCTCCAACATTTCAGATTCTATAATTTTACAAAAGATTTAGTAGGTTGGAGAGAACTGTGCCATTTTTTTAATAGTATCTAAGAAACAGAAAATTTAGCCAAGATATCACACTGTGGCCAATCTTCTATTTTAAAGCTCTGTTGGAAATCCCATAAACATGTCTTGAATAATTCTGCCATAATGGAAAGCAAGAAAAATAGAACGGGAAGTTGTGTGAGGAAAGAGACTTTACAACCAGTACTTTGAAGCCACAACAATTCAATAATAAAAGGGGATGAAGAATTAGACTCTGGGGTAATAGAAACTTTTTCTTCCATCTTTTCCTCGCCTTAAAAAAATCATGAGTCAATATATTATGCTAGATGTGCTGAGATAATGTTGCCAATAGAAAATATCTAAAAATGCTATGAAAAATATTAAAAATTACACTTCTTTTCTTTAAATCTTTGTTGAGCTGGTGGTAAACTAATTATCAAAGAAATGAAATTAGTAGATAAACGTGTTTTACCAAGAAACCACCATCCTGAGAAGGTTTGCAAGGTATTCCAAATACTTAAGGAACAAATATTTTCACTCACAAATTCTTTCCCAGTATAGAAAAAAAAGGGGGAATCATTCCTTAAATTTTCTGTGAGCCTACAAAAATTATAATAAAACAAGACAAGGTAGTGTACATGTGTACAAAAGAGCAATTTTACTCTTGAACATGGATGCAAAAATCATACTCAAAATATTAACAAATCTTACCCATAAGAAGGAACCAGAGCTTCTTGAAGAAATAGCTAATTTAATGTTTAGTGAAGGAAATAAGTAAGCTTAGCTTGGGAAATCTTGGGTCTGAAAGCAAGGAGGCTTTTAAAGATGAGGGGAATCATGACAGAAAAAGACAAAGTGCAAAATGTGGAGGGGCTCCCTCTGGTCTGATATGGGACAATTTGAGAATAAAGACAATAACCATATTAGACTGAAACACTTCAAAAATACAAACCCCAGAGATCCACAATGACACTGAAAACATCAAAACAAGAACAAATCTATCCGATGGGTCATCAATAGTGGTTGTTAAGACCAAGTCTAAAAATCGATACATAAATAAAGGTTAAAAAGCCTGACATTTTTGGCACAATCTCTACTTCATTGTATCTAAAAGGCTGATAAGAAAATTTTCTATGAAAAATACTTTAGTTAACAAATGCAAAAATATTGATAGAAACAGATCATCATTATTGAAATAATACGTATTGGCAATAATCATGGATGGGTGCCTGTTACCAGTACTTTTTTATAATACATGTCTTAGACAGTACAATTTGAAAAGAGTAAAAGAAGATACAGGAATTGGAAATAAATAAATAAATTCTTATTATCTATGTGTATATTATCACTCTCTACTTAGAAAACCACCAAATTAGCTACCACAGATATTGGGAGTACAGCAAAAACAAAAACAAACAAACTAACAAAAAACCACCAAAACATATTTGGACCAGAAATATTGCAGAAAATTTGTAAAAATATTTTTAACCCTATATCTTAAATATCTTCTGATTCATGTTTAATGACTGTACATAGCAGCATTTGATGACTTGCAATTTTTAAATTAGGTTTGTGGGGATCTTAAATGAGTCACTCATTTCTCTGGCTCTTAGTTTTCTCATCTGTAAAATAAATTTATGGATTACCTGGTAATTAGCATCCCTTATTGTTGTAACTTCATATGATTTTAGTTAATTAAAGAAAATTTAAAACTCCTATAAAAAGTGTTTTATCCATCATTTAAACTTATATGTGTTGTTTTATCATGTTTTATTCTTGAAAGGTTAAGGTCCAGTTTGTAAAATTAGTTATAAGCTAATCATGGCAGAATGTAGCCCTTCCAAATCCCTGTTTCCTCTTATGCCTAGTCAATTGCCTGGTAGCATTCAATGCCCAATAAATGCCTGTTGGAATAAAGTGAGAAAGTTTTGTGGATGGCTATGGTATTAGAAAATTGAAAGGTTAAAACATGAGGTTGCCTATTGAGGAAAGAATTAAACACAATTATGTTTCAATAATTGTTTTGCTTTAATTTAATTTATTGTTGAAAGCATTATAGATGTCCTCTTTTTCCCCCATTGATTCCCTCCACCCTGTCCCCTCTCCTCCCCCACGACCCTCCCCTACTTCACCTCCTTATTGTCTGTGTCCATGGGTTATGCATATATGGTACAAGTTCTCTGGTTGATCTCTTCCTGCCCCCTTCCCCATGCCCTCTGAGATTTGTCATCTGTTCCATGCTTCTATGTCTCTGGATCTATTTTGTTCATTAGTTTATTTTGTTCACTAGATTCTACATATGAGTGAGATCATGTGATATTTGTCTTTCTCTGACTGGCTTATTTTGCTAAGTATAATACTCTCCAGGTCCCTCCATGCTGTCTCAAAGGGTAAGAGATCCTTTTTTACAGCTGCATAGTATTCCACTGTGTAAATGTACCACAGTTTTTTTATCCACTCATATACTGATGGACACTTGGGCTGTTCCAGATTTTAGCGACTGTAAAAGCACTGCTATGAACATAGGGGTGCATATATTCTTTCTGATTGGTATTTCTGGATTCTTAGGATATATTCCTAGAAGTGGGATCACTGGGTCAAATGGGAGTTTGAATTTTAATTTTTGAGGAAACTCCATACAGTTTTCCATAGTGGCTTCACCAGTCTGCATTCCCACCAACAATGTACTAGGGTTCCCTTTTCTCCACATCTTCCTCTCCAGTACGTGTCATTTGTTGATTTGTTGATAGTAGCCATTCTGACAGGAGTAAGGTGATATCTCATTGTCATTTTAATTTGCATCTCTTTGATGATTAGTGACTTTGAGCATTTTTCATGTGTCTCTTGGCCATCTGTATGTCCTTTTTGGAGAATTGTCTATTTAGGTCCTTTGCCCATTTTTTAATTGGATTGTCTTCCTTTTGTTGAGTTGTATGAGTTCTTTATATATTTTGGAAATTAATCTCTTATCAGATGTATCACTGGCAAATATGTTCTCCCTTAATTGTTTTTATAATTTCTTTTTGGTGCCTGCCTCCTCCATTAGACTGTCAATTCTAGCATGGCTGGAACCATGCCTACCTTGCCTTCATTGTGTCACGAGGGCCTAGTGCAGTGACTGAAACATAATAGATGCTCAATTTAGTTATTAAATGAAGGGATGTACAGCTATTCATCCCAACTTAAGACAATTACCCATGTTTTTATAATTTACATTTTAGCTATATCCTGTGATAAGTATACTCACATTTTAATTGATAAAACCAAGAACTCAAAAAATTACCAATTATATAGATATATGTGATATATATATATATATATATATATATATATATATATATGACATAAAAAAGACATGTTCCAGTCTTTATATCTGAATTAAAATGTTCCCTACAAAAGTTCTGTCTTCCCTAGTTACAACTCTATATAGTTATAGCCTAGTTGCTAAGAATAAGAGTCAACATTCCCTAACACCCTTGACCCTCTCATTCTTCTCATCATCTTCTCAACCATTGAGAAGAAAACACTGTTCACTCCTCAAAACATGGCGATACAGCTTTCCCATCTATCTCTTCATTGGTCCTTGCTAAGGTTATTAAGAATCTCTGGGTTTTAAACCCAGTGGATACCTTTCAGTCCATTTCTTGCTCGATCTCTCGGTTGTGTATGGCACTGCTACCACACTTCCTTCTTAAAATTATCTCCTCCATCGATTTCTAAAACATTAGTTTCCTCTAGTTTTCCATCTACTTCTCTGGCTGCTACTTCTCATTCTCCTTCATCTTTTATCCATCTGAAACCATCCTTACCTCTCCTCTCCTCTCATTCTATCTGGGATTCGATTGTTTCCTATAGATGAGAACTCCTAAATCTATCTTTGCAGCTCAGCTCTTTTCCCTCAGCTCCAGATTATTAATATGACCTGTTCCCTCATGCCTTTGTGTTTGCACGTGGTATTCTTCCTCCATCAATTTCCAACATTTTGCTCAGCCTTCAAGTTAGCCCCAAAGCTTATCTCCTCTGTGAAGCTCTTCTCCATGCCACAGACACGTTTGAGTTTTTCCTCGGCTCTTCCTGTACCTTGTGTGCACTTTAATTAAAGCAGGTGTCTCCTTGTTTAGATGTTTGGATTTGGCCTCTTTTGTAGGAAAAAGGGCCCCACAGATGGGTTTCAACTCCCATGTTGATAGTCCCAGTATCTAGGTCAAAACTGGATACGTATTAGGAACTCATTAAATATGCATGTTGGGCAAATAGATAAATCTTTTACTGTTGTTTTAAATCTGATTTTCACTTTCCTCCTCAAATTCAACCTTCACAGCCTCCCTGAGAAGTAGCTACTATTTTATGACCCTTGTTTTCCAAATAAGAAACACCAACACTTTCCCATTACTATGGAAGTATGAATTCACTAAATGGCAGACTCAGGTACATGAAACTACATCTTCAGTCTACATACTATGGAGCACTTTGAATAGAATACCGGAGATACTAATGTTAACAACTTTTGATTATTTGGATCAGTAAAGGCTATTAATTTATAGGACCAAATGAGTTCTTTTTTTACTGAAAATGGAAAAGTTCCTTTTAACACTGGACCGTGCGATTTTACTTTTATTTTCATGAGCAAGTTCTTTGAACAGGGCATTCTCCACCAAAGGCTTTCGAATTTCTCTCCTCAGTCACGCTTTCAGAAATGGAAAAGGGGATTGCTCTTTAGACCTAAACCTGCATGAGTTGGCTTAGAAAAGATGTGTTCGGGGAATATCTAAAACATGATTGGATTGTATTCAATCTGTATGTCTTGCCAATTTGATAATGGATATATAATTTTTTCAAGACTTAACATTCCCAATAAGAGCTAAACAACCAGGTTTAAAGATATTTATGATACATTAGTTGGGTAACTTCCCTGTAAGTTTTCCTGCTGATTATCCTTTCGAGAAAGCACAGAAACATTTCCCAAAAGTTTTTTGTTTTTTTTAAAGAAACAGAGCCAAACCAAGCTATTCAAGGCCATGAAATTGTCAGGCAATGAGGAATACTCACAAGATTATATTAATTGACACAGCATTATATTGCCTCTTTCTCTCTTTCTAAGTCTCCTTTATCGAAACATAATGCAGTCTTTTAAAACATTTTAGCCACTGCTAGGAATGATCTTTGTTTACCCTTATACAGTTTTAAATAAGATTGAGCAACATGTAACTCTTTTCTCTATCCTATTTTCTGAGAAGAATCCTCCCCCTCTCACCTCAGCTTTTGCTTGGCCTGACTGGCCCTTGCCCTCCCAGCACAAAGGGTGGTCCAAGGCCAAATTGTAAAGTTAATTCTGGAATTTAAACTGTAGTAGATGTTCATGGAGGTTGGAAAAGTGTCCCTGCCACCTGCTGCCTGATCTTCCTGTATCATCATCATCATCTCCCATGTCCATCCTCTCCTGGGTTTCTGAGTTTGAGGACACCTGAGTTGCTGCCTCCCTAAGCAAATGGAGAAAACACAGAAGGTATGTTACAAGTGAGAGACAAATGCTGAAGGAGAGTGAATAGAAGGTGTTTGGTGCACCTGACACAACTGGAAAATCAGGTGACATGTTTGCCCTCAGATGAAAAAAACAATAACAAGTCTGCCACGGTTTGAATATACAGTACCATAAGAAAAAACATGCAACTCTGCAAGTTGAGTCTTAACTATTCCATCATGAGGCTAGAAGGAGACAAACTCTACAGGCACTTAGGGGCTGGAGGGGAAGTCGAGCTCTTGAAATAAAGGGACAGGGAGGATCCAGGAAAGTCTAGTCCAGAAAGTAGCTGGCAAGACTTGATGGCAGACTAAATGCAGGGGCCAAAGGGAAAGAGGAAGAGAGATGAATCAAAGAAGACAGGAGAGGAATATGTGGAGCAATGGGGAGAAAGTCTGGAAAAAGGGAAAATGGAATAAAGAGGTGAGTGATGGTTTTCCATTCCAGGGAGGCAGGAATGCTGAAAACACCTAGTTTGTTCAGCTTCTGTAACGGGACACTTTGTGACTCCCAGTGGTGGCACCTAGAAATCTAATGGAAATCCCGCGGATGAGCTTACGTGGAAATTTACTGTTATTTCCTCTGCTAGGCACACTTCCAGGATCCTGGCTGGAGAAGTGATGAGAGAGGAGAAAACCTGATTAAGATACTCAATCCTCGTGTTGAAAGACACTCAGGTGGGTGGAGAGAAATGTAGTTTCGAAGGAAAGCCTGGGTACATTCATCAGCAGCCACTCTGAAAGATCAAGACTACCCAGGGCACCTCCTCAAAGGCCGAGAGGAGCCTGGTGAACGAAACCCTGATATGATTTAGATCTGCGTTCCTGTGGGTCCCGCAGCTAGAAACACACTAAGTCTGCATTCTTTGAGCGGCGGGAGAATGAAGCTTTTTAGATTCAAATATTCATAAAACCCTTCACAACTGCTAACTGCCATGGTTATACTTCATTGTTTGATAGTACAAGAGGAAAAAGGCTTTGAAGTATTCAAGAGTTAATCATACCAAGTAAAAAAATGAAGGATGAGGCAAAAAGATAAAACGTTTCTATAAAATGATAACGACTTTAAAAAAAAAAAAAGCATAAACTCATCTCAGATACTTGAAAAAAAAAGTTAGTTGACTAAAGATTTAGAGAAACTAGACTGTGGTGGAGTAAAATAGTATTCTTGAAAGAAGTTCCTATGAGAAAAAAACAGAATAAAATAACCTCACCCTTATGAAAATTATATGGCATTATTTTATTATAACCCATAAAATGATGGAACAGAAGGCCATAACCTCATCATTATTCCTTTCTATTGATCTTTTCATGTGGAACTGCATTCGAGAAATTCCTTGGAAGTTTATTTTTACATGAAAGGGTCACATATCACAGCCATCCATATTCCCTCAATGGCAACAGCAACAAAAAAAACCTAAACCGTTCAAAGTTAATACATGTAAAAAATACATGTAAAAAATAAAAGCATTAATTAAAAATCTTTTTGAGTAACCTAATGAATATTTTTAAACTTTAGGTAAAGAAAGTAAGTTGCCAAAAGCAACACAAAGGTGAGATTGTGCCAGGGGACTTAAAAAATGGAAATCTGAGGGGGAGGGGACAGCATGGTAAAGAGAGGTAAACTGTACCTACTACAGATCTCTATGTCCAATAAGCCAACATCATTAGAATACAAACATCATCAATTCCTTAATGTATTATTACCAACCAGGCATTAAGCACATTTAGCAATAGCTTCCTATGTGTTGGTTCTGTTCGGTGCTGCCATGAAACAGAGGAAGAAGGCCGCCTCCCTTGAGGAGCTAGCTCAAAGTATGGAGTTTGGAGGTTGGCACTCCATTCTAAGAGTAAAAAGCTAAACAAATGGAAAAATCAACAGCTTTTCTTAGATCTACAAGCGATATGCAGTCACAGGGCAAACACTGCCCCCCCAAATTAAAGAGAGGCAGGTGAACACAGAGAATCACATCTGACTGGGACAGCAATCTGCGAGCAGACACCTCCGTGGGAGCCAGCGCCAACGGAGGACAACCGGAATTGGAGTTGGTGAATTGCGACAGCCTCCACGTGAACAAGTCTGACCGTCAAAAGCCCCAAGAAGACGTAGTCATGGGGTGGTCCCCACGTTTTTTTGTGAATTTTCTTTCCAGGCGCTTAATTAGGTTCTCACAATGAAGAGCAAAGAAAAATCTCATGCTGCTGTAGGTGGGAGAAGAAAAAAAAGAAGCCATTTAAAAATGCATCTTTTCTGTTCTTAATGAAGTCTGCCCTCAGGAGAGACTATTTAATCAGAGCCTAACCCACCGGGGTTTTATCAGAGCCTAACGGACCGGGAGGAAGGGAGACACCCAGCTCCACCCACTCTCGCCATCCTCTCCCATGAAGTGGGGAAGGGGTGAGCAGCACTTGTGAAGTCTGGGGTCCAGAGGCACTGGTTCACCGAAACAGAGACCAATCACAGAATTATTCTCCCCACACCACTAGAGGCCTACTGACAGTGGTCCCTTTTACCCATGTCTTCCTTTTAATGAAAAAAAAAAAAAATTATAAGGCAGTGGTTCTCAACCTTTCTAATGCCGTGACCCTTTAATACAGTTCCTCATGTTGTGGTGACTCCCAACCATAACATTATTTTCGTTGCTACTTCATAACTGTAATTTTGCTACTGTTATAAATCGTAATGTAAATATTTGTGTTTTCCGATGGTCTTAGGCTCTACAGCAGCGGTTTTCAACCTGTGGGTTGCGACCCACAGGTGGAGAACCGCTAGCAGGGTCGCCTAAGACCATCGGAAAACACAGATATTTACAAGTGAGGAAGCTGGGGATTTGTGAAATAATGAACTTTCCCAAGATGGCACAGTGGGTAAGTAGTAAGTGGCAGAGCTGTGATTTTAGCCTGTGCTGATTGAAAGGATTCCAAAGCGAATGCTGTTAAGTTCAGCCTATCTCCTGCTCATTCATCACACTTTCTTGTAATAGTCTTTTAAAAGTTTTATTTGTAATAGACTTATTTTAATGAAATTGGAGGTAAATTAATGAAGTCAACTTCATAACATTTTGTGAGGAATCAATGAAAGAATGCCTATCAAGTACAAAAACTAGCATCCGGTAAATGTCTAAGTATTATTGCCAATAGACACCACAATTCTGCTGGTGATTATAGCTCAATGGCAATCATTGTACGGTCAAGCATAGGGATGGTTTGGAATCTCTACATCAGACTGCTAGATGAGGTCTGAAGTCAGGGTAGGCTTTCTGGAAGAGAAGACACCTCCACTGAGTGATGAATGACAGAAAAGTGTTGTTGTTGTTGTTGTTGTTGTTGTTGTTGTTGTTTGGGGGGTAGGGGAGATAAGCAAAAGATGCAAAGACCTAAGGGCCAGAAAGAGCATGGCATGCTTAATGAATTGAAAGGTGTTAAGGATGGCTGGAGAATGCTGGTAAGTGAGGACTGAGAGGTATCACAGAGATCATAAAAAGATTTAAATTTCATCCTGAGAAACCCTAAGCAGAGGAAGGACAAGAAGAAATTAGTGATTTAGAGACATGATTTAGGTAGTAATTTAAAAAGATTTAGACCATAAATGATGGAGGTAAAATGAGTGAAAGAGTAGCCATTTAGAGGGCTGATGCTTTCATTCACCATGAAATTATAAGGGCCATATTAACGACAGTGGCAGTGAGATGGAGGGAAGTGGATGGATTTGAGAGATATTAAAACTTAGAATTGATAAATTTTAGTGGCTAATTAATTAAGAAGGAAAACATGCAAATCAAGGTCAAAGACCTTCTTTTTGTCCTCGGCAGCTGGCATGGGGAAAAAGTGGTGGTATTCGCTGTGAAAATAATTAGTGGAGCAAAAGCAGATCTGGAATAAGCATGGTTTCAGACAAATGGGTCTTCGGGATGGATTCATGGGAAGCTCAGAGGAGGAAGATCTGGGTGGAGGCAAAGATGTGGGTGATGATCCACATGAACAAGAAGAAAATGACTTTTCACTTAGCACCAGCTAGCTCACAGTAATACTGCTTTCACTTAAATGTGACCAACTCTGCAAAATGAGAAATTCTGTATTACTTGAACACATTTAATATTTAAATATTTACTTGTTCTAAAAATGCCACTGGTTTCCCTCTATGCGAGAATGCCCTTCCTTTACCTGTCATTTGTGGGAAGCTCCTCAGAAGCACAGCTGAGGATCCTCTCTCTAAACACATGGTCCCAACATGGTATATTTATAAGCATTTTAAAGGTAACACATCAATAATCTGATGAAAGTTCTTATGCATGGAGCTAGGAACAGGGAAATAAAGATGAACAAGATCAAAAATCACTGCCTTTCAGGAACTTTGAGAAGTTAAAGAGACATTCAAATGGATGATGCTAGTGCAAAATACAATCTAACAAGTGCTGAATAGAGTTAACACTGATTAGAGGAGCTGTGGGAGCACAGAGGGGTTTGGCTATCGACACAGAGGATGGTACAATTGACTGAGAGAAAATAGGATTCAGGAGACACATAGACAGAGAAAAGAAGGAATGGATTTATTATTGAAGCCTAATAGATTTTAATCAGTGCTTGTTATTTACCAAAAATGTTTAGCAACAATTCTTAGCAATGTAAACAGTTATAGAAAGTAAGTTAAAAATTCTAAAGAATTTGTGTACATTGAAGTATCCCCCAGTGCTGCTGATTGACATCTACTGATCACATCCAGCCCGAGAAGACCCTTTCCTGGGAAAGGGAGATATACTGAGTATGAGGATTAGGAGTCCTGGGTTTCCGTCCTGTCTCTGGTACCACCGGGCTGTCTGACCATCACCTGTGTTCATCTCGCCCCACTTCCTCAGTGGTTCCCATCACTGCTCCTCTCCCCACTCTCCAGCACACACAGGTGCCCACTGGATAGTGTGTTCTCATCAAAAAACAAATTTACTCTTGTAGTAATTCTCTTCTGATGGGTGACCAGATTTCCTGTTTCTTACAGTCTCCACCCAAAATCTGAGCTGGAAGCCCTCATTTTGCAGAAAGAAAAAAAAAAAGAAGAAATTTACATTGCATAGGCTCATGAATGTTTTCCCTTTTCTTTTGTTTTTTTGTTAATTCTCACCGGAAGATATTTTCTCAATTGATTTTTTTTAGAAGGAGTAGAAGGGAGGGAGGAAGGAGGCGGGGAGAAAAAGAGAGAAACACATCAATCGGTTGCCTCCCACATGCACCCCGACCAGGGCCAGGGAATGAACCTGCAACCCAGGTTTGTGCCCCTGACCAAAAATCAATGCATGGGCCGATACTGTAACCACTGAGCAACATGGCCAGAGTTGTTTCCCCTTTCTTCACACATTTTCTTGCTTACTGTTTGCTAACTCAGTGAACTAATACACCACAGAATTCCAATAACATGAGTTGATTTGATAGGAAAACTTAAGAGGTCACTTCTGAAAACCGCATAGCATTGCTTTTTGAAATGCAAATTTTGAATTCATCTTTAAGGAGTAACAGTGCCCACAGGTACATTATTTTGCTCTTAAAGATCCTCATCTGGAATGATGTCTCATATGTTAATGGACCTCAAATCTTTAATCAGCCTGGATTTTAGAACGTGTGTGTGTTTCTTCCTTCTAGTACAAGTTGGTCCTGGTTAGAAGCAATTTGGAAGCCTCCACCTTATAGTCACCACGTCCATGAATGTCCATGTCACTTTGTTACTCTCACGTAACAGGGTCATGCGGTAGTGCTTGTGGAGTAATGACTAGCATTGTGCTGGTGAAGTACCTTACAGTTGACAAAGCGCCTGCTCAGTTATCTAACATAATCTTCACAACTTCCCTGTGAGGTGGCTTTTAATTATCAACCTCTTAAGTCAGGAAACTTAAGAGGTAAAATGATGTGCCCCAGGTTACCCAACCTGGAAAACAGCACAAAAGGTCCATAAACTTAGGAATGGATAAACAAGATATACTCTATCCATACAATGAAATGTCACTCAACTGAAAAAAGGAATGAAGTACCAATAAGGGCTACAACATAGATGAACCTTGAAAATATTATGCTACGTGAAAGGTGCCAGACACAAAAGAGCACATAATTATAAGATTTCATTTATAGGAAATGTCCAAAATAGATAAATCCACAGAGACGGAAAGGAGATTAGTGGTTGTCAGAGGGTGGAGCATTGAATGGAGTAGGGGGAGGGGACTGGTAATGTGCATGCCTTTGTGGTATGAGGAAACTCTTCGAAAATTACATTAAGGTTATGATCACACAATTCTGTTAATGCACTAAAATCACTGAATTAGGTACTTTAAATGGGTAAACTTTAAATGGGTACTTTAAATGGGTAAACTTTGTGGCATAGTAATTATATCTCAATAAAATTGTTAAAATTAATTCATTCTTCTCTACATCCCAGAGCTTGAGGACAAATGACTTCGAAACAGTTGTCACTGGACCCCCTTCTTGGTACATATTAGACTCCACCATTCCCTTGTCATAAGAAAAGGCACCCGCCTCTTCTTCAAAGTCCTCTAAGCACTCCTCCATTCCTTCCTCTCTTGTCCAACTTGAACAAACGAGAGGACAGCCTCTTAGAGTCCCTGGATTCACCACCTCCTACTCATGAGCAGCGCATTAGCAAGCCTGTGCAGAACTAAAAGGAGAATATTCTTTCCTGTGTCCTTTCCATATTTTATATTTTGACATAGTTTCATTAGAGTTTTGCAAGCAGTCAAGTCAGTCAATAGCAAGTCTCCCACATGTTAGAAAAGCACTAGACAGAACCTTGAAGGCAAAGGAAGCCATTAGCGCCAGTTTGGCATGATGCTAGAATCATATACAGAGCCTGTCCCCAATGTAATGCACAACTTTGAGCAACGCTAAGCCTGCAGAATATCCAGAACTGTACCAGTTGTTTGTCAAATGCTCCGTTTATCTGCATAGGAGTGGGAAATAGAGCTCTTGCTACAGAGTTGATTGAGGCAGTAGGAAATGGGATGGTAAAGGCAGTGGCTTCTTTGCACACCCTGAACGCATCCTGGGAAGGAAGGAAGCAAGTTAGCTCTTCCATGGTGTGGGCTGCAGTGACATTCCTGGAATATTCGCTCCAGCGATTGCAGCAGCCTTTCCTGTTACAAACATCCTGCGGGCAGAGAGGTCCTAAAGGCTGAGTACCAGAGTGAGTGAAAAAGCAAAGGACTTTGTCGGATGGGCCGGGGCCGGGTTGGGGGGTATGCCTTCACCTTTTCCCCTTCTCTGACTTCAGCGTGAGCCTGCAAGCTGGGAGTCTCCAGGGGGAATCGGCCACAGTGCAGGCAGCAGAAAAGCAGAATGGTGCAGCCTAGAGTTCTGTTCATTAGTATCCATCCATCTGCTAAAGCCTGAAACCTAGGGGTCATAGAATTCTCTGCTTCACTCCTATATATCAAATCAGTCACACAGTCCTGTTTATTTCATGTCCTGAATATTTACTGAGTCTGTCCTTCCTCTCTGAGTTTGTGGTTCATGCCTTCATCTTCCACCTGGAAGGTTACAGTGATGTTCTAACTGGGACCTTTCTAATCTTGGTTTTTAGAAGTCCGTCTTCATTGTGTAAGTAGATGATTTAAGAATTAATTAGCTGTGATAATCCCCATCTTAATCCCGTTAATGGCCCCCCATCAATGCCAAGAGATAGTTTAAGATTTTATGGTAAGCCCCTTTGGAAAATATTTTGGAAATTTCTTTAAAAGTTAAATATACATTTACCATAAGACCCAGTGATTCCACTTCTAGATTTCTACCCAAAACAAATGGAAACAGATTGGAGGGCGCTTGGCTTAGGGCTTAATCCTGCCTTTCTACTTTACTATTTGCCCTGGCAGGGAGGGGCTGGGGGAGTGGGGGGTGGGGACGGGGGGGGGGGGGGAGGATGTGAAATGAATGCCTGGGACACCGCTGACTTACGGAAACTGCTCAGCTGAGAGATCAGGCCCATCTGCCAGCAAAGCAGGAGACTCTAGGAGGGCAGGCTGGGAGACCCTCCGCCCTGACAGGTGTCTACACCAGAGAGGCCAGGCACAAAGAAGGTGAGGACACTGAGCTGGCAGAGATGCCGCAGGAGGAGGAACACCTGCAGGATCCCCCTCCCCACAAGCCACTGCCCTACTTGCCCTGCCCTCCCCCACCCCCCGCCCATCACCCCCACAGGAGAGGGGAAACTCAAACCATCGAGAGGGGGATTTAACTCTGGAGGCTCTTGGGGCCTGTGTTCTAATTCTAGAACTTCCCATTTTACCGCCCTCAGGCCAGTGGCAAAGCCACCTGCTAGGTCACCCCCCAGCACCCTTGGTCTTCTCCCACATCTCCCCGAACTCTGTACTCTTCGAACTCTGTGTGTGAGTCTGAGTGACCCAGCAGGCTCCGCCCTCCTCTCCATCCACCACAGGGTAGGCAGGCAGCCCAGTCCCCGGTGGGGGGCGGGGCCAAGGTGGGACCTTGCCTTTCCCAGCCCCACAGGCGCTGGACCCCTGGGTCTGCAGAAGTCATCAGGGCTGTGGTGCCCCACGGGGCTCAGCAACCCGCCAGGAGGAGAATGAAAGCACTAGATGGCGGGCTCCATCTCTTACCCTTGATGACGCCCTGCCAAAAACAGCCAGCTGCCAAGGAGAGGCCTCCTGCAGGTGTGGACACGTGTGCGTTTCTGTCATCCTTCCTGTGCCCCGATAGTGCCCTGCTACTCGATGGCCTGGTAGAACTCAGAGAGGCCCGCAGAGGCGGGAGGGGCACCTCTTCCTGTTCAGTGACCGGCTGGTTGTGGCCAAAATCAAATATAACAACTTCAAGAGGAAAACTAAAATAAAATTGAGTGGCATGTGGGCAGCAAGCTGTGTGGATGAAGTGGGAGAAGGCAGTATCGATGCCATGAGATCGTTTGCCCTGGGCTGACCCACGGTGAACTTCGTGGCCACTTTCCGTTCCCCAGAGCAGAAGGGCAAATGGCTCTCCCTCCTGCGGAGATGCCTCAGGCTAGAGAAGGAGAAGGACTGTCCGAAGAGCATTCTCCCCAAAATCGTCACCAAGGGCATTGGGGACTGTGCCTGTTCTAAAACTATAACAATAAGGGATTCAGCCCATCCGTCCTCCGGGAACTCTTCCTCATGGAACAGCTGCCCCGGGAGAGGCGGTGCCAGTTCACCCTGCAGCCCAGCCACCAGGCTGCTGCCCAGCAGCTGAGCCAGTCAGGTCAGAAGACATTTAAAAGGAGAAAGTGTAGCATAAAGCGGGGTTCTAGTACTCGCCCAAGTAACTTGCCCTTGTCACCAACCTCTCCTAAGCCAGGACAGCTCTTTGGAGTGTCTCTGCCACGTATCTGTGAGAATGACAGTCTGCCCAAACCTGTCTCAGATGGGCTTTTCATTCTTGATCAGAAAGGACTCCGCACGAAAGGCATCTTCGGTCTGTCAGCCCACGTGAAATCTTGCAGAGAGCTGAAGGAGAAACTGGATTCTGTAGTGAGTCTGTTTTTGTGATAGCATCATTTTTAAAGGGTTTTCTATGAAATATTCCTGGTAGTATTTTCTCATCAGATCTGTGTCATCACTGGGTCTGTGTCATGGATCAAGGAAATGATGGAGAGAAAATAAATACAATTCACAGGCTGTTGGACCAGCTTCTGAGAGCCAATGTTGTTCTCCTATGGTACCTTTTCGAGGTCCTACGCAACATTGAGCAACACTCCTCATCCAATCAGATGTTGGCATTTAATTTAGCAGTATGTATCGCTACAAGCATTCATTGGCCCCCTACCTCCTCCAACCAGAACTAGAAAATGAACTTATAAATAAGGTTACTCTGCTTATTCAATTTCTGATTGAAAATTACTGTGGAATATTTGGAGAAGAAACCACTTCCCTCTTTGGAGAGGTTTCCGAGAGATGTGATACTAAGCAGAATGCCTCCCACATCTCTTGCTTACAAATGACTGACTTCTGTAATGGCAGCTTGGAAGGTGAGCAGATGCGGATGCTGAGGCCCCGTGTGGTGACTTGGTGACGAACCTCGGTCAGGGGAGCAGAAGCATGGACTCTGCCTTGACCCCTAGTGATGATGACCTTGACCAGCCTGCGGTGGCTGGTCTTTTAACCCTGAGCGACTTCGACTTAGACCGTTCTAAACACAAGACATTCAAAAGGAACAGCCTCTTGAATCCAAGCCCATCACCGTTATGGTATGTACGGAGAGCCCACACTGCAGGACCCTGTCTGGAATGACCACACCCAGCTGGTCCACAGCTGCAGCAGATGCTCCAGAAAGCCCGAGGCAGCACCAGCGCTGCTCGGAGCCCAGCACCAGCTATCTAGACTCAAAGCTTTCCTCTCTCAGGCAGGAAAGGCTACGCAAGTCCAGCTGTGATGCGATTCTCTCACAAAAAGAGGAGGACCATCTGAAGCAGAATCAACCCCTACAGGAAGAGGGTAAGACGTATTTTAAACAGAGTTTAGTTACAGGCACCGATATCAAGAAAAGGGCCACTAACACAAATGCTAAGAAGGAAAGCTTGTTTGGTAATGAAGGAAATCCTGTGAAGCTTCTCCCTGAATCCAAGCCAGCGGCCATTTCTGTGGCATCTTGCAGTCACATGTCCTCACATGATCATCCCAGGGGCCAGCCCTTCGATTCAGATACATCAGGAGACGCCCTGATGTATCTGAGAACTGAAAGTGGGCTAAAAATGACATCAAGATAATAATTTTGACTTTTTTTGTATAAAATACCCAGGATAGGGAACATAAAGATAATAATTGCTAATACTTAAGACAATAAAATGATTCTCTTTATTGAGACCATTTGGCAAAATGTTTAGACTAAATAATTGCATCACCTGAGTATTTAGGGGGCTTTTCCTTACTAGAATCCCGATGCACAAAATTCGTGCAAGAGTAGGCCTTCCTTCCCCAGGCTGCCCGCACTGGCTTCCCTCTGGCACCTGAGACCTGGGCTTCTCTCTGGCCGCTGGCTGGTAGGCACCTGGGACCCGGGCTTCCCTCACAGCCCTGGCTTTGTCTGGAAGGTCATCCCAGAAGGATGTCTGGTTTAATTAGCATATTATGCTTTCATTATTATAAATGGGATTGGTCCTGTCATGTGATTGTAGGGATACTAGCAGAGAGAGAACGCGTCTTGGCTGTCAGGCCAGCCTTCTTTGCAATCACTGGATTTGGATGTCCTCACCTCCAGAAGTTTTTGCATTTATTTTTCCCAGTGATTCAAGGTTTACAGGTGGTTTATGCCCCATACGTTTATTTCATATCCATGGACATTTCTCCTCTCTCTCCTTAAAGGTTACACTGGTACATCTCCTGGATGATCACCTGCCAAGCAGTATGAAGGGATAACATCAGAAATGGATATACATCTTCCTTCATTTTAACTTATAAGAAGTTGCTTAGAATCCATTGGGTCTCTCTAGTCCACCATCAGGACCTTTCTCCCACAAACTAACTTATTCCAAATTGTTTTTCTGAGCCACTAGGGAACTTTTGTGTCAAATGTTCTATCCCTGTTGTCCTAAATGTTGCATTTTTTTCAGTTATAGGGGAAAAAAGTAAAGTTTTCTGTGAGATGTAAGTTTTTCAGTATTAGCTATTGGTGCTACCTAACCTCTTCGCCCGGTATCATTAGCGTTTAGAACTCTGGGTCCAAAGAACACCTTCATGGCCTGGCTATCTCAGTCACAGATGTGAAGTAGATGTCAACTTGTAACCGACCACTCCTATAGTTAGACTCCTGAGTGTCCATATGCATCCTTTGTGGCTTATAAAGGCCGCAGGGATTTCCCTTACCCTTGGGGCACTACTGTTGTCTGAACCCCAAGTTGTGAATGAAGCTTTCAACTTGCAGTGCCTTTCTGGAAGAAATTTCTTCTCTAGTTAACAAAATAATAGTTCTAGCCTCTCCCCGCCCCCCATATTGATGAGTGGAAAATTACCCACCCAATTTGAAGGATAGAAGAAAATAGATGTCGAGGTTCTTTCTATGCTCTGTTTTCCCTTAGATACTCCTGTAATAATGTGAATAGTTTGTTATTATTGCTGTAAAGTATTACATTGCTTGATGTGAAGAACATTATTTTATTATACTGTTAACCTATAACATATTAGACTGATGCTTTATTTAAAATGCTTTGAATTGTATGATATATCTTGACAAATTTTACTACTATATGTTATGTAATAAATGTATTTTTGTACTTGCAAAAAATAAAAAAGAAATGAAAACATATAACCACACAGACTGGTATATAAATATTCATAGAAGCATTATTCAAAATACTTCCAAAGTGAAAGCAATCCAAATGTCCATCAACTGGTGAATGAATAACTAAAATGTGGTATAACATGCAAAGGAATACCACTCAGCTATAAAAAGAAACCGGGCTACTGACACATGTAACAACATGGATGAAACAAAGTAATCAAGTGGTAGTGTTCCTTAAAATGTGCTCTATCCACCACCAACCAAGAGTGGTCAGTCTCACCACTCAGCAGGCTTACTTCCTTGACTCGCTTTCTACTTTCCTGATGTTAGAATCTGTTAATACCGCAGGGCAGTCCCATTCAGAACATGTCATACTGTTTCCCACTCTTCCCTACCCCATTATAGGCAACAGTTCTAGGCATTGCTACTTAAACCAAAAGCAACCACATCTGGAGGGAAAAGAAACAAAAAAAGATAGACCTGAAAGGCTGCAGGAAAAGAAGTTAGAAAGTAGAACTGGGCTCCATGGGAGTCAACAGAAACTGTAAGAGGAAGGCAAGCAATAGAAAAAGGTATAATGGGGTAGAAAAAGACTTAAGTCGGTTAGAAACAAAAGAAAACTAAAACTCAGAGGTGGAAAGCCAATGAAATTTAAGCCTCAGACTTTTCAGCTTCATGAGCCCCTTCCAAGACCCTGGGAGGGGCCCTACCAATGTGTTCATATGAGTTTAGGTTAAAAAAAAAATTACAGAAATAAAATATTTAAACCACAATTGGTTAAGCCTGCTGCCTCCCTCCACTTCAATTTCCCCTTCATTATGCTTTCTCTCTGGTCAAATTTCACTGGAGTGATCAGGAGCATTTTTGAGATCCAGTTAAGGAGAAATTGAAATTAGGGTAGATTTAGTTTGTACTTAGTGAGGTGTATTTATGTTGTTTATAGTTCCCTTCTTGCTAGCTGTCCTGATAGACGCGTGGCTTCCAGGAATACTCTGACTACTCACTGTATTGGCTCACTCAGTCTCATGACACATAAGTTCAAGGCCAGAGGTCTTACTGGGATTTTCCCTCATGAAAGGGGCACTTACCACCAGAAATATGTGGATAATGAGTAGAAACAGGTTTGGAATGTATGCAACCAGAAGCTTGTCTATGGAAAATTCTTCCATTCATTAGACATATAAAAATTTAAGGTAAGAATTTGGTTTTCATTGACAGCAAGTCAAAATGAAAATTCACTCCTGTTAGAAATATATTCTACATACAATTATAAATACATCATATATTTTTAATGGGAAATACAAAATAAACTTTATTTGAATTCCTGTACCTGGAGGGCACAAAGCTATAGAAAGTATTCTGTAAGAGCATAATATGAAAGAAGCTTGATAAAGGTTTTCCAAATTTGACAACAATCCCAAAAGCTTACATGGCATTACCAATACTGACAACTAAAGTTAAAAGAAGCTTTTTAAAAATATCCATCAAAATTGTTCTGATTGACCATACTGAGGAAAAGACTAAGTCATGTTTCTGTGCTTGCTATAAAAAATGATATGACCAATTCGTTGAAATACAATAGGGTGATCAAAGAAGATATACATCACACATTTAGGAAAAAGTCTTATAAAAGTATGTCAATAAATAATAAAACTGTTACTTCTTTGTCATAAAAAATGTCATAACGTAAAGGCTTTGAAAAGAGGGAGTTGCTAGGGTTAGATTTAAGTAAAAGAACATAGTGGAACACACCATCTTGAGCCCCAATAACTGAACAACACGTTCCAATTAAAGCATTGTTATTGATCAGCCCTAACTTATAATGCTAAAGTGCAACTAGTTAGGTGTTTTGGTTGTTGCTATTGTGGTTGTGATTGCCAGGAACAGAGACCCTTCTCCTCTTATTAAAGAGACTATTGTAACAACCTAAGTGGACCGGGACCAAAACTAAGAATCTGTCAGGAATCAAGACACCCCTAGGGAACCTTGGTCTCTCTGTCTTGGAGCAAGCCAGCTCCACAGCTATGACTTATTTAAATTTTCTTTTTTTCTTTCATGTTTTTTTTCTATAATCTTTAAGAATATATTACTTTATTTTTGAAAGTCATGTCACAGTATATTCTAAAATGGAAACTTAAAAATATGAGGTCAATTGTGAGTGGACAGTGAAACTAGACTCTCCTTCCATCCTTAAGTTTATGAACTGTTTCAGGGCAAAGAAAAGACTGTTCTGCTTTCTTTACATCTTGCTCTACAAATGTTTGACCCTTGGCAACCAAAGAGAGGTGGCTGCACCCACAAGCTTATAGGATCCCCAGCAGCTTGGAATGTACTGATTCACCTCTATAACTCCGGGAGAGAACAGCTATCTAGCACATAAATGGTAAGTGAATGTGTGTTTAATTGAATTATTTCCCTACCATGATACTTCTCCAACATAGTATCTTAATATTCTGGCCCTGAAGATGACCATCATTTTAACATTTACAATTTAACATCTACTCTATCTCTTGAATATTACTCTTTAGCATCTAACACAATACCTAGCTTTTAATAGACACTCATGAAATATTTGTTGAATGAATGAATTAATGAAGAAATAAGTTATGTATTGATGAAGAGGATTTGATTTCTTTAGCCCTAAATCACATCAGATTAGATCACTCTCTTACCTAAAACCTTTTAAAAGCTTACTATTAAAACAGCCCATAAGGTCCATTCTGTGTCCTGTCTGCCTCTCTAATCAGCGCTCAAAGAGTCAAAATGACCACTTTTTCTCTAGCATCTTAAACTGTGCAATGCAAAGGAGAATAGATTTTATATGAAAGACATGGTTTCTTGGTAAATGGCTGTGAAAATATGACTAGGTTTCCTCACTGCCCAGGCTTCTCATAGCATTTAATTTTCAAATGTGCATTGTTACTTTTTTTAAAATATATTTTTATTGATTTCAGAGAGGAAGGAAGGGAGAGAGCGAGAGAAATATCAATGATGAGAGAGAATCATTGATCAGCTGCCTCCTGCATGCCCCCTACTGAGGATCGAACCTGCAACCAAGGCATGTGCCCTTGACCAGAATCGAACCTGGGACCCTTCAATCTGCAGGCTGATGCTCTATCCACTGCGCCAAACCGGCTAGGGCTGCATTGTGATTTTTTAAGAGGGGGACAGAGTGTGCAGAATTTTCCAAATATGTTCCAGATTAGAAATCAAAATCAAATTTGAGAAAAATCTGCATATGAATATAGTTTCCAGGTCACTTTAGTGTACAAAAAGAGTTCTTTTAAATTATTTTAACTATATAATCTCAAACTCCTATTTTATCATAATGACATTACTTTTTCTTACACCATGGGAGGATATATGGATCAGTAACAATGTAATTCCACTGCGCATATGTCACAAGAAACATCAGGGTATTCCTTGAGAGTCAACCACTCAATGGAAATGAGAAGTATGATCCCACTCAATTTGAGATATTTAGTAAGATGATAGTCTACTGTGTATCTGATGGAAAGAGAGTGTTGAAAACCAATACCATAAAGCCAGCTGTTAAACTGAATATATTTTCAGTGTTATTTTACATCTGACAATTGCATTTAGATGTATACTACCTTGAGCAAGACAATACTGCAATGCTCTAAGGGTCTTTAAAATATACACACTTCATTATGGACATTAGCCTCTCAAATGTTCCATCTTTATGGAGGATAGGAGGAAACATCAAGTTGAACCCAGAGAGGGTTATCCAGTGATAAATGACCTTGAGACATCTGGAAATCCAATTTGTAGAACAATGAGGTATAGATATAGATGCTTATCCAAACCTCTTAGAAGAAAATACAGGCAAACCTATAAACAACACTAATTTCTAAACAATTTAAATTAATTTCTTTCATTGATTCTACAACAAACATTTAAAACAGATTTTAACATATTTGAAATTGAGACATGTCTTATAAACCAACAGCAACTTCCAATCACTTTTCTGAATTCAGATGGCAAACCCGTGTTGCACTGTGTTTTGGTTCAAATAATCAGGGGATATTTTTCTCTTCTCCCATTCAGTGCTAATATGGAGAAATGTAAGCTTTTTATCTAGTCTTTGCTATATGGTGCTTTTGCTTATTTGTTTGTCTTTTCATTTACTTACACAATAAGGATGTATCTCTCATGTATAACAAACTTCGTATGATTAGATTCTCTTAGATTAGTACATTATATTAATATTAGATTCCTTGTCTTGAGCTTTTATCTTTTTAAATATATTTTATTGATTTTTTACAGAGATGAAAGTAGAGGGATAGAGAGCTAGAAACATCGATGAGAGAGAATCATCGACCAGCTGCCTCCTGCACATCCTCCATCGGGGATGTACCCGCAACCAATGTACATGCCTTTGACCAGAATCGAACCTGGGACCTTTCAGTCCACAGGCCAACGCTCTATCCACTGAGCCAAACCGGTTTCGGCCTTGTCTTGAGCTTTTATCTTTTTGGTGTGCACACAAAATAATGGTGTATTGCTCATCAAAACATCATGGATTCCAAAAATATAATACTTAAAAAGCTCAGGGAAATTTTCTCCTTTCTCCTCCTGGAAAGAGTAATCCCAAAGGCAGGATTTACTTTTGGGATGATAACATCATATTGGACAGGAAGCAAGGCACTCGCAACACGGGCTAAGTTCATAATTTAACTTCATAGACCATTGGGAAATCATTCAAGAACAACATTTATGGATAAGAGTAAAACATTGGGGAGAGGAGAGAAATAAATATTAGATAAGAAAGCTAAACAAACCTGAACCCAGTGATAATGTCGAATTTATTCATATGGGTTGAAAAAGAAGAGATCCCAAGATCACAGTGAATGGCATGCCCAGAAAATAAAAATTATCATCAGGGATTCTGTTAGAAAGTATAAGCGTTAAAAAAACACACCATACAAATAGGCATAGTGCATAGAGAAGTAATACATGTATTTCTTAAGACCCTGCTTTAGAGATGTGCTGAGTCCTGATGCTTATAGTTTGAATGACAAAGTAAACTAAAAGAAGGTTTGAAAAATGTGAATGATTAAAAACTTGTCAATTAAGGGTTTAAGCATTATGGCAGGAGGGAGGGTTCAAGATGGGGGAGTAGGAAGAAACTGAACTCACCTTCTCCCATGGACACACCAAATCTACAACTAAATATAGAAGCAAACATTGCCAAGAATGACCCAAAGAGTAGGTGAACAGATTTTCGAAAACTAATGATATTAAAAAGGAAGCTACATTGCGATGGGTACAGGGGTAGAGACAGGTTCTAGTCAGGACCCATAAGTGGGAGTGTTATAAAAACCATGGTGCTCCGCCCTGAGGATGAGGAGTCTAAGCCCACACCAGACTCACCAACCCAGGAGACCTGCACTAGGAAGCGGAGTCCTCATAATATCTGGCCTTGAAAACCAGCAGAGCTTCCTACTGAGAGAACCAAAGGCCTATAGAAAACCGAGACTCTACTCTTCAAAGGCTCATGTACAAATGCTCTTGCTCCGAGTTCTTGTGCAGAGGCAGCAGTTTGAAAAGTACCTGGGTTATACGTGAAGAAATTACATTGACTAACTTTAGCATGAGTGCTGAAGGGCATCCAAATTGGAAAGGAAGAAATAACACTGTCACTATTCGCAGATAACATGATACTATATATAGAAAACCCTAAAGACTTCACCAAAGAAAAAACTATCAGAATAAATTAATTTAGTTGCAGAATACAAAACTTAAATATAGAATTTGTGGTGTTTTTATATACTAATAATTAACTATCAAAAAGAGAAATTAAGAAAACCATCCCATTTACAATTGTATCAAAGTGCATAAAATAATTAGAAATAAATTTAACTAAGGAGGTGAAAGAGCTGTACTCTAAAAAACTATTAAGAAAATGTTGATAAAAAAATGAAGGCACAAATAAGTGGAACAATATACTCTGTTCATGGATTGGAAGAATTAATATCATTTAAATGACCATACTACACAAAGCAATCTATAGAATCAATGTAACCCCTATCAAAATACCAATGCTTTTTTTCACAGAACTAGAACAAGTAATCCTAAAATTTATATGGAATCATAAAAGACTCCAAATAACCAAAGCAGTATTAAAAAAAGGGACAAAGTTGCAAGTAATAAGCTCCCTGGTTTCAAATATACTACAAAGCTATAATAATCAAACAGTATGGTACTGGCATAAAAACAGACACATATATCAATGGAACAGAATACAATGCCCAGAAATTAATCTATACTTATATGGTCAATTAATCAATGATAAAGAGAGTAAGAATATACAGTGGGAAAAGACAATCTCTTTGATGAATAATGTTGGGGAAACTTGACAGACAGATGCAAAAAAATGAAGCTGCACAACTTTCTTACACCAATATACAAAAATAAATTCCAAACGGATTAAATAAAGACTTACATGTAAGCCATTAAACCATAAAACACCTAAAAGAAAACATGGGCAGTGGATTCTTTAACATCGGTCTTACTAAAACTCTTGGATACATCTACTTGGACAGAGGCAACAAAAGCAAAAATAAATAAATGGGAATACATCAAATTAAAAGACTTTTGCACAGTAAAGAAAACCATCAATAAAAAAAAATGGTACTTTACTCAATGGGAGGAGATATTTGCAAATGATACACGTGACAAGGATTAAACATCCAAAATATATAAAAAAGCTTATAAAGCTCAACATAAACAAACAAATCAAAACAAACTGATTAAAAGATAGACTTTTCTCCAAAGAAGACATATGGATGGCCAACAGACACATACATGCTCAACATCACTATCACCAGAAAAATTCAAATCAAAACCACAATGAAATATCACATCACATCTGTCAGAATGGCTATTATAAAAAAGACAACTAATAACAAGTGCTGGTGAGCATGTGAATAAAAGGGAACACTTGTGCACTGTTGGTGGAATTTTAAATTGCTACAGCTGCTATGGAAAAAAGTATAGAGCTTCCTCAAAAAATTAAAATAGAACTACCATAAGTAAAATTTTTAAAGGTATGCTCTTCCCCATAAAGTGCTTCCCCGTTTCACTGGCATAGAATTCAGGAAGGGATCTCTGAAGAGAAGCTGCATTTTCCATGACTTCTCACTGATCCTGTAGTAGTACGCCAGAGTGTGTGCCAATTGATATGCTTGAAGTCCCTGGGGCTTTCGTTGTGCCAGTCACAAAGGGTTTCAATGTGTGATTGGCACAGTGAAGCCTGCAGCACTGCCCCTAAGCAAGACAGCTGTCCTGCATGTAAGAGCCTTAAAAGCGACATTGACTTGGCCTCCTAATGGATGAAAGTCGTTTCAGGCATCCCTTTCCAGAATAGGGAGGTTTCATCCATACTGAATATTTGCTCCGGCAAGTAATTTTCCTCCACCATCAGCTTATCTAGTTTCCAAAAGTTCTTCAGCTGCCTTCATATCGGCACTCGCAGACTCACCACTCACTTTCACTTGATGTAATAAATAATGATCCTTGAATCATTTAAACCACCTCGCAGCAAATTTAACATCATAGTCAGGTCCAGCTTTTTCTTTCAGCAACACAAGCTCTTCGCTTTGACTGTGATCCTAATAGCTCTGAGAGGGACATGCTTCTGTGTTTGGACCTCAGTTCAGGTTATTAGAAGTTTCTCCTTGTCTGATACAAGTCCTTCTCAAGTTTTTGTTAGTCTCATTACCTTCAATGAAGCAGGTCTTTTAACAAATCCTGTTACTTTGTTCTTTCTGTTCTTTTCCATTGAATTTATTGGGGTGACATTAGTTAACAAAAGTATATAGATTTCACGTGTACAATTCTATAATACATCATCTGTCTATTGAATTGTGTCTTCATCCATCAACTTGTTCCTGTTCTTCAAGATTGTAGAGATGGTGGAACAGGACATGCCCGACTGGTGAGCAATAACCATCACCGATTTTCTACCTTCCTAGTCATTAGTCACTTTTGATTTTGTTCCAGGTCCATCACTGGATGTGGCATCTTACTGATAACATTTGCAGTGGATTTTGTATGCTTAAGGGCAATGATCAACATGAGATTAAATCAAGCACAAGAGAAAATGATGCAATCAAAGGATGTGAGGTAGGGGGAGTATTGCGGGGGGCGGAGGGGATGTGATGTATGAGGCTGCTGTTGGAATAACACCGCACACTGTTTTAAGGCAAACATTTTATAAATAAGAGTACACTCTAAAATAGCAATAAAAAATACAGTATAGCTAATACATGAACCAGTAATGTAGTCATTCATTATCAAGTATTATTTTCTGTACATAACCATATGTGCTCTATTGTACTTTTATACAACTGGCAGCTCAGTAGGTTTGTTTACACAAGCATCACCACAACCATGCAGTAATGCACTTTGCTATGCTATTATGACGGCTATGATGTCACTAGGCAATAGAAAATTTTCAGCTCCATTATAACTTTATGGAACCGCCGTGGTACATGCAGTCCATTGTTGACCAAAATGTCTTTATGTGGTACATGACTGTATTTTCACAGAGCAATCTATAATAATAAAAGGATAATATGCTAATTAGATCGGACATCCTTCTGGACGAAGCCGGGGCTGGAGGGAAGCCCGGGTTCCAGGTGCTAGAGGGAAGCCGGTGCCAGCAGGATGGGGAAGGAAGGCCTACTCTTGCACGAATTTCGTGCATCGGGCCTCTAATGATAACATAAAACTAAACACTGCAACATTAGAGACTTAAGTTTTAAGGAGTAAAAGCAAACTTCCTCTATCTAAGCCAGAATCTAATTTTATGCCAGGGACTAACCTGGCATTCTAGGATTCAGTCAACCTCCTGGCTACTGCCACATTGAGCTAAACTCTCTCAGCCATAGGCACCAGCTGCCTTAGCATCACCTGAGATTCTGCAAGAGGCAGGACAACAGCTTAGTGAAAATAATAGTAGTGTTCTCAGGATTGGACAAACCAGTACAGATGACCTATAAATGACCTCCTCGGAGGCAAGATCCAGCTTTAGGAGTTCTCAGTCTCAATGGTCTAATTCCGATGCTGATTAGTATCAAAGGTTTCCTTCTAGAGAAAGGCCACTGTGAAAGGGAGTCACTCAGGAACATCTGGAGAGCAGAAGACAGCATATCGGGCTCTTGCATTTCCTCTTTGATGTACACATTACCTCCTCAGAGAAATGGCACATTTGTAAATTTTAATGTAGCTTCTAACATATCATGCATCTAACAGGCATCTGTGTCACAGACCCTAAGAAACGAAAATGTGCTCCACTTAAAGCAGGCTGAACTGAGACAAGTGAAACTGCCCTTCCCACAACCGTTCGGTCCTGATACACAGGCTCAGAGTTCTTTGGTCACTTGCCCCTGAGAAATGTGACCAAATTGGATGAATCCAATTCAGGATGTGATTTGGTCTAGGGCTACTCCAGAGATTCCAGAATGGATCCTGCATGGGCTGTCCAACCATCTATCTATTTAATGTTGCCAAATAAACGCCCTGTCAAAAATAGTCCGTTTCCATTATGTCCCTCAAAGTGCAAACGCCAAAAGTTTTCCTTTGGAGAAGAAATGGGTATAATTCACCAGTCCTGTTACTAAATCCACTCATTCCACAGTGGATAAGATTTCTGAATAAAGCATGTGAATTTAATTCTATCCTGGACGCAACATACTTCAGGTCAAGATCTGGCCTACCAACAACCAATACTCACGTTTTTCATTTTCATTTTACCTCTAGTGGAAAAGGAGGATATAAAGCCACCACTGGTTGAACATGTACTACCCTTTTTTTTCAAACCTAAGTAAATTCAGTCTGGCTTCCTGAGAGTACTACATTGAGGTGCATTTTACAAATGTTGCTGTTGCGTTTCTATGCCATAATGCGGTAGAGCTGAAATAATACTCACACACATAAGCTGGGAATGGCTTATGGATAAAAGCAGGAGTGGAGGGACAGGGGGTGGGGTGGCAAGAGGAAACGTTCTGAGAGACCTGACCTGGAAAATGCACTATTTACCAAGTCAGTGCATCAAACCTTAGACTAAGTGATGAAAAGAATTACTTAACGAAGATTTCCAAAAGTCTTTGTGCGGTACTCTTTCTGACAAGTACGGAGTCTATAACCCTTTGTGAAACAACCAATGTCAACAGACACAGGTCCACATCTTCTCAGTTCGTAGATATTTTCCCACAGTCCTATTTATAACTGAACATAATGGGAAGTTCTCTCTTGGCAGAAAAGCTGATTAAGTGTTCCATTTAATAGTGTAATGCAAAGAATTCTTTCTTTTGCTTCAGACCTGCTGTTCTCCTATTGTCTCATGCTGTCTAAAAAAGATTTGGTAACTATTTTCTGGGTTTGTGTGTCTTTGTGATAAATGTGATCTAGAGATATAGAATGGTCAGATTCATGTTGAATTCTAGTCAACTTTCCTTTACCTACATGCCATTATTTTAGCCTATTGGCTTGGTAGCTTGAGAATATAAAATGGATTTCCTGTGATAAGTTTAAAGCAGAATAGTTTATAAACTCATTTTCTCTCTTTCTCTCTTTATCTCTCTCTCTCTCTTCCTATCTTTCACACACACACACACACACACACACACACACACACACACACAGAATGAGCACCTTCATTTATATTTCTCTCTTTTTTTGATCCGGTCTTACATTTCTAATGTCAGGGATATTATAGCCATTCAATAAGTAACATCTGAGAAGCAATGTAATACTGAGGTGTGGGACTAAAAAAGAATGCTGGGGATAGATTCTGCTATTGGACTCAGGATCATAGCTCCAGCATATAAACTTTATAAGCATTTTCCTCTTTTTAGCACTCAGTTTGCAGATGTAAAATGCAACACCAGCTGATTTTTATTGTTCAATGGTCCATCCAATTGTTTCACTTTCTTCTTCTTTTTATTCTTTTTAATAATTTGTCCTAGTGGTACATTTAAAACAGAAGAAATCACCTCTATTTGGCTGCTCTGTTTCCCTTGCATGATTGTTTCCTTACAATGAGCTAATTTTTTTTTTCATCCATCCAATCGGGGCAGCCACTAATTAAAGGCTGTATTACTTTCCTCGTGTATTATCTGCAATTCCTTCAGCTGGAAAAAACAAACCAGAAACTTGATTCATGCTGACTTATACATTAGGATATTTATTTGTTTGCTTGACAGTAGACAGAGGTAGGGTAGGTGTAGAGCTGGTTTATCTGACAACTTAGCAATATCATTAAGGACCCAGTTCCCTTTTATCTGTCTAACTTCAAATGATAAGATGGCTGCTAGGAACACTTTGCATTTACAGAGAGAGACTACTTTTCTATGTTTCTCTCTTAGAAGTGAGACATTGCCATTTCCAGAAGCCCATCACAAACTTTTCATAATGTCTCTTTAACCCAAATTGGCTTAGACATTTCCACCTCTAACCAAACACTGGCAAAGGGGTGAGATGGATGTTGGGAGTCAGCCTCATTGTTGCCCCAATATCGTTACTAAGTTTAAATGATGTAAGATACAAAGAGAAATAGGACCCAGACAATTACCTATAGGATAAGGCATCCCAGTTTGCCCAGAACTGAGGGGTTTCCCAAAATGTGGGGCTTTCAGTGCTACACGTGGCTGACTCCTGAGCAAGCCAAGATGGTTGGATACCCTACTACTGCTTCACATCTCCTTTAATCCCTACCAGGTTCAAGCCATCATGACCTGTCCTGAACAAGTAAAGAAAATAATATACTGCCAGGTATTTAAGTGGAATGCAAAAGCAACAGCACTTCTTAATGTCCACATTATAATTCCAGTAAAAGATAAAAAGCATCCTATATTTGTGTACAATCCTATATAATAAAATCCTAATATACTAAGTGTTTGGTTGTCTGGTCAGCCATTCAACCAATCAAAGAGTAATATGCTAATGATATGCTAAGGCTGCTCAACTGCTCGCTATGATGTGTACTGACCACCAGGGGGCAGACAGTCGACTGGTTGACCAGTCGCTATGACATGCACTGACCACCAGAGGACAGATGCTCTGACCAGTAGGTTAGCTTGCTGCTGGGGTCCTGCCAATCTGGACTGAGCGAGATGGGCCAGACATGCCCTGGAGCCCTCCCAAGGTCTCTCCCCGGCTGGCCAACCTCCCGCATCCCTCCCTGGCACCGATCATGCACTGGTGGGGTCTCTCGGCCTGGCCTGTGCCTTCTCGCAATCTGGGACCCCTTAGGGTATGTCGGAGAGCCGGTTTCGTGCACCGGGCCTCTAGTCTATAATAATAGTTATATTTTGTATGTATATCACAGACTCATAGCCTTTGTGACTTGGAGTAACCTTTAGAGATTCCTTGTTTAATCTCCCATGCATTCATTCATTCTTTCATTTAACAAACTGAGTAGAATACTCAGAGCAAACACCCAGCCTACAGGAAGACTGTAAGCACTCTAAGTGTCCTGTGCATATAGCCTTAGGCCTAGAATGTGACAAGGGCTCAGTAAATATTGTCCTGAATTGAGCAGTCAGATGTAAAGGTAAACCATGTTCTTGCCTCGAGTAACCTGTAAACCACCCCTGATGTGGCCTAAGATTAGTAGGAAAGTTTTTTTCAATTCTACTGGAAAAAATATTGGAAGTGTTTTTTGTGTTTTTTTTTTTACTGGAAAAAGGAAGGAGTTAGGCACTAAGATACAGGCATGTAAAAAAAAAAAATGGAAAGAAGACTGATATTTCTCACTTTGACTCATAAATAATAGGACTATATCTTGTGTAAATTTATAGTCTTCTTTAAGGTTAAAATGTGAAAATGAATTGTTTTGCATCATTCTGCAAATTAGATCATTGCTTGATTCAATTAGCCTAACATATACATGCTATTTTTGCAGCTTTGTAAACACAATTAGCCTGGAGTAGAAGCTCATAATGCAGGTGCCAATGATGTAAATTTCAAAACTAGTGAAGAGCAGAGATGAAGACAAAGGCAAACAGCATGGAAAACTGTGGTCAGCATAACAAGCAAAACCAAGGGAACTGACGTTAACGGTGTTTTTGCAGGGCACTCCAGGCCAAGTCAAGGGGTAGGTTAAGTGCAGCGATGCCTGTTAGAGCAGACCCGAAGATGTCATTGTCTGCATGTGAAGTCATAAATCACAGAAGGCTTTTAAATAACCTCCTACACTTCCTTTATTCCTGTACCACAACGCTGGCCTAGGGGGCGCCACCTTACAATCTACATGTTACTATAGCGACATGTGGACAGCGCTGTATAGATGAACTGTTTTCATCCACTCTGCATAATGTTGGTTCTTGCAACAACCCTGCAAGGTAGTGGGACCAGTATCACTAACTACATGTTATCAGATAAAGAAACTGAGACTCAAAATGTGGGGGACTTGTCCAAGGTAAGCTAGGAAGTAGCTGATGCAGAACTTGAACCAAAATCATCTGAGTCTTTAGTCACCATCTTTTCTGTTAAACCAAACTCCTACTGATCAAATGTTCTTTTTAAGAACTAAAGAAAATTGTTTTATAAGACAGAAATTTATTTCCAAGAATACATTTGGGAAGAGGCATAAAGATTACACATGCAAATAATACCTGTGCCAATGAATATTTTGGTCAGAGAAGCCCATATTTATATCTCCTTCTCCCTTTCCCTTCCTCTCTGAAATAATATATATATATAGTTTCATTAATAGTGATATGTGAAATATATATATTGTTAGTGGTACCCTAATAAACCATTTTGTTCATCCAAGTATAAATAAAATGTTAATATTGAATTACGCAAAAATAATGAGGAAGAACAATTTCTCATGGGGAATTAAAAACTCTACATTCAGGATTCAGCATCTCTGTTGAAAAAAAATGATCAACTATACTATGTAGCAACTTGCTTAGTACTAATAATTTGAACTAATTTGAATTATAGAGTAAATAAACACAATGGGCTTTATAAAATTTAGCAAGCTACGGTAACAAAGATGCCATTTGCAATAAAAAGAAATTCTCCGTTATTTTTGGTAAGAAATATATTGAAAGGGCTTTTTAAAATCTGAGCCAGGAAAGATTTTTAAATATCAGAGCTTTGTTAGGAAAAAGCTATAAAGAATGAGTCTAAATATCAAAAGTGCACACCATGTTTCAGATCCAACAGCATAAATGAGACCCTCATCCAGAGGCCCGGGGCACGGTTTTGCTGTTATTAATTAGCCACGGTGTGGATCGATGAAAGACCCCACTCATTTATAAGTGCCAGGAAGAAGGGCTCATGTAGATCACTCATTTCATAGGCAAAGCAATCGTTTTCACTAGACGACCCCAACATCTAGCCCATGGTTAATAACTGTAAACAAATTAATGCCCCCCTCATGCAGTCCTGTTTATCTCGCTGAGCTCCCTGGGACTGGCTTAATTGCATTGAAGGTTAGAGTTCTGTGGGTGCTTCACATGTGAAATTTTTGAAGTTTTCCTATGTTTATCTGTGTGCTAAAATGAGCGCCAAGCTGCTTCCTGAGTAAATGTTGGTCCTGAACACAGGTATGGGTTTCCTCCCGGGGGGAGTGAGGAGGGCTTCTCAGGCATTCTTGTTGGGAGTTTGTCAACACTTCTGGGAGGATACTGACCAGACCCAGGCGGCTGATTGCTACAGCATGCAGTTCTAGCAGGGAGGACTAGCTGCTCTCCAGATGCTTATCATGGGCTAAAGGCTTACTGCCGTACAGTACGTACACAAAGGCTGACCGAGAGAAATGACGTTTAGGTTGCACGAAGAATAGTTCGAAAAACTGAGATCACTTCAGAACTCAATACTGCAGACTGCCTTTGCTGATTTATGATGATACCTGTCTACACTAGAAACGCCTGTGCATCTCATCACAGAATGCACTGGGCTTGTTGTCACGACTATTAGCCCTGCATTTCAGGCTCAATGACTATCCAGAGGGGACATGACTTTTTGGTCTCTGTGTCAGAAATGGTCTGCTCCCCTTGAGCAATTAAAAAATAAATCTCTTGGACACTGTGAATCATATAACCACCCGCCCTCCCCACTTTATATGAGCTGCTAAGAAGCAGAGGGCCGCACTGGTAGCCCGCCTCAAATAAATATGCAAGAGCTCATGGCAGAAATTCTACTACATTCTGGCTTACATGTTTTTTAATAAGTGTTTAACTTACCCAGATTTCATTACTACTTATTCATCATTTATTTTATCTCACTGCACATATTCCTTTAAATTCCTTTTCAAAAGCCCTTTCTGGAACAATGCAAGCTTTGCATGAACATGAAAGATCAGAGCTGTTGCTGTGAAGAATCAATTTGTGCCTCTCAGTGGGAGTCGTTAGTTATATCTGTCTCCAAATACATGCTCTTAAAACCACTTCATATGAGATTATAATTTCATTTTGTTTTCTCCTTTGAGTATGTGCTTTTTATTCTTATAATAATGTGGTGTTCATCTGCATCTGTGTTTACAAAGTACTCACTAAAAACTAACTCCTATGTTCAAAAGCTAATATATTGATGAGGAGAATCCTATATAATAAAAGCCTAATATGCAAATTGTCTGACCAGGAGTTCAAGCAGGAGTTCGACCGCTCACTATGACGTGCACTGACCACCAGGGGAACATGGCGGGCATGGCTGATGTGGCACTAGCAGTGGGCAGCAGTGGAGGCGCTGCCAGCCCCAATGGGCCCTGACGAGAGTGGGACTGTTGTGGGATGGTGAAGCAGGTGATCGGGCAGTGCCAGGCCAATGTGGGGTGCCAGGTGGGACTGCAGGGCTGCAAGGCTGGAGGCGTGAGCTGGGGCCCGATTCCTGCAGGCCACCCTGAGGGACCCAACCCCTGCACGAATTTGTGCACCGGGCCTCTAGTGTATAATATAAAATGTTTTCCTATGAGTGGCTTGTCAAAGTTTTATTGCTACTTAGTGCATATGAACCTCTCAGACTTGGGATGTAGGACACAAGGGGAGCCATAAAAATTACGAGCTAAGATTCCTAACAAGAACTACAATACTGCCCTAACGGGTTTGGCTCAGTGGATAGAGGATCGGCCTGCGGACCGAAGGGTGCCAGGTTCGATTCTGGTCAAAGGCATGCACCTTGGTTGTGGGCACATTCCCAGTAGGGGGTGTGCAGGAGGCAGCTGATGGATGTTTCTCTCTCATCGATGTTTCTAACTCTCTATCCCTCTCCCTTCCTCTCTGTAAAAAAATCAATAAAATATATTTTAAAAAAGAACTATAATACTAACTAGCTGAAATAAGTCTGTGTGAAATTATTTCAGTAATTAAAATGTAGGACAGCTATTTTGACAGTATAAAAGAGAAAACTGGGTAGTTTTATTTCATACCTTGGTACACTTGCTCAATACAAATGATTAATTTGGTGACTAGATTAAAATTGGGTTATATAAATTAAACAGAAGATGCATAGAAGGCACTTTTGGGAATAACTTTTTGCCTTGAAGAGGTATTTATACTCCAGTAAGTAAGCAAAAATACCACAACTATGTTCAATTTCTTAAAAAGAAAGAAGAGGAGGACAAGAAAGATTAGCAGTAGTAGTTTAGGGTAAAGTCTTCGTATTGTTTGGGAAAAGTGTAGAAATAGTGATTAATTTTAACTTTTGAAATCAAATATAGTGTTAAAATTTAATGTTTCTCAATAAAAATTGAAATAAAAAATGTAAATTATAAACCAATGGGGAAGAAAGAAGAATAGTGAAAATGCAGAAAAAAGAAAAGGCTGAAAATGAAGCAAAAAAGGAAGCAAAGCAAAAAGCCTGTTAGAGATAAAGCACAAATTAAGAATGTACAGATAGATACACATAAGTCATTAATGAAGTAAATGCAAACAAACTAATTTATTAAGTAGACAGATTATTAAATTAGATAAAAGTAACAAAATCCTGATATCTGTTCACAAGAACCATATGTAAAACTCAAGGACATAGAACGACTGAAAGTAGAGAGATGAAAAACTAGCTGGCAAATATTAACCAAAATAAGATAGGCCGAGTTATGTTAAATATTAGTAAAAAAAAACAAAGCAAAAGGCAGTAATAGGCATGAAGAGGATCATTACACATGAAAAAGAGCGTACGTTTTTCAGCAGGAAGATACAGCCATGCTGACTGTGTATGTACTTAATATAAAGCAAAGGTTTTCAAAATTATGAGAAGAAACTGAGAATTTTAGGAGAAGATTTAAAAATATATGATTAATTGACAGATCCAACACAAAAACTAGAAGAGGGAATATGTGGGCAACCGATTCATTCCCCTGCACCCAACTTGTAGACTGTGAACAGACTCTTTTCAAGCCTACAGTGAATAATTACAGAAGTAATCATGAAACAAGGCTCAAAGAAAATCTAAAGAATTATTATCGTACAGATAATGTTCTCTGACCACAATGCAATTAAATACAGAATCAATAATAAAAAGATCATTAAAATGCATATTGAAATTTACAAACCTCATTTGCAATGTTTACAACTAATACAATACTGGAAACAGCCACCAAATGCTTGTCAACGAGATAATTGATAAATCACTAACGTATATTTACTCATTTGAACACTATATTGAACTCCTGAACAATGGAGCCCTCTTGCTCTCTCTTACTGTTCTCCCCTGACTCCTGGCTTCTGGGGCTTGCATGCTCTGCACTTGCCCATGTGGCTCACAGCCATGTGAACCCCACACAATGGACTGACTAATGGACTGTGATTACCCTAATGCTGTACCAGACTCAGGTTCACCATGGAACAAAAACTCTGGACGCTGGCTTTGCTTTTAGCTCTACTCAAGCCCCTGCTGCACCTTTTTCCAGGACTGGGTTAAGGGACATGGGACTTTACAACCCGAGAAATGTAACTCCACAAAAACAAAGCCTCTTACCACCTCTCACCCTCTCATGGGGCCTCCCGAAGTGCTCATTCCAGTGGTTCCCAAGAGCCTAACTCCCACCAGCCACGCAGGAATCCCACTCTTGTAACTTTGGGTAACTATGTGGCTTATGAGAAAGGAAGGTGAGTACTAAAGAACAACATTTTAAATAAACTCAGCTCATCATACTCAAGCATAAGTGAGAAAGATTACTGAAAAGAAATGTGAAATATCAAAGAAATCCTGTGACGTCAGTTGGAAGGGTCCCACAATGATTACAAGGGAAATGTAAAAGGAGACACAAAGACAGCACGCAGAGTACACTACAATTCACTGTACAATGCCAGAAAGTGAAGAAGAAGAGTTGAACTAGATCAGGTTGTGAGCTAGGCATATAGGAAATGAAAGCAATTTCAGATGAAGTTAGGCAAGCTCCGGTAGACATGTCTCTAGCATAAAAGCCAAAAGAGAAAAGAGAGGCCCTTTCTTAAATGTAAAAATCTAAATATTCTCTGAAAGGAGAGATTTTAAAATTTGGTCTGAGAAAGTCTGATAGCAAATTTGTGGGGAGGGGCACTGCTACCTTGAAACAGAGAAAGAACTCGGAACCCTAGCATCTCAGCATTTTGAATGTGACATAGTCCCTACTTATGCCTGGCTCCAGTAATTACCTCACCACTAACCATCACAGTTGAGAAATCACTGAGGGCTAAAAACGGAACCATATCAAATCAAGGATTCAACACTCAGCAATGTGTCATTTTGTTGCCATTATTTTGAAATGGTAGAACTAGTGATCATCTCCCATGAGCCAACAGTGGTATTTTCAACTTCGTTTAAAATAACATTTTCCAGCACTCTTTATCAAACAATTATTTTAGACAGTGAATCTAAAAAGAAGACTATTCCTATAACAAAGAGGACAGCATTTAGAACTAAAATAACATTTCGCTGATTTAAAAAATGTAATAGTGAAGCACATATATTATGAATTAATGGTTTTCGGACACTTGTTTTATGATACATTCTTTGACTTCCCTGGCATTTATGTGCTGCCATAAAATTATTATTATCATTTTAGCTTGGAATAGAGAGGATGCAGGTGGGGGAAAGCTCCTTGAGAAATAAGAATGAGTAACTGACATTCTCACATCATTTAAAACAAATCCTGCCACCAATCGCCTATAACTCCCTTCCTGCACCATGTGTTGCTAGTTTGGGACTATAAATGTGACAAGCATAAAGTGAAATGTCAGCCAAATATGACTGGAGTAGGGAAAACCACAATTCATCATATATCAAGGATTTAAAAATTAATTCTGTGCTTTTTAAAAAGAGGACTTAAGTTTTAAAGGTAGGTAATTATTCTTTTCATACTTGAAGTTAAAACTTAACATTTATTTTATAGTTAACATTGCTAAAAGCTTTTGGGACTCTTGTATGGAAAAGGTATTGTAAAAGGAAGGACTTAAAGAAGCTTCATTCTTTATTATTACATATTATTCAAATTAAATATTTGAACATTTAAAATTCATTATAACTAATGCATTATTCAAAATAAATTCAAAGAGTAGCATAAAAATAAGGCAAAATCCTTTAAATGCACAGGAAAGAAAATTCCTCATTACTTACAGAGGAGACACTTAATTCATTTCACCATAGAGTGAGTCATACCATCCTGCCCTCAATTGATGTCTGGCAACCCTACATCTTGGAGGCAAATGTGGGAATCTGGATAGATGATAAAGCCAGAGGCCTAGGGAATTGGCCAAGAAATGCAGGCAAGGGGTCAATTTTGAGGAAGGACTTAGGTGGAAAATGTATTGGGTTATATTTTCTATGGTGGGTAAAAGAGAAAAATAGCCCAGCATCTCCATAAGAGCATCACTTAAATGACCTGCCCCTCCAACTCTTGCCTACAGACTGTCCCCATCTGACTGTGTGCTCCAAGATGGGAAGATTTGTGTCTGTATTCCCAGAGGGTCTGGCACAATAGGAGGGATTCAATGAATGTTTGCTGCTGAGAAGACAAAAAAAAAAAAAAAAAAAAAAAGATGGGGGGAGGAGAGATAAAAGCCCCAAGCAAGATTTAGCGATGTGCATCTAAGTCAGGGGTCCTCAAACTTTTTAAACAGGGGGCCAGTTCACTGTCCCTCAGACCGTTGGAGGGCCGGACTATAGTTAAAAAAAAAAAACTATGAACAAATTCCTATGCACACTGCACATATCTTATTTTGAAGTAAAAACACAAAACGGCAAAAACACCTGCATGTGGCCTGCGGGCCGTAGTTTGAGGACGCCTGATCTAAGTGGTTCTCTGCAAGATGTTTACGAAGAGTGAGGGGAGAGGATGGGAGACAGCAGAGAAGATGAGGAGAGAGTAATGTGATCCAGGAGATGTGTGAGCAGAAACAGGAGAAGTCAGCCAGCAGAACAATGGGAGGAGAACATTCCAAGGGCAGAGAAATGGTCAGTGGTGACAAATGGAGCAGAAATGTCAAGGAGAGGGAGACGTGGGAAAATAATCCATTGGGTTTGACCAGACGGACATCAGAGACCCAACCAGTTCAGGGGATGGCAAGTGAGCTCCTAAGATTCCAGAGGCTGGAGGAAGGAGACCCGTGGCAGTGGTGGAAACCCATTCCCAGTGGACGCGAGGGAGTCTGGGGGGTCAAATATCTTCATTTAAGACCTCCTGGGGAGGTAAGATAGAAAGAGATGATGGCACTGAAGGAGGGAGGAGCTAACATTTTTTGACTCTCATTTACCATGATCAGGCACTGGGTGATGTAAAGCCTTACTGCTCAAATTCCGCTCCACAGAGCAGTGGCATTCACACTGCCCGGCAACTTGGCAGAGCTGTGGAATCTGGAGTGTGATCTAGAGACCAAGACCTACTTAAACAAAATCTGCATTTAACCAGATCCCAGGTGACTCATGTGCCCACTAAAGTTTGAGGAGCTCAGGGATGTAATTTTCTTTTTTTCCCCCCATACCTTAACTCAGCTGCATTGCAAGCCCTCAAGTTCCCTTTGGTGGGAACAATAACTACTTTATATGTGTCATTTCCACTTAGGACAGTGTTTTTCAGTTGAAAACAGTCCTCCTGGCAGCAAATATTTGGTTAATTCAAGATGCGACCTCAGTTAAATGGGGCAGTCAATCAGGGTAGTTCCACTGTCTCAAAGTCTCACGTCTGTTATTTATTGCTCAGTGACAAATGACCCTGAAACTCAGTGGCTTAAAATAACTATTACTCTTTAATACTTTCTAATGACTCTCTGAGTCAACTGGGCAGTTCTGGTCTAGACTGGCTTAACTGATGTTCAGCTGATAGGTATGGTCAGAGAAATATTTCTCCCTCCTGGGCTTAGGCCTTGAAATTGAGAGAACTTCAAGGCCTTACGCATGCTCTCAAAGTACAAAAAAAGTCTTTGTTCTAAGATGGTTATGGCCTCTCATCAGCCCTCCCCACCCTTCAAGAACAGTGCCTACAGAAAGCTGCCTGAAGAGTGAGGGAAAGTATGGGAGAACATCAATATTTTAATATTTAAAAATGTCCCATTGAATTTGTAACTTAAGTCATCTTATTTCATACTCACAAACTCACCAAAAAACTTCCCTGTCCTGTAGGTATTACCAGATGAAAGTTCATCTCTATGCAGCTAAGTAGCTTCCCACAGTGACAGCATGGATACGGTGGGACCAGAAACAAAGCCTAGTTGAGATGTCTCTTTCTACTGCATTTAAGGAAATACTGAAGGATAAAACACAAGGGTTATCGTTGTGCTTTTACCTTCGGCCATGTTCGACTGCTTGATTTTCCCTTTCCGGTACATGGCCACCGTAGCCTCACATGCTCTCTCCCTGCCTTTGCCATCCTTCTACTTGGCATCTGACCATCCTCTGAAAACCTACCCCATAGAGAGGGCCAGCCTATCAGAAGTTGTGTTATGAGCATTGTTCATCATAACGTAGAACTTCGTTAGTGGGGATCTCTTCCCAGTAGGTGTTCAGCAGAGCGGGGAGGTAATTGCAAGGAAACCACAAGAAGTGCTCTGGGATGCTGTTCATAACCCAGGCGCACACATATTCAGGATATGTCCTGAAGCTCTGGTCTCCTTCCTGCCGTTAACGGATCCCTAAACAGGCTCTGGGCTTTATGGCTCCTCTGAGTGTTTGGAGATACTGATATTTCTTTCCTCTCCTTACTGTGAGATTCCATGTGCCTGGAGCGGTTCTCCAAAACAAACATTCCTCACACTCTTCCCAACCTAAGGCAGGTTTTGCTATTTAAAAAAAAAAAAAAAAAGCAAAGTCAATTACCACAGTTGAAAGGGAAAGTGGCTAAATTTAGACACGAGTTTTGTAGTCGTGTCACCCACCAGGATTCTGGCATAACTAAAATTTCCAAGCAATTCTGAATCAGAGAGTCACGTGTGGTAAGACGGAGCTATGTGGCAGGATGCGTGGCAACTGGTAATATGAGCATCACTGAGGTCACAGCCGGGAGACGTCTTCTTCAGTAGCTTCTTAAAGACGTGATCGAGCTCTGAATTGGAGCTCCTCTTTAGTCTTTTCCAGCCTAGAAAACACGGTCACGGCAAGCTCTTGGTTTTAAAAGCCAGTCCTTTTCCAAGCCCTTTTGTAAGGAGGAGCTAACTACCTGCCACCTGTCAAGTTTCTCTGGCGGCCGGCTGAGAATCCCCACAATCATCGCTCGAATCTGGTTTATCGCCTCGGTACGCCAGCAATCATTGGAAAAGCAGAAGCCCTCAGGAAGCAGCCAAGATCCAGAGCAGGAAAAATATTTCATTGAGCTGTCTAGAAATAGTATTTTACAGGCTACGGGAGGGAAAAACGGAAACATCTAAAACCCACCACGTTTTAAATAAAAGGTGCAAACACTGATGTCTTTTCTTTGCTTTCATCCTTTGGCTGTCTTTAAAAGATCCTCACTGATTATGGAGAAATACTTCACCAGAAGAATGGGAAGGGAGTCCAAGTCCCGTTCTCTCCTCCCACACTCTCAATAAGCTCTCTGTGATACACAGTTTTTGTTTGTTTGTTTTTAAACGGGCTCCGTTTTCCTTCCCCTCTTCTTCACAGAGCCAATGATACCATGGCCCTTCATCGAGTTTAAGTTCCAGATTCCTGCATACATTGAATTAAAGGAAACTTCTCATTCTCTGCGAGAAAAGAACATATTTTCTTCTCTACGTGACGCCTTATGCCCTATTCTCACTGTCACCCAGCAAAGTGGGAATGCCCCAGAGGGAGCAGCAGCATGGAGAGGAGTGAGAATCTTCTAGATTCAGTATGGCTGTACTCCAGGTAGGCACGTGACCTGGGCAAGGACCTTAACTTCCCCAAGCCTCAGCTTTATAATTTATAAAACAGAACTAATGACACCTGCCTTTTAAAAATTTGCTTAAAAAAATAAACATAAGACATCCAAAATAGGCACTCAATAATTTGTAGCTATTATTAATACTATTCTTGTATTTTTAAACAGTGCTATTAACATTTTTTTGTGTGCAGCAGAAACAAAATTAATCTTTAAACTTGAGGGGGAAAAATGAATGGACAAACAAAAATAACAGTTTATTGATCAGCCTAAACACTTATTCTATCCTTTACACGTATTAAAATTACTTATATGAAGGCAGTCTAATTGGCTTTTGGTCAGCAGGGGACCTGAAGGTCAAGCTCTAGGGGTCAACATATGCACATTATCATTTCACTTAAATTATCTCCACCCATTCAAATGCATTCCACTGGCATGACTTCAGCCAGGTGGAGAACTGAATGGTCTAGAGAAAAGCAGAGAAAGCCAAGTAAATACGCAAATGTGCTAGCACGGCTTGTGGGACAAAGGAGCTGGACTAGCAGGAACCACATGCCATCCACCTGGGTTTTCCCTCAGGTCTGAGGGGGGTGTCTATAGCTGTTACAGAATAAAGGTTCTTCCTGGTGGAAATAATGACCAGTCCCCCTCACTCCTTTTTGTAACAGCTCATGCTGCATTGTCTGGGGTATGTGTTCACCTGAAGCCCTGTAATAAGTGAGGAAAACAGGATGAATAGTAATGGAGGTGAATTTAGCCTTAATGAGAAAAACATGAGAATTCTTTTTATTTTTAAATGAAGCGCTAATATATAAAATGTGAACCTTCCAGATTGGCTAAGTCATTTGGAAGTTTATCCATGAAAATATACACTTTCTTCCTTTCCCAAGTTTTTCATTAAACTGTTCTTTGCCTAATGTAAAAAGTAGCAACATTTTATGTTCTTTTCCCAGAAGGGATAACCAGAAAACTAAAGTCCACAAGTTAAAAAGTATTTATAACTCAAAAATAACTATTAGGATTATTGGTAGGGGATGGAGGAAAGGAATATAAAACCCAAATTTGCTTTATAGTAGCCATTTAAAGCACACATATTCTTTAATTTTTTCATTCTTTATTTTCCTAATATATTTTTTATTTCTACCTTTATTTCATACCTTATACTCATTTTAATTCTGAACCAATTCAGTATACACCTACTTTCTGTTTTGTAAATTGTGCATTCATTCTAAAACTTCCCATTTCTCAATTAGTCAATTTCTTATAACTTTCTGTCTTTTGCAATCCTTCTTCCCCATATTCTCTTTCTGAATCCTTATACTAACAAATTCAAGTAAAAAGAGGAGCTTAGGGAATGAGTAAATGGAGAAAAACTGTTAGAGAAATGAATAGTAAAAAATCTTAAGACAGATACAATGGATAAAGAAGTAAGAATATAGCCAAGTAATATTCCATTATATATATGTACCACAACTTTTTTATCCACTTACCTAGTGATGGGCAGTTGCGTTGCTTCCATAGCTTGGCTATTGTAAATAATGTTGCAGTGAACATAACAGTACATATATTCTTTTGCAATACTTAGCTATAAAAAAATGAACTCATTATTTGTAACAGCATGGATAAACCTAGAGGGTATTATGCTAAGTGAAATGAGTCAGACAAAAACACATGTTTTATATTATATTTGGAATCTAAAGCGAAAAAGACTCATAGATACAGAGAACAGACTGATGGTTGCCAGAGGGGCCAGGTGAAAAAGGTGAAGAGAGTAAGAAGTGCAAATTGGTAGTTACAAAATAGTCCTGGGATGTAAAGTGCAGGATAAGTTATATAGTCAATAATATTATAATAACTACTAGAGGCTTGGTGCACGAAAATCGTGCACTCAGGGGGGGAGAGGGGATCAGCCCGGATTGCAAGAGGGCACAGGCTAGGCCGAGGGACCCCACAGGTACACGATCGGGGGTTGGGGCCAGGGAGGGATGTGGGAGGTTGGCCAGGCAGGGAGGGACTGTGGGAGGACCCCAGGGCGTGTCTGGCCCATCTTGCTGAGTCCCGATTGGCCAGACCCCAGCAGCAAGCTAACCTATTGGTTGGAGCATCTGCCCCCTGGTGGTCAGTGCATGTCATAGCAAGCAGTTGAGAGGCCTTAGCATATCATTAGCATATTATGCTTTGATTGGTTGAATGGCCAACTGAACGACCGGACACTTAGCATATTAGGCTTTTATTATATAGGATGTATGATGCTAGGTGGGTACTGGAAATATCGAGGGAACACTTTGTAAAGTCTATGATTGTCTAACCACTATGCTATACACCTGAAACTAATACAAAATAATATTGAATATAAATTGTAATTGCAAATTAAGTTAAAATTTTTTTTAAAGAAATAAGGACATAGAAGGGAAAAGAGGTAGCAAGGATAAAGAATAAGAAAAATGAGAAATAGGAAAATAGTCAACATGTCTTATTTTTAAAAAACATTTTTATTGATTTTTTTTTCTTTAGAGAGAGGAAGGGAGTGAGAGAGAAATATTGATGTGAGAGTGAAACATCTGTCAGTTGCCTCCTGCATGCTTACTACTGGGGATTGAGCCTGCGCCCTGACTTGGGAATCTAACCGGGGACCTTGCCACACTGCCAAAGCCAAGGTGTCTTATTTTAACAGCTCCTGGGTACTCCCCATACTTAGCTATCCCACTCAGTATGTGCTTTATTTCTTCATGCCTATGGAATGGGAAAACAGGAAGGGGGGGGCTTAAAGGAAAGCACGTAATCCCTCATGGGATGATGGAATAAAGGAAATGGCCTAAGAATGCAAGTATGGGCAATGTTGACCATTTCCTTGCTCACATTAACATCTCCTTGTAATAACCATGCCTTTTCTCTTTGGTTCTATGACATACCATCTGGCTGTCCTTCACTTTAACTCATCCACATGAAGATCCTCACCTCAGGGACCCCATCGTGACTCTCAGAAGATGACTCTACTACTAACTTCACAGAAAAAAACTAAAGGCATTGGTCAGGGGCTCTCTCAAGTTGCCAACCCCCTCATGAGTAGCTGGTACCTCACTTCCTGCTTTTCTCTTTTCTCAGAGGATCAAGTGTTCTGCACCCAAAGCTTATTCCTCCACCCACACTGCACTCTCAATCCCATCCTTTCCAAGAACCCTGCTCCATCCATTTCTTTTACCCCCACCCTTGTCTTGATCCCATTAGCTTTTGTAATGGAAAAAAATATATTGATAGGGACTGGTCAGAGGATGACCTGACCAGAGAGGAAGAGGAGGGAAGGACTTTATGAAAAAAAGGTGAAGGTTATATACATAATGAAGAACTAGGGGAGGGAAGAGGGGAGAGAAAGGAAAGTGAGAAACAGTCTTAGAGGAGGAGGGACTTTGTTCTGAAGAGGATGAGGAGTGAGAAATGAGAGAGCACCAGGGGAGTGATTTGGGTCTGCTTCAGCATTATGGAAAATATGTCAAGAAAGACACATTTCTCTGTTTGGATGTTTTTGTTGTTTTGTGTTTTTTTTCCCCTGTGACATAAAACAAGCAATGTGTTGGTGTGTGAGATGTGGCTTCCACAGAGTTATACTTAAGCCTCCTCGATCCTACATCCCTCTCTGGCTATATTGCCAAGATTCTGGAAAGATTTCTTTATTCAAGATCTCTACTTGCTCTACTCTTGAAAAAATAGCTCAAAATAGTTACTATTTATTGAGTGTTTACTACGTGTCTGACACCTGAGCTTCATACACATTATTTCCTTTAGTCCTCAAATAACAAGCCTTGCATTTTTATTTGGTTAAAGACTTATTTCCTAGGCAAAAGGCAGAACTCAAAGCAGGTCCTTTCTCCTTTAATGGAGTGGCTTTGCACAGATATGGCAGAGCCAGCAGATATGAGTATACAAACGCAGTCTATCACCTCTTCCCACCACTTTTACTCAGAAGAGTGTAACTGTGAAGAAACTTTATATCTTTAATCTGACCTATACTCCTTCTTTCCTTTTGATTCAAATTGGCCTTGTCCAGGCTAAGAGCACCCAGACTCACACACTTCCTTCTCCCTTGCATATCCACTCCCTTAATCATTAAGCCCTCAGGACAATGAGGTCCTGGTCAGCATCAAATAATCTTAGGAACAAAGCCTCAGGTCTGTTGATGACAAAAACAGCTCTAGTCAAACTGAAGATAACGTATACGCCTTAGTTGTATTTCAGCTCCAACCCAGAACAGTGGAATGAGCCCACCAACCGCACCCTTGTGAAACCAGACAGAGTGACACCATGGCTGACATCAGGACCAGATGCACTCACTAACCAACCGTCCCCTACCCTAGTGCGAACCAATCAGTAGAAACCACCACCCTAACTCCCTTAGTCTCGATGATTAATGATTTCCCCCTGTATAACCCATCCCCTAGAAGCCACTGGGAAGCCAAGTTTTACAGCCATAGCTCACCTGTAACTCTGGGTTTGGTGCCATTTCCTTAACTACACCTTTACTTTCTTTGCTGCAAAGTCCTGTTTGCATTTAATTGGGCAGACTGAGTGCCATAATGCTGGTGGGGGCACCTCCAGCAGCCTGCAGGGTGCTAAGAAATACCTTGTCCACCTTATCTCATGAACACAAGGATGGAATTCATGGCTAGGGTGTCCAGGCACACCTTGGTAGAGAAAGGAGTTGGGAGGCATGCTGAGTTTTGACCTCCAAATTCTCCCTCGTGTCTAGAAGACCAACCCCTGCTGGCAGTGCTGGGGTTGCTAACAAAAGACTATGGGGAACTGAATACCAACTTGCAAAAGTTCTGACCCCTCTGCTAATCCCACAAAGACAGAGCTACACCACTTTGCACTTAGGTACTATTTGGGGAAGAAAAAGAGAGAATATATTAAAGTTGTAAACTGAAAGATGACTAAAATACTATAAGGCAAGTATACATTTCCTCACTATCTGTCCAACAGACTGAGGGACTTATTATCAAGGTTAAATAATTTTACAAAATGATGCTACATATTCTTCGTACGGATACACCAGGTTAAAATCTAGACCTCACAGAAAATGGGAAAGGTCTCCGGCCAGTGGTTAGCCTGGAGCCAGTTCTCAATAAATGGCAGCTGAGACAGTTAATTCAGAAGTCATTTTGTGACATAGTAAATAATGATCAATTTGGGGGGGAATGAGAGGCTCAACTAAAGGTAATTGAATCCTCGCGTTGGATGGAAAGGAAGCCTAGAAATCCAACTTAATCCTGGAATTTTAGAAATCACAGCAGCAAGTCCAGAAGGTAAAGGATCCGTGAGGATCATGCAGATGGTCTCCAGGCTCCTCCTGACGCAAGGTCCACTCTCCCTGCAGGAGCCTCAACACGCCCAGGTGGGACCTCATTTAGCATGTGCTCCAGGCCCAAGCATGAGGAATAAGCGCGTGAGATGGCTCCATAGTTTTCTGCTTTGCCCCATTTTGTTATTTCTTTATGGTTATAGTTTCATTGTGACCTGTCCCATATTTCAATCTGGAATCAGGAAGTGGCTGTGGGTACAGAAAGCATATATTTTGGAGAGCTCCACATGTAACCAAACCCTTCCGTACTATATTAGATCTGTAATACATGGGAGCAAGCCTTCCACTGAGAGCCAAACCAAAAAACCTTGATAATAGAGCTTAGTGATTATGTGTTTTTATAGTGTTGGGGAACACACATTAAATATCGGAAAATGAGACTTGTGAAATTTGAAATTTGGATGTGTGGTAATGGAAAGGGCCCTGGACTAGGGGGTCTGAAGACCTAGGTTCAAGTTCACTATTAAGACCTTGAGCCAGCCTATATCACCTCTTGTCCCCTCAATTTTTCCTCAGATTTAAAATGTAGATGATTCATGTGTTCTACTTCTCATAAGCTGATCATGACAATCAAATGAGATACTTACTTTAACGGGCTTTGTAAATGACAAAGAGCTGTTCACACATGCAATATTATTATTCCAAAAGAGTCGGGGCCATGGCATGCTATTTATCCTTCTGTTTATCCATTACTATCCTTGCAACATGCCTCTTCTCTCTCCTTTGAATGACAGTGATGAAGTTTAGTAATTTTCCTGCTGGCACTACTTAGTCCTCAGAGCTGCCATTTCTAAATCAGCTTCCAGGTTATTTTATTACTAGAGGCCCGGTGCACGAAATTCGTGCATGGAGGGGGGTTGTCCCTCAGCCCAGCCTGTACCCTCTCCAATCTGGGACCCCTCAAGGGATGTCCGACTGCCCGTTTAGGCCCGATCCCTGGGACAATCGGACATCCCTCTCACAATCCAGGACTGCTGGCTCCCAACTGCTTGCCTGCCTGCCTTCCTGATTGCCCCTAACTGCTTCTGCCTGCCAGCCTGATCACCCCTTAACCACTCTGCTGCCAGCCTGTTTGCCCCCAACTTCCCTCCTCTGCCAGCCTGGTTACCCCTAACTGCCCTCTCCTGCAGGGTTGATCACCTCCAACTGCCCTCCCTTGCAGGCCTGGTCCTTCTCAACTGCCCTCCCTTCCAGGCTGGGTGCCTCCCAACTGCCCTCTCCTGCTGGCCATCTTGTGGTGGCCATCTTGTGTCCACATGGGGGCAGGATCTTTGACCACATGGGGACAGACATATTGTGTGTTGCAGTGATGATTAATCTGCATATTACTCTTTTATTAGATAGGATAGAGGCCTGGTACAGGGGTGGGGGCCAGCTGGTTTGCCCTGAAGGGCGTCCTGGATCAGGTGGAGATTCCTTGGGGCGTGGGTTGGCCTGAGCGAGGGGCCTGTGGTGGTTTGCAGGTGGGCCACGCCCCCTGGCAACGAAAGCGGAGGCCCTGGTATCTGGAATTTATTTTCCTTCTACAATTGAAACTTTGTAGCCTGGAGCAGAGCCAAGCCTGGGGCTCCCTCCGAGGCCCGCAGCCATTTGTGTTGGGGTTATAATTGAAACTGTGTAGCCTTAAGCGGAGACCTGGGCCCGGCCAGGGTGTGCTGAAAGCTTTGCTTCCCCTGTTGCCGGCGGCAACCCTGGCCTGCTCTCTCAAGCTCCATTCTGCCGCCATTTGTTTGAATTTGTTTACCTTCTATAAATGAAACTTTGTAGCTTGAGTGGAGGCTTAGGCCTGCAACAGCTGGCAGAAAGCTTGGCTTCCTCTGTTACCTAGGAAACCTTGCTCTCTGTGGCTGTAGCCATCTTGGTTTGGGTTAATTTGCATACTCACTCTGATTGGATGGTGGGCGTGGCTTGTGGGTGTGGCCTGTGGGTGTGTCGGAGGTATGGTCAATTTGCATATTTGTCTATTATTAGATAGGATGCATGCCCTATTGTTTTAGATGCTGTATGACAGGTAAATCTTATTTTGCTACTTCTAAATTCCCAACTCTTGCTCTCTGACTCAGTCATTGGGGAAGTGCAGTTAAAGGATTTGCTATTGACTCTTTTTTTTGTGATTCTCTATTCTTTTTTAAAAATCTTTATTGTTGAAAGTATTATATATGTCCCTTTTTCTCCCCCATTGATCTCTTCTAGCCCACCCCTGCTCCCTACCTCAGGCCTTCAACACCCTATTGTCTGTGTCCATGGGTTATGCACATATGCATACAAGTTCTTTGGTTGATCTCTACCCACCCACCCACCTCCACCGTTCCTCTGTGATTCCACAGTCTGTTGACTTTTAAGTTGCCTTGTTGTCCAGGCCTACTCCTGCACTGATTAAAATTTTTCATTGTCATTAATAGGTAACTTTGCCTATCTTAGTATTACCTGTGATCTCACTCCCTATGTGGTACCTGGTGATGAGAATGGGTCATGCATGTCCAGAGTCCAGAGCTGAGTCCAGAGCCCTTATGGGAAGGAACTTAGCTTTATTTACATAACCTATCTACCCTTCAAATTCAGGATTTTGTCAAAACTGCAGCTGGCTCCGAAGAGAGATTCTAAACTAGAATAAGATTTGCCTCTCACATCTTAAGGCCCACATGTACTTGTGTTTGTGAGATACATTTTCCAAAATTCAGAACATCATACAAAAAGGCTGATAAATTTTATATGTATTTCAGATTCTCAAACCCTATTTAATATAACTTTATTATCCTTCTGTGTTTATCAATGTATGTTCAAAGAACTACATAAACCTATTACAATAATAAGACTATTATGCTTTAGCAAACATATATTTATAGAGCAAATAAAAATACCCAGTCAACCTAAGAGTAACAACGCAGATAATATCAGATTCCATTAAAAAGAAAAACCTCCCTCTTGTGCCTAGTGTGTTTTTAAGGTTTGGCAATATATGCAGTTTGCAATGTGATATAAGTTTCAGATGCACTCCACCCTTATTAAAACACCAACTTCAGGAGAAAGACATTTGTTGTATAATCATAAAGTATTATTCTAATGATGGAATGCATGATAGCTATGCTGAGTTTTATATCAAAAAGCAAACCTAAATCAAGATCTTTGACGAAGGTCTGAGTGGATAATGCACATACAGAGATATATGGTTCAAAACACAAAGCATCAGAACGTGAGTACAATTTCTACGAGCTCTGCAAAGCCAAGGCTCTTATTTCATCTGAGAAATGTATTGCTGAAAGCAAGAAATTCTTTTCCAAATTTAGATATGTTGTTACCCAAGTATAACAAATATGAAAAGACTCAGATATGAAGGTCAACCAGGAACTTCTATAAAAAGCTTTTGCTCTCCTTAGCAATGCCTTCAATGTAGCATCTGCACCAACCAGACCATGTACCAATGTCTATGTAAAAAGGCCCTATCTAGAATATTTACATCTAAATATTCCCCTCAACTCATATGCTAAGTTTATGACTTGACATAAGTTGAGATCACTCTACTTCGATTTCTCCATCTGAAAATAAAAACAAGAGCATCTATTCCAATTAGAAAGCTGTGTCTGACTCACATGGGCATTGCTGACTCAATGTGAAAGTGCTATCCTCTCTTTGAAACAAACATACTCTACAAACACACCTCATTTATGTCTGAAATACACACACACACACACACACACACACACACACACACACCCCAAAAGAGGAAATATTGCTGAGATATATAGTAATGACAAATAAAACAAAGAATATTATACTTTCTTTTCTCAACCTTATCAATCCTATATAATAAGAGGGGAATATGCTAATTATCCATTATGCCTTGAGGCATAATGACCCACAGCTTAAAGACCAAATCAGGGATCTGCAGGAGGGTGGGGCAGTGAACTACAAGCGGGTGGCAGAGAGCTACAGGAGGGGGCAGGGCAGCAAGCTACGAGGGGGGAGGGGAGTGGGGGGCAAGGGGAGCTACAGGAGGGTGGGGCAGCAGGCAGAGAGCTACAGGAGGGGGCAGGGCAGCAAGCTATGAGGGGGGAGGGGAGTGGGGGGCAAGGGGAGCTACAGCAGGGCAGGGCAGCAGGCAGAGAGCTACAGGAGGGCAGCAGAGAGCTACTGGTGCAGGGATTCGTGCACAGGGCTACTAGTGTAAATATAAGCTGCTATCATTTATTGAGCCCTTAGTATGTAGGAGGTACTGTGCTAAGTGCTTTACATCGGTTATGTCATTTAATACAACAGCCCTGTGACACAGATACAATTATTATATCCATTCCTCAGATAAGAAAACTGAGGTTTAGTGAGGCTAATTACCTTGCTCAAGGTCTCATGAATAGAGTAAGAGTTCAACCATGGTATCTGATTCAAAGGCCCCAGCTACTATCTGGTGAACAGAGTAAGAAATTTCCCTGAAATGTAAAGTCTCTTTTTTTAAAAAAAACAAAACACTAAATTTAGCAAATCCCTTTTCTACAAAACCTATAGTTAATTGATCAGTTTCTAAATTTCCCTATAACATTACACAGTTTCAGTTCTTCTCATAATCATATTTAGACATTTTTCCCAATAACTACGGAGTGGAATTGTTGTTTGGGGGATAAACAAAGTTAGTCAAGAGGCACAGTACAAAGAACACATGCCAGTTTCAACAATTAATGAAATATTGTTTTGAGTTTCCCTACAGAATTTTGGGCCACGTAGTAGTATCCTAAGGTCTGAGTAGTAATTATTTTTTCATCCTACTTGAAGTCTATAATTTTATTATATATGTACAAAATGAATGTTACTGAAATACCATACAGCAGGGGTTTACACACTGATCGTTAGTAGAATCAAACACATTCGTCATTTGGAATTTCTCTTTCCATCCACAGGCCTGGCCTCATCCCAGAAAGCAGCACGTGTGTCTGAAGAGTGGAGACAAACTTTGGAGGCAGCCAATTCTGCACTCCAATCCTGTCTCCACCACCTAACGGTAGTGAAACCTGGGGAAATCTCTGCCTCTCTGAATCCCAATTTCCTCTTTTATAACATGGTGATAATAAAGTCTGCCCAAATAAAACACATAGAAAAACGGTCACACTGCCATATATGTTGTACCTATGCAACAACTGATAAGTTCCATTGCCCTTTTCCCAAGTCGTGGTCTGCATGTATCGCTACAAAGACATGTTCGAGAACCACAGCAGACAGCATGGGAGTAGGAGGCCCTTCCCATCTCGCTCCCACTGAGAGCAGAGCTATGGCAGCAGTGTGCAATAGCATGTCTCATGGTGACAGTCTTAAGGTATAAATAAAAAATTCATTGATGTTTCACATCTATGAGCAGCAATGCATGTGATACATTTTAGAAAGACTGCCTCTTATCAACGTCCCCTTACCTGCCTGCCCATCCATCCATCCATCCATCCACCCACCCACCCACCCACCCCCATTGCATAGATATGAAACCTGGCTCTGACACTAAACTGGCACCTGTGTCTATGAATTTTTTTTTACTCTCTTTGTGAGTTTGCTTCTGTATCTGTTCAGAATGGGGCTAATAATAATGCCTAACTCCTAGGAATATTTTGAGAATTAAGAGTTAATGTATGCCAAGTGCTTAGAACAATAGTGATTGGTATCTTGTAACTATTCATTGTTATTAATGTTTGAATGTATTAGTTACCAGAGATTTAAACACAGATTCAGATATTCTGGCTTTCCCAGAGTTTCACTGCTAGTAACTGGCAACTCTAGGGACCCAGTAGCATTTTGCATGCCAAGTTTTATTTCTTCCTATCACGTAATGCCATCTCCTTGAAAAAAAAAAACAACTCATCTTCTATTATAAAAAAGATCCAGTTATCCAAATACTTTAATTTCAACAACTCAATCATTATGTTTCATTATAAATGGATAAGCATGAACTTTCTGCATTCCTGGGGACTCTTAGAAACAAATCCTGTGTTTATATGTTATAACTTAATTATTACATCCCAATTTTTTGGATGTTACCTTTGTCAGTTTGGACATTGGTAGAAACCTTTAAACGAGAAGATTACATTGGTAGATAAAAAGATTTTTCTGAGTAGAATGAACAGAGAGATGGAGAGGAAAATGTCAGGCAGCAGGGGCTGCTTACATAGGACATATCACCATTTCAGTAGTCAGTAAATCCGAGAGAAATGCATCTATCTACACTTGAATCAGACAAAGGAATAGGAGTTAATTATTAATTTTCCTAATTTTTTCTACCCTCAATGATTGTTGATTTAAAAGACACACTCATCAATTTAAAAAGAGAGGTTTTTTGGTTTTTGTTTTTGAAGGAAAAGTACTATGCCTTAATTAAAGTATGTGTGTATTATGCAGAGCCAAGACCTTTCTTAATTTAAAATTATTTTTATTTTTATTGATTTTTAGAGAGAGTGAGGGGTGTAGGAGAGAGAGAGAAACATCAATGTGAGAGAGAAATATCAATCCCTTGCCTTCTGCACAGATTAAGCCCAAAACCTAGGCATGTGCCCTGACCAGGAATGGAACCAGCAACCTTTTAGTGCATGGGAGCACACCAACCAACTGAGCCACAGTGGCCAGGGCAGTGCCGCCAACTTTCTGAAGAGTTATAATATGAAAAACCTGTGTCTCAGAAAGGAGGAAATAGTACACGATAATACTCAGAATGGATATACTGTAGGCTTATAGTACATGGAACGACTGAGAGGAGAACAGAAATGAGACTTAAAAGAAAAAGAAACATGATAAATGAGGGAACATAGTGATGACTTCAGTCATGTGTATGTAAGTAGCTGATGGAGGTTCAATTTTTTCCTATCATGAAACATTTATGCAAACAAAAAATACAAAAAAGAAATCCATATAAATCTGAATGCCTTGTTTCTTACTTGGTTGCATTCAAAGCAACTTCACTCTGGCATCCAAAAATAAATAAAGAGGAGATTACATCACTATTATTATTTTCCAAGAAAATGCTAAAAATAAATTACATTTAAAATACACAGCAATACCCTAAATCAAATCCCATTTTTTTCTTCTCTCAAACTCTTTTTCCTTTTTCATTTCAAGATTCTCATTATTCCTCAAACTCAGCCTAAATCTTGATTCTATTGGCTCTAATTGCTATTTACATTTGCTTATTATTTGGAAATTAGCACACATCCAAAGAATGTATATAATGTGCATGTATGATTTGAATAAAGCTTTAGAAATGAACAGCCCTGTACCTCCACTCAGACCTACAGGCTTCTCCAAGATTGTCTTCTACCCTAGCAAATTTTTTTTAATCAAGCCATTGCTTGTTTAACATACATATGAATGCATTCTTACATAATGTCCTGCTTTTGAAATGTATACTAATAGAAACATACTTGATATAGTTTCCTATGACTTGCCTTTATTTTTCAATGTTTTTGATATATAACTTTGTTGATAAGCAAAACTATAATTCATTCATTTTTAGGGGCTCTCACAGTAAATGTTTCATTAAATAAATATACCACACTTTACTTACCTAGTCTACTGTTGATGGAAAATTTAGATTGATTCCAGTTTAAACCTATTAAAGAAATTGCTGCTATTAATATTCTTGGACATCCATCCTGGGGGTATATGTCAGTGCCTATCCAGAGTATATATCTAGGTCATAGAGTCTATTCTAGGTTATTCTGCACCGGATAATTTCCAGTATCTCTAGGTTTTGAGGGTCTGTTTACATAGTTGATTGTTTTTTGTTTGTTATACTTCATGGACACATACCTGGGTTTAGGGAGCTTTGACTATGAACTCATATTCCTTGGAGTTTGCTCATTAGGGACTCTTTAAGATCAGAGACTACACTTTATCATTTGAGAGAGAATTGAGCCTTGATTCTACCTCTGGGGAATTATCAGCATAGACCCACTTTATATATTTACTAGAGGCCCGGTGCATGAAATTCGTGCACGGAGGGGGGTTGTCCCTCAGCCCAGCCTGTACCCTCTCCAATCTGGGACCCCTCGAGGGCAGTCGGACATCCCTCTCACAATCCAGGACTACTGGCTCCCAACTGCTTGCCTGCCTGCCTTCCTGATTGCCCCTAACCGCTTCTGCCTGCCACCTGATCACCCCCTAACCACTCTGCTGCCAGCCTGTTTGCCCCCAACTTAACTCCTCTGCCGGCCTGGTCACTCCTAACTGCCCTCTCCTGCAGGGTTGATCACTTCCAACTGCCCTCCCTTGCAGGTCTGGTCCCTCTCAACTGCCCTCCCTTGCAGGCCTGGTCCCTCTCAACTGCCCTCCCTTGCAGGCCTGGTCCCTCTCAACTGCCCTCCCTTGCAGGCCTGGTCCCTCTCAACTGCCCTCCCTTGCAGGCCTGGTCCTTCTCAACTGCCCTCCCTTGTAGGCCAGGTGCCTCCCAACTGCCCTCTCCTGCTGACCATCTTGTGGTGGCCATCTTGTGTCCACATGGGGGCAGGATGTTTGACCACATGGGGGCAGCTATATTGTGTGTTGCAGTGATGATCAAATCTGCATATTACTCTTTTATTAGATAGGATAGAGGCCTGGTACAGGGGTGGGGGCCAGCTGGTTTGCCCTGAAGGGCGTCCCGGATCAGGTGGGGGTTCCCTTGAGGTGTGGGGCGGCCTGAGCGAGGGGCCTGTGGTGATTTGCAGGCCGGCCATGCCCCCTGGCAACCCAAACAGAGGCCCTGGTATCTGGACTTTATTTTCCTTCTACAATTGAAACTTTGTAGCCTGGAGAGGAGCCAAGCCTGGGGCTCCATCCGAGGCCGGCAGCCATTTGTGTTGGGTTATAATTGAAACTTTGTTGCCTTAAGCAGGTGAGCCTGGCCAGGGTGTGCGGAAAGCTTTGCTTCCCCTGTTGCTGGCGGCAACCCTGGCTTGCTCTCTCTAGCTCCATTCTGCCGCCATTTGTTTGAATTTGTTTACCTTCTATAATTGAAACTTTGTAGCTTGAGTGGAGGCTTAGGCCTGCAACAGCTATGGAAAGCTTGGCTTCCTCTGTTCCCTAGGAAACCTTGCTCTCTGTGTCTGTAGCCATCTTGGTTTGGGTTAATTTACATACTCGCTCTGATTGGATGGTAGGCGTGGCTTGTTGCTGTGTCGGAGGTAGGGTCAATTTGCATATTTGTCTATTATTAGATAGGATTTTATTTTTGTTAATTCTCACCTAAGGATATTTAGAGAGAATGGAAGGAAGGGGGAGAGACAGAGAGAGAGAGAGAACTATCAATGTGAGAGAGACACATCGATTGGTTGCCTCTTGCATGCGCCCTGAAAGCCTGCAACCAAGAGTGGAACCAGGACCCTTCAGTCCCAGGGCTGACGCTCGATCCACTGAGCCAAATGGGCTAGGGCAGCATAGACCCACTTTAAATTGTCACCTGAGTTGTTGCTGTTTTGGGTCTTTTGAAAGAGAGGAAGGGAGAGGGCTAGAGAGATAGAAACATCAATGAGACAGGAACATCATCGATTGGCTGCCTCCTACATGACCCACACTGGGGATTGAGCTGGGGGAGCTCAGATTCGTGAAGACTATTTCCACCTCCATCTCCTCTCAGCCTCTCTCTTGCCTCCCAGGAGCTATATGACCATCAGCACTTCCCAGATGGTTCTGGCCCATGCTTTCCTCTCTGGATTAAAGCTTTATCTCCATCTTTAGCCTCTAAGGGTGTCCTTTTTATTTTTTAAAAAATATATATCTTATTGATTTCAGAGAGAAAGGGAGAGGGAAAGATAGAAACATCAATGATGAGAGAGAATTATTGATCGGCTGCCTCCTGCACGCCCCCCTACTGGGGATCGAGCCCACAACCCTGGGCATGTGCCCTTGACCAGAATCGAACCCAGGACCCTTCAGTCCACAGGCTGATGCTCTATCCACTGAGCCAAACCAGGTAGGGCAAGAGTGTCCTTTTTTATAAAGAACTTTTAATTCCAGGTCAGATATGCTTTAAAAAATGTCATTTTAGTATTGTAGTGTTGTTGGGCATTCTGTATCTAGGTTGTCTAAACCACCATGTTGCTAGAAACTACTCCCCCCCCCCCCCATTTTTGGTGGTTTTGATTCTGCTTTTCCTTTATCTGTGGTTTCCAGAAGACAGCACTGCATTCTTTACCTTGCTTTTTACATGTCTCCATTTCTTCCTTCTTTAAGTTTCCTTTCTCATTTGCTCCTGAACCAATGCAGCTAGGAACTACTTGGAGGTGTAACATGTTACCAAAGAGGAGTTGTTAACTATGATTATCTTCTTCTGCAAACATTAATTGGGAGGACTTTGTTACATATTACCTTACCTATAACGCAGATTTCCCACAAGTACTATAGTAAGATTTTAAAGATCCGCAGTTAATTGCAGCCTTGTGCCAAGTTCTATGTTATAGGTTCATCAGCATGCCATATTAAAAACATGAGGTATTATCTATTCCTATTTTACAAATGAATAAACCAAACCACAAAAACTTAAGTAATTTAATTTAAAATCACACAGCTTGGAAGAAGCACATCAAAACTGAAATGTTAATTTGATTTCTAAGCCCAGGTTCTTTCTATGCTGCCTCCAAAAAAATTAATTAATTCCTGTATATGTTGGTCGGCTTCTCACAGGCAAATAAGAAACTGGATTGCCTACAAAACCGAGTTTATGATCGTTTACTTGGGAGAGACCTCAGAAGAATCACAGTAGCTTTTGCCAACAATCTGTGGCAGGATGCCTGAGGCGTGAGTTGGTGAGAGTGGTGTGAGTCCCTTAGTCAACACCTCATCTAGACAGGAAGGGTGCTGACTTTTCTGAGGAAGATGGCTAGGGCTCCATTCATTCAACCAACTGCCTTGGGATATTCTTGATGGGATATTCCCATCCTCCATTGCTTTGTCTCCAATATTACTTCCAGGTGGGAGGCTGAAGAGAGGAAGCTCTGTCAGCAACCTCTGCATCCCAGGCTAGCTTGCGTCCTTTGGTTCTTAATGAGAAAGACAATCTGTTTAACATCCATGCCAGAGCTTCTTGAAATAAGTGGTAATGCCAACATCATGCCCAGTTGGGTTATTTTCTTTTGGCTACTAGGTTGGATTTATTTGCTCAGGTTAATCAACCTTTTGTTGGCTTTTATTATTTAAGTTTTAATTAGTGATAATGCAATAACTCAGGGCTATTTTAGATTATATGCAACAATGAACAAACTCTAGTTTTGGCATTTTGGTTAATTTAGTCACCAATGCAGGACTTATTCAGACAAGGACATTATTTTATCAATAGCACAACTACCAGGCTGTATTTACCTTGCTGCCCACTCCTAACTAATGAATAACACTGGATGGATTCTAATAGCCCAATCTGTGATTATGGGTAATAATTATTGTCCAGGAATCTAATTATTTAGTCTTATACATACTGATCTTGCCAGTAAAATGCCAACTCCTTAAGAACTAGAATACAAAGCAAGGAACATTTTGCTGTTCAGCATACTTCCTTCCAAATAATTAAAACAAACCCAAGTTGAATATATGGAATGTAAGAGGAATGGACCATGGAAAGAAAAAGTTAATTGCTAGAATTTTCATTTCCTGACTTGGCCTATGTTCAATCAAACAATTATTGTGCATTACTGCAATACTAGAAATATTTGAGATTTCTAGAGATTCATAATGTATTTGTTCCAACTTATTAGGCACCTCATCAAGTCTGTGAATTTTTCCCCCAAACTAACTTCAAAACTGATTTTTCATCCTTCCCTATGCTCCAGGGTTAAGAGAGTAGAACATTTTCCTGGATCTTAACTCATCTGAGCCAATTACAGGTGGGAGAGAATCCATGTGCCCATCAGTGTTGGAATTATCAAAATCTTCCGTTTGAATGAAGACTCTTAGAGTGAGGAATTTCAATGCTAAGTGCAGTTGACGTCCAGTGCCCGTTTATCCCTAGATTTTTTGTGCTTGACCACACGTCCACCCCTTTCCTTTCCAGTTGTAACACAACCTTGACCTAAGAGAACTGCTCCCTCTAGGCACAAAAAGTATTTTATTCTCCTCTTCAGCCCCAAACAGAGGGCCTCTCCTAAGCAGGGATTGGAAATTGTGCCAAATTGCACATAATTGTGCATGATGAATTTGTAATGCCGGCTAAAACTTGCTGGAAACTCAGCTGAGACCACCAAAATCATTTAGTTGGGTTTGGTTGGAGGCCAATCCTTTATTCGCTAAGCTACAAAGTCTCTGGAGCTTTTATTTGCTCACAAAAATATCTGAATCCAGCACTAGAATCTTTCTCTGCACGAAAACTAAATCAGTTTGATGTTGCTCTTCAGAGTTCTGCTCCTTGAAGAACTCTAGGGGATTAAACGTTGGAAAAAAGAAGTGGCTTTGGAGTCTAACACAAACAACTCTAGATGCTGAAAAATAAAATTTCCCTTATTATTTGCTTCAAGGAGCAGCACATTGTTAAGTTCAAAGTCATTTAAATGGGAGAACCTACCATATTCCTCCCTAAAACCTACAACCTCAAAAAAAATTTATCAAAAAGAACTTCTAAATGTAAAAGGAATTGTGTAAATATTAGATATAATGTTCAGTGAAAAAACTTTTAGTGAAAAACTGAGAATATATGAAGTAAAGAAACATTAAATGGAAATACACCAACATTTTAATAGTGGTTATTTTGGAAGTGGACTGATTATAGATGATTTCTCTGTTCTTTTCTCTATTTTCCAAATTTTCTAAAGTGACTTTAATATTCTTTATAATAGAAACATACATTTATTGGAAAAGAACTCTAGATACTTTACAGATGGTTTTGTTTCTTCTCATGCCATTCACATACGGCTGTAAAATGTAAACCTGTCGACAGTATGACTCGTGTAGGCAACTAAATTCAGGGGGAAAACAATACCAGCTTGTATTTTCTGAAACTCCTGCATTACAAAGGCCAAAACACATATTTAAGAAGCTTAATTTTAAAATTCCAATCACTATTTTTCTGAGATGATACATTTCTTACCAATTCTTAACTGCTATGATTTACCCAGATTAAGATTTATTTCTTTACTTGGTGGTACAGAAAGCAGAATATGGGATATTTAGGAACAGATATTTTCTTGTCCTTTTTTTCCTAAGGGAAAATGAAAAGTTTTAAGATTATGCCCATGACTTGCTAGTCACAGAACATAGAAAGTGGAACCCATTTCCTGCCACTCAAATCCACATATAAATCAATGGGCATTATGGTGTGCCTTTTAGTGTTACGTTTTTCTAAACATATTCATAAAGTGCAGAGTTTCTCAATAGCAGGACTATTGACATTTGGATGGGACAACTGTTTGTTTCATGGGACTGCAGAGTGTTGAGTGTTCCTGTTCCTATACCCTAAATTAGCCAGTGATGCTTCCCCCCATCACAGGGTTAGTCAGAATCTTTCCACTCATTTTACAGTTGCCTCCCTCTGATGATTATTAATATAGAGTTTCTCACGCACGTATCCCAAAACATGAAGTAGTTAGTGCCAATAGCATTAGTTCCATTTCACTGAAGCAAGAACTGAAAACCAGTGAGTTTAAAAATCTTGCTCAGAACCTTATTATTTAGGAAATGGACCAGACTAGAACCCAGGTTTCTGAATTCCTACAACCCAGTACGTAGCCACTATGACAGGAATCTTTAAAAGGGCTTCTTATTTCTTCCACATGCTTTTATGTATCTCCTAGATCATACATCTTCAAGTTACTATTATTTCAACCTTGCTTTACATCTTTCGTGTTAAATACTATCCTACTCTTTGTTCTCCTCTAACATAGAACTGTGTCTGGGGAAAGAAGCACATTGTTAAGCCATAAATCACTGATGACCATTTTAATCACATACCTTTTCATCAAAGGTTATAGGAGGGCAAACATTCCTAGGTCAGCATTGGATTCTGGGTGTGGAGGGATGGAAGAGATGGGGTTGAGGGAAGGGGATGCCTTCTCATAGAAAACTCCTTAACAGCTCAGCCCAGGCCCAGCCTTATTTTGTACTAGAAAAGTTGCTATATCTCAATAGGTGCGTGTATATGGGTATATATTCCATATAATTGTATGTAATTATTATAAAAATTAAATAGTGAATGATTTAGACTTTACCAATTTATATTGATTTAGAGGTAACAGAAGTTTAATACACATCCCCTCCATCTTTGAATGTCTGCTTTAGACAATTACAATAAACTGCACTATTCAGCATGTGACCTTGGGAATCACATTCGTAATGGTCCTGATTGAAAACATGTTCACACTTGTACATGACTGTTCATGGCAGAATTTTTCTCCTAATATTAGGACATGGAAACAAATCAAATGTCCATCAAATGATGAATGGAAAAACAAATGTAGTATATGCATACAATGGAATATTATTCAGGCATAAAAAGGAATGAAGTACTGATACATGCTATATCTAATGTAGATGAACACTGAAATCATTGTGCTAAGTGGAAGAAACTAGATACTAAAGTCCACATATTGCATGATTCTATTTAAAGGAAATGTCCTAATAGGCAAACCCTTAGAGACAGGCTATTAACAGCAGACTAATAGTTGCTGAAGGGTGGGGAGGGGAGGAACTGAGAGTGGCTGCTTAATGGTTCTGAGGTTTCTTTGTGGGGTGATAAAAGCGTTCTGGAATTAGTTAGTGGTGACGGTTATGCAACATTGTGAATATATTAAAAACCACTGAATTTCATACTTTAAAACGGTAAGTTTTATGTTATGTGAATTTTATCTCCATAAAAAAATTGTAAAAAATATTTTTAATGGTCTTAATTTCCCCAAGCAGGAACAGAGGAGAGAAAAAAAATATTGAAATCAACTATCATTTCTTCCATATTCTATTCTTTAATATGTGGGAAAAATTGTTCTGGGGTTAACTAGCATTCATTAAGCTCTTTCTTATGCCAGGCACTATAATGTACCAAAGACCTTTCTCACTTAATTCTTGCAAACACTCAAAATGCAGATGAAAAACTGTGACTGATTTGGCCAAGGTTATATGTCTAGTAAATTGCAGAGCCAGCATTTGTATCATTTAGGTCTGTTTGATCCCACGCCTAAGGCTCTCATTCACTATTCAATATGTCTTTCTTGGAAAACAGGGTGAGAGGGAGCTTTAGACTGAGCAACAATGAAGGACAATATGTTTTTTGGAGTCTAATGGATTGGGGTGGGGAACGGTGGGGCCTGGGGAGGATTTAGGGACTGGATAATAGCAATGCTCTTCTACTAGAATAACAAACTTAGAGATGAAAGTTGCAACGTTGTAAGGACAATTCTTCATTTTTGTGTTTCCTATTCTAGGTTAAGGGAAAACAAATGAAATGTATATTCTACCTATAGTTGGAAATACTTACATTTTGAGCTATTGTAATTATATTTGGTAGAAATTAAGGAACATATACGTAACTAAAGGACAAAATACAGATAAAGAAAGGAAATTATAATCAAATTCTGAAATTTTATCCTTATGGAAACTTGAAATACTGAAAAAAATCCAGCAATGTCATAGGATCTCCTGAAGCTAGTCTTTGGTTACAAAATACCCCCAAAGAACTCTGGGAAGCATTTGCCATATTCTCTGGTTAGGAAAACCCTGATCTAGAACTCCTTTCCTCTGGGAATCTGTAGGGCATGGGAACTCAATCCTCATCTTTTTTAATTTTCTGCTGAAGTAAAGAGGAATATATTAATAGTGATTCTACCAAAGGGCTTACCAATTGTGGACTTCAAAATATCTTACTTATTTATTTTTAATATACATTTTTTTTATTGATTTCAGAGAGGAAGGGAGAGGGAGAGAACTATAGAAACATCAATGATAAGAGAGAATCATTGATTGCCTGCCTCCTGCATGCCCCCACTGTGGACGGAGCCAGCAACCGGAGCATGTGCCCTGACTGGGAATCAAACCATGATCTCCTTGTTCATAGGTGGACGTTCAGCCACGCCAGCTGGGCTGGACTTCAACATATTTTTAATTAAAGCTCTTAATCAAAACATTCCGCTCTCTCAACAGGATTCTTCTGAATTAATTGGCCAAAAAAATCTTTGCTCTGTGTGGCCCTACTTATATTTTCAATCAAAAGTCTCCAAAGGTGAGGTTTCTCATTAGAGCATATACTCTAGAGTCCCTTCTTTAAAACACATTCCCTTACACATTTCAGACACCCCATAAATTTTGGTTAATTTGGATAGAAAACGACCTAGTATGGTTGATATATATGTAGGCCGGGGAGATGGGGCAATGACAAATTTAAGGTCTCTCAGCTTTGGTAATTGTGTTTAATGTGTATTCAAAGAGCTCTATATAAACATTACTAAGAATTTGCTGCAGGAAACACCAAGGCAAATTCTGCTATAAGTGGTGGATTTTTAAAGCCAGAGTACATCTCAGCTCAGATGTCTGCAATGTATGTACTATGTGAAAACTTCTATTAGGCCAATTAGTAACTTGTACTAAATTCTTCATCCATTTAGATACACTTTTGCTGCCTTATCTCTCTGATGATGGAGCTTATTCCTTACCTCCTAACCCTAATATGGGTCAATTTTATCAATTCATTGAATACCTTCTGAAAAGTAGTGCAAATGAGTATAGAAGATTTTTAGTGGCAAATACACCATAGGTAGATGCATGAAATTTAAGTAATAGAATATTTTTTTCTTAGTAGGAACCATTACTTAGTGTAGTTAGGGAGAGTAAAAGAAATTAAGCTTGATCCAAACTACTTTTAAGTTCTGGGGCTACAAGGTGAGCGGACAGTGGAAGCTAACATTTACTGAATATGCTCAGGAAGTATAACCCTTTTTTAATCCTCATCTGAGGATATGTTTTTATTGATTTTTAGAGAGAGAGGGAGAGGAAGGAGAGGGAGAGAGAGGGAGAGAGAGAGAGAGAGAGAGAGAGAGAGAGAGAGAGAGAACACCCATCAGTTGCCTCCCATATGTGCCTGATGGGGATCAAACCCGCAACCTAGGTATGTGTACTGACCAGGAATAAAACCCACAACCTTTTGGTTAAGAGTTGATGCTGCAACCAACTGACACACCAACCAGGTCAGTAAGTGTCTCCTTTTAAAAAATATTTGTAGGTGTATATAAAATCAAATATATTTTTGGATACTATATAAATGTCTTATCAGTGTCTTCCTAAATACAAAAATATATCTAAATAGCTTTAGGAACATACTCTCAATTATACTTGAAAGTGGTTTTATAATTTTAGGAATCTTTCTTGCAATGGAATGACAACTGTGAGGGATGAAAATACCACCTCCAATTTACAAGGCAACTTCAGGTTGTACTGGTACTCCTGAACTATATATGAGACATAGTAAGTCATTTGATTAACCTATTTTAGACTTTTTATAAAAGTACAAAAAATGTATATGTGTATATATTTCACATTACACCTTTCTACCATTAAAAATGCTTCTAGAAGTTTAAGGATCTTCAAATAACTGCATTTTAGTTCTTATTTATGGCACCACCAGGGAAAGATGACAAAGTGCTACCACATTACAAAGAGACAAGCAATCTCAAAGAGGCAAAACAGCTGATTCAGGGATCTCCCCAGTGAGGGTCCCCCAGGCCAACCCTCTAACCCAGGGACTTCATAACCTGGTCTTTCTGGAGCTCTGGGGAGCCAGGCAGGGAGAGGGGAGCAATAACAAGGTGCTTTGACTCTTTCCCTACTCTAAATACTATTTATAACCCCGAATCAGATTAGACACACACCAATTTCTACCTTCTACACCTGGGTTGCCTCCTCTTTGGGATCAGTTTTGATTCTCTATATGCCTCTTTAAAAATAGAGACAGGAACAGCGAAATCTTGAATATTATCATACAACAATAATTCATTGTATGAGGAGGAATGGATTCTCATTTAAAACAGAAAGAAGTAACCATTCATCACAGCAGCAAAGTTTCTGAACTGCCTTTCTATATGGAGATACAAATTTACTTATACAAAAGGTGCTTAGCCATTGTTAAAGAACCTACCTAACAAGTTAACCAAGTGCATTTAAAACTACATGAGATATGGATAAAATGTATGAATAGCAATACTCATTGATATTATCAAACTTTTATATCTAAAAGTTTATCAATAGATGATTGGTTATTAAATTATGGTACATCCATACAGGGGAACACTATACAACTATATTAAAAAGTGATATAAATATTTATTTATAACAGAAACAGATGTATGTGATATATATTGTAAAAGAAAATAATGAAAAATCTAATTCTATCTTAGCCAAAAGAGAAATCAATATTTATAGGTATAGACATGTACAGAAAAAAGTTTGGAAAAACATAGCTACTCTAAACTATTAAAGTGATTTCCATTTTTATGAGGTTAGTCATCACTGTTTTATAATACTTCTCTATATTTGACTACACCTTCTAAATTTTTCTGCAATAGACATATATTAGTTTTATAATCAGAAAAAATCGTAAGGCTGTTCTAATTTTAGAGGAAAAGGAGATTGAATTTCACACACACACACACACACACACACACACACACACACAAAGATGGCAGCCACTGGTTTATGCCTTACAACCTGTGAAAATATAAGCTATGACTATGACTTTCCATTGCCCCCTGGTGGAGCAAGATAATAATTTTATGAGCATCCTTACTAGCTAAATCTAACCAATGAAATATTCAAATCTGAAGTCAGATAAGTAATAGCTTTATGACCAAGGGCATGCTTTCCCATTTTTATCCTAATTAGGTTGATTAACCCTTATCCTCAATGAACAATTATGGATATCCATGAACTAACTTAAGACTCATGCAAAGCTATCCATCCTAATCACTTGGGGGTAAATTCTTTATAGCAAGCATGTTAGACCTTCAGGTCTACTTCAGATTTGATCACTGAAGAGAAAGAACACCTGAGTGCAGTTTTAAGGTTCATTTTACTTCAGTTTAAATGAGTTAACAAAAAGTAAATACTTGGAACCATGTTTGCTATGCAGCAGTGCTATGTAAATATTAACCATTTTACTACTACTACTCTCTTTACCTCTGTGATCAAGAAACACTACAAAGGATTTCCATGAGATAAGTTAAATGAGTTGAGTTCCTTGATGTATCTCTATCCCCCTATATAAGCATGCTTGATACTCTGTGGTTAAGGATGGCCACATGGAGTGAAATATCACTACATCAGAGGAACCTAGAAGACTCACTTTCCTTAGAATGCATGGTGGACACTTCAGGCTAATACTCAAGGGTCAATGCCACATCCATATAAGAAATATTAGCTTGCCATGTTTTATTTCTCCCTGCATTAAGGGCCCATCATGTGCTTGGTCATAGACTTTAAATATATGTATTGCTTATCTACACTAATAAAAGAGAAATATGCAAATTAACCGTCACTTCGCTACACCCACAAAGCCATGCCCATCAGCCAATCAGGAGCAAGTATGCAAATTAACCCAAACAAGATGGTGGCCAGCCACAGAGCTGGAGCAAGCAGGAGGCTTGGGTTGCCCCCGGCGATGGAGGAAGCCAAGCTTCCCGCCCGCCCTGGCTGGCCCTGGCCTCCACACAAGGCTACAAAGTTTCAATTATAGAAGATAAATAAATCCTAGATATTTGCTTCCAGCCAGCCCTGGCCTCTGTTCAAGGAGGCGTTGATAAAAAAAAAAAAGAAAAAGAAAAAAAGGAGGAGCTTGGACCTTGGGTCGCCAGGGGGGTGATCAGGCCAGGATGGGATGGCAGAGGCCGTTGGGGGTAAGCAGACCAGCAGGGGGACCAGTTGGGGGTGAGCAGGCTGTCAGTGGGGGTCAGTTGGAGGTGATCAGGACAGTGCGGGGGGACAGTTTGGAGTGAGCAGGCCAGCAGGAGGGCAGTTGGGGGTGAGCAGGCTAGTGGGGAGGAAAAGTGGGGGTGAGCAGGCCAGTGGGGGGGCATTTGGGGGCGAGCAGGCTGGCAGTGGGGGGCAGTTGGGGGCAAGCAGGCCGGCAGGCAGAGTAGTTAGGGGCAATCAGGCAGGCAGGCAGGTGAGTGGTTGGAACCAGCAGTCCCGGATTGCGAGAGGGATGTCTGACTGCCGGTTTAGGCCCAATCTCTGTAAACCGGCAGTAGGACATCCTTCAAGGGGTTTCAGATTAGAGAGGGTGCAGGCCCGACTGAGGAACACCGCCCCCCTCCCCCCATGCATGAATTTTGTGCACCAGGACACTAGTCTATAATAATAATAATAAAAGCATAATATGCTAATTAGACTGGATGTCCTTCCAGATGACCTTCCAGATGAAGCTGGGGCTGAGGAAGACACCATGGCTGCGAGGGAGGGATCCATGCAGGCGCTGCAGCTGTGAAGGCTTACTCTTGCACTAATTTTGTGCATCAGGCCTCTAGTGTATTCATAAAATGCCTCATGGAGATATTCCCAAGAAATGAGATATCCAACAGAGGTTGCAAACTACTAAAAAAGTTAGGTGATTGAGGGATAGGATGAAAGCTGACTTATTTTTCCTGTATACCCTTTTGTATTTTTTTTTAATCCTATGTATTTATTACTATTCAAAAATAAAATAGAAACCTTTCATGGTGTCCTATGGGAGCAAATAGAAACTGCTTAATATGAAGTACATTTTTAGATATAGCCGGCAACAAACTAATATAATACCAAAGTACAAAGGCAAAAGGGACTTGAACACTTGCATATAAAATTTTCCCAAGTATTGGGATATAGAGAACATTTAAACATAATCCCTGACCAAAGCAATTGACCGTCTGAGGGAAGGCAGACACTGTAACAGTTATGCTCCAGAAGGCTAGGCTGGTACAGATGAAGAACCACCTGACTTGGCACCTGGATGCTGTTCTCTGGATATTGACCTGTGATATGGGTAGACAGAAGAAATAGAACAATATCCTTATAGAGTACTCATAAATAATTTCATAATCTTACAGTATATACCTTTGGAGCCATTTCTCCCACATAGTAAAACCTGCAATCTCATAAAATCACAGTGATTTCCTCTTCCAAACACCTCTTACAATTTTAAAAGAGAATGTGGTTAGCATCAATCTCTATAGTATGCTACTTGTTTCTCTAAGGAGGCACTAAAGACAACAACATAGGAGATATAAATGTATAAATTGAGTAGCTACAAACAAAAGAATGAAATTGGATCTTCTCCTTATACTATTCACAAAAATCAACTAAAAATGGATCAAAGATTTAAACATAGTAACCGAAACTATAAAACTCCTAGGAGAAAACATACAGAAAAAGCTTCATGACATTGATATTGACAATGAATTTATGGATATGGCACCAAAAGCACAAGTAATAAAAGCTAGCCTCAATAAGTAGGACTAACATAAAAGTAAAATCCATTGGCACAGTATGGGAAACAGTCAACAGAGTGTAAAGTCCACCTATGGAATAGAAGAAAATATTTGTAAACCATATATATGATAAGGAGTTAATCTTCATAATATATAAGAAACCCCTGCAACTCAATAGCAAGAAACTAATAACTGGGTTAAAAAATTGGCTAAGGTCTTGAATAAACATTTCTCCAAATAAGGCATACAGATGGCCAGTTGGTATATGAAAAGATGCTCAATTTCACCAATGATCAGAAAATATAAATCAAAACCACAATGCTATATCAGCACATACTAGTCAGGATGGCTTTTAGCAAAAAAAAAAAAAAAAAAAAAAGGACAAGTTCTGGTTAGGATGTGGAGAAACTGGAAACCTTACATACTGTTGGTAAGAATGAAAAATGGTGCAGCAACTATGGAAAACTGAATAGATGTGTCTCAAAAAAATTAACTGTCATATGATAAAGCAATCCCACTCTTAATTTATCCAAAATAATTAGAATCAAGATCTTGAAGAGATTCTAACGGTCTCATATTCATTGTAGCCCTATTCAAAATGTCCAAGATGTAAAAGCAACTTAAATATGCATTGATGAATGAGTGAACAAAGAAAATGTGGTCTGCGCATACAATGGAATACTTACTATTCAGCTTTAAAAAGAAGGAAATTCTTCAATATGCAACAACATGGATGAAACTTCAGGACATTATGTTAAGTGAAATAAGCTAGTCACAGAAAGACAGGTACTTACTACATGATTCAACTTACATGAGGTACCAATGTCACTCTAATAAATCCAATAAAAAATAAATAAAAATAATATAGCCAAATTCATACAATCAAAGGGTGAAATGGTAGTTGCCAGGGGCTGGAGTTGTGGTTAGAGGGTGGAGCAAAATGAGAAGTAATCAATAAAGTTTCATTTAAGCAAGCTGAATAAGTTTCAGAGGTCTGCTATACAATATTACACCTATAGGCAACAATAATGTATTGTACACTTAAAATTTTAAGAGGGGTAGATCTTATGTTAAATGTTCTTACCATAATAATAAACAAAAAGACATTGTTAAACCCTGCTAAGTACAGAGGTGCTAGGACAAGAAACCCGTCCACTATTTTCCACAGCTCTCACAGATGCTACGAATACAGAATGATTATAACTGAATAGCTAGATAATCCTAGATATTTGAAGCCATTGTCTATTACTCTGAACTACCAAGTGAAATATAAAAGAATATTTATATATATTTCTTTCTTTAAAAAAAAATCTCACTAATTTTCTTGTGACAAAGATACCCTATACTACACTAGTTGTTCAAAGAATGTGGTGTCAGGAAGATCAGCACACATATTTTTAAAAATTGATTTCTATTTTGTTATTCTTCACTGGGGGATATTTTTCCCATTGATTTTTAGAGAAAGCGGATGGCACAGAGGGAGAGACACTGAGAGAGAGGAAAAGAGAGAGAGAAAGAGAAAGAGAGAAACTTTGATGTGAGAGTCACACTGATTAGCTGCCTCCTGCACCAGCCTTGACCAGGACTAGGGATCAAACCTACAACCCAGGTATGTGCCCTTGACTGGAAATCGAACCCACAATCCTTTGGTACATGGGCCATCACTCTAACCCAGTGATGGCGAACCTATGACACGTGTGTCAGCACTGACACCTGTAGCCATTTCTGATGACACGCGGCCGCTGAGGCGGCTGCATGCCGAGGATGAAACATTTGCTGCTCCTGAGGATGAGACATTTGCGAAATAACGTTTTTTCCTCAAAGTGACACACTACCCGAGTTATGCTCAGTTTTTTGGCGAAGTTTGACACACCAAGCTCAAAAGGTTGCCCATCACTGCTCTAACCATTGAGCACACCGGCAGGGCACCACACATATTTTAAAAGGACAACAAATATAGCAAATATTCCTCTTCAGAAGATTTGATTGAGCTACAGGTTAAGTCTTAGCCAGTATAGCCATTTGAAGTCTATAACTAAAAAGAGCAGGCAAGGAAGAATAAGTTTTCAGGGAGGTCTGACCCCTGTTTCAGCCAGATTTCTTTGTCCTTTTGGTCTAACCTTACTAACTATTTATAATTGTTTTAAAAGTATAATGCTCATGCCAACCCCCCCTCCCCTCTGCTTGGTGAAGAGGCATTATTAAGTATACCTTCTCTTATCAAATTTTCCAATACTCTTAGAAGCAAACAATAATGATAAAGAAGTTCTTATGTGTTTTACAATTGGTCAAAGATATGACTAATCACACATTGCAAGTGAATCATTAAAACTTTAAGAAAACTATCACCAGGAAGCTTAAACACCTTTAGCAAATCGTTTTAAATAAATAAATAAATAAATAAATAAATAAATAAATAAATGTGGTTTTAGACCACACACAGATTTTTTTTTTTTAGTGTTTCATCTTGAAAGTTATTTTTCTCTTCTCTCAAGGAACCTGACCTGCTTTAAATCTTCTTCTGCCAGATGATGTAGTGTCTTGCATCACCTTATTAATCTCGATACAAGGCACTCATTTCAAACCAGAAAATCTGTGTAGAGGCAGGATGCTTATTACTTAATGTCTTTCCACAATTTTAGTTATTTCAAGGCAATGAAGTAACAAATGGATTAATAAATCTCATCCCATGGACGTGAGCTACAACTTGTTTCTCCATTGCTAAAAGTCACATATAAGAAATTTAATTATATATATAAAATTCAGTATATATATATATATATGTATAATTTCCTTGCCAATTCTCCTCAGACAAAATTCTATGAAGTTCTCACCACCTTTCCTCCTTACAGAAAAATTTGAGAATATCACAGACTGCATTTTTGCCTAGAGACTAATAAAGTTTTCCTGCCAATTCCATAAAAGAGTGAGGTGGAAAACTGTTCTTTCCAATTCACTCGTGTCTCTAATAATGTGAGGTCTCTGTCTGGCCAAAGCAAAAAATGTATACCCTCTTCAGGTAAAGGAAAAGTGGAAATTCCAGAGTTTACCATTCTGCTACGATCGTTTCCAGTGTGAGATAATTAACGCCAAAACAAACTCTCCCGAGTTTTCTCTATTCCTACAAATCCATATGTGTAATCAAGAGCACTCCCAACTTTCCATTCTGGCAAATGTCTTGTATTTCTAGACTTAAACTCCTGGGTTTTCGAAGAAAAAAAGTTTTCTCCCTGCTCCTCTCCTTTCTTAATATGCAGCCAATTCACCTTGACATTCATTTCAGGCTTGTGGTGCAGGTTGGGGGGACAAATGGTAAGGATTGTCTTCCCATTTTCCCAGTAGAGTTTCTGTCTACTTTCTGATTTTTCCCCATCAAGAGCAATTCCTCCGAGTATATAATTCCTTTTCTTTCTTTCTTTCTTTCTTTCTCTCTTTCTTTCTTTCTTTCTTTCTTTCTTTCTTTCTTTCTTTCCTTTCTTTCTCTCTCTCTCTCTCTCTCTCTCTCTCTCTTCTCTCTCTCTCTCTCTCTCTCTCTCTCTCTCCCCCCTCCCTCCCTCCCTCCCTCCCTCCCTCTATCTCCCTTCCTTCCTTCGCAGCAGCAGGTCCTTCTGCACTCTCTTCGGGCATGTGAAAGAATAAAGCCATTGTTGCAAACTTCACAGCCCAGCTTTCACCGCCCAAGTCTGTCCACGGCAGCAGCATGAACAGCGCTGTGTGGTTCTCGCACACCTGGGGACCAGGTGGGGATGTATCAAAATAAACCAGGAGAGGAGAGTGTGTGACGGACCATTTGCCACACTCGTTTAAAACTCTTTGCAAATCTGCTCTCCCCTTTCAACTCTTTGGGGGTATTTTTCCATTTCAGGTTGTGCTGGGGCCCAGGTTACTGCAAGCTAACACCCACGTTGTGCTTTTTTGTCTTCAGAGGTTTAAGCTCAAAGAAAGTTCGAAAGCTTCTTTCAGACTAAATTTGGGCCCAGTATCCTCCTGGAAGCTCAATGCACCAAGGAGGTTGTAGGCAGCAATTCTCCGAGTTAAGTCAACCAAGTGAATGCTCGCGGTCGGCAGTCGTGTGCATGGGGCCTGGGCACAGGGCAGGCTGACCCAGGGATCATTTTACCACGAATATATTCTATCCTGAGGGAAAGGGCAAATGTGTTGCTAAGTTTAATTTTCTAAAGCTGACAGAGGAAACTAAAAAAGTGTATCAAAAAGTCACTATCTGTACTTCCCATCAAGGCGAAGGCCTCCTTTGAGGACTTCTTATACACCAGGTAATTGCATGTTCACAAGCATGGAATAATGCCTTGAGGGTCATCATTCTCATTGAACAAAATCAGTAACTGAGGCTTAGCAAGGGGAAGTGTGCATGTTCAGTCTTTAGAACAGTGGTTCTCAACCTTCCTAATGCCATGACCCTTTAATACAGTTCCTCATGTTATGGTGACCCCCAACCATAAAATTATTTTCGTTGCTACTTCGTAACTGTAATTTTGCTACTGTTATGAATCTTAATGTAAATATCTGTGTTTTCCGATGGTCTTAGGCGACCCCTGTGAAAGGGTCGTTCGACCCCCAAAGGGGTCGCGACCCACAGGTTGAGAACCGTTGCTTTAGAAAGATACAGAGATGGGACTTGAATACACAGCTTCTGACACCCAAACTTATGATTTTTCTTATGAGCTATAGCTACCCATATATTCTAGGCAGTCATTTGACTAGATCTATAAAATTGTGATGAACAAGATGTGGCCGTCCAAGTTGAGCATCCTTTGTGATGGGGTCTCATCGATGTTCAAGTTGCCCATGGAGAGAGGAGTAATAACTGTTCATGCGTGTCTTGTTGACCTAGGACAATTATCCAAAGTGCAGTCGGTGCGTAAGAGGGCCGACTCCAAAGACAGAATTCCTGCACTCCAGCCCTGCCTCTGCCACCGGTGAATGCAGGACTTTGGCAAGTTATTTACACTCTCTGCGCTAGGCTTTCCTCACCTGTGAAAAAATAGGTGCAATAGTGGTATTTACCTCATTAAGAGATAATATATGTAAAGATTTAATGGAATGACTGGCAAACAATACATGCTTAATAAGACCATTATTTTATAGAGCTGTTATAGTATATATAGCTATAATGTATATTTTATATAGCTATAAAATAATTATTTTATAGTAATTAAATTTAAAATAGCCTTATAGCTATGAAATAATTATTTTATAGTAATTAAATTTAAAATAGCCTTATAGCTATGAAATAATTATTTTATAGTAATTAAGTTTTAAAAAGCCTTTTATATTTACACAGAGTAGCTTCAATGGTGAGAAGACAAAGACCTGGGTTCTGGCATTGGCTCTGCTACTTATGGGCCACATCAGACCAGGAGAGGCAGCCTGCTCTCTCTCAGCTTTTTCATTGGGTAAAGTAAGCCGCTGGACTTAGTACTACTTCCAAATCTTTCTAATGATATGCAATTTAATGTGTCCATGACCTACAGAATTTAGTATGTAGCAAGCATTATACTTTACATTCATCTGCTCACTTAAATGTCACAAAACTTTCCCATTTTACAGATATCAACAGTGGTGAGGTTTAGAGATAGTAAGCAACTTGCCTGCCATGCTAAGTTCCCAGGTGGCCGTGCTGGAGATTGTGTTCAGGCCTTTCTGGCTCTAGGCGCTGGCCCCAGTCACTGTGCTCCACTCCTGATCTGTTTGGCCAGGGACCCATTAATAAAATAATTACAATGGTCCCTGTTTTAACCATCCAAGTAAGTAAAAGTCCATTATAAACAGAAAATACTAAATCAGTTCCCTATTAGCAATAATGGCCATTTTCACTCCTAAAAGATTAATAAGTGTGAGAAGCTCAATTTAAATCTACAATTGGCCAGAGATTAAACTAACACAGGTCTGTTTTGGAAGGAAGCTTTTAAAAGGCCAGAATTCAACTTTTCAAGTTAACGGGATTCGAGCTTTCAATGCTTTCCTTTCTCCTTCCCTTTAACTAAATTCAACTTTGTATTTTTCATCTTGTTTTTGGAGTCTTTCCAGGTCACCTCTGTTAAGAAACACAAGGCCCTTGGCACTGAACTTTTGGGAACGTGCCCACATCTGCCTCTGAATGTCTGCTCGCCTACCTTTGATGCTGTGCTCAACACCTAACTTAAAACAAAGCAGGGTCTGAAACAAAAAGCTACTCAGAGCATGATGGGTCCAGCTCACCAATCAGTAGCCCCGATGATAAATATCATGAGCAAAAAGACCTGAAAACCCCCAAATTGCCCAATATTTCAAGGAAGGGCCAACTGATTTTCATCTAGGGAAGGAAAAAGAACAGTGCTACGACATAGAGGAAGAAAAGAATAAATGATGGTGACAGCTATGCCGATGCTTTTTTTTTTTTTTTTAATAATTCTGAAACATTCTAACTGTGACAGTGTCATGTAGATCCTTCCCAGAACTAAAGAGGTTTTGTTCCTATGCATTTATTTATAATAAGGTTTTCATTTTGACATGATACTTCGATTGGAAATGTGAAATTCTTCTTTGCCTTAGTTCCTTAGAATCAAATATGTCATTCATCATCTTGGTGGTCCCAGTAAAATGCCCTGGAATTCTCATCCCCGTTTTCAATAGTTACGCATCCATCCATATGGTAACAATATTACCGCGACCAAATTCCTGCTACCAGAGACATCAAATAGTTCAATTTCAGCCCCACTCCCAGGGATAGTTTCTTCTTTCTAAGAAGTAACTTTCAATCTCAACATTATCAGAAGAGAATCAATGTGATCTAAGCTAATGTAATATGTTCTACTGGATGTACCCTGTTGCCCTAGAAGGGAGGTTGTGGGGGAAAGACTGGAGGGCCTAGAGTGTGTTTCTGTTTCAAATCCGATGACCCTCTACAAAGCTTGGAAGAACTGAATCAAAGCAATCACTGGTGCTGAAAAGCAGGCTGTTACAGCAGGGCCTCTGTATTTGCCTCTGAACAATAGCTTTCTTATTCCAGAAGGCCTAAGGGAGAGGTCTGAGAGAAAAAGTTGCTTCTACTGGAAATGACTGGAAGTGGAAGAATGTGTTGGGGCCTCCATGTCCTGACAGATCATCTCCAGTCTCGGACTCTGTCAGCATTAGGTTGAGCCCCTTAAGTACATAGGCAGTCACAGGGTGTGGTTGTGGTTAAAGACTCAGGTAGCAACCAGGCAGCCTCAGTTCTTTTCCTGTTCTCTTGTTAATTAACCAGATGACTTCAAGATAATCTGAAGCTTCCTAGGATTCAGTTTCCTCACTCAAAAAGGAGAGAATCCAAAAGGCCAAAATCGAAGGTCACGTTCAATTCCAAAGCTTCTGCTGGATGCAGTTTCATCAAGCAGGACTTTCCTACATTCTTAGGGAAACCAGGAGGACGAACAGTGGCTATTATTTCCGACATGCTATCTGTTCCTGGCACTCTGCTAGAGTTTCCTATGTGATCTCTAACCCCCAGTAATTCTCTGAGGTAGATACAGTCCCCATGATACAGAGGAGAAAACTCTAACTTGCCTAGAATCACTCAGCTAGTAAGTGGCAGACCTGGGATGCAAACACAAACTGCCCAGCTCCAAAGCTCAAGTTCTTTGGCTGCCAGACAATGGCCACTGTCCACCCCTGCTCTAAGAGAGGCACTGACAGGGTATTGATAATGCTGATCCTGGCCCTGCTGGGACCCCAATGAGCTGGCCATATGCAATGTCCAGGAACATGAAAATTAAAAGTGAGAACAAACCTATAAAGTGGGGGCAATGATAGGATGACCTCTTTAAATGTAGTAGTACGTATTTGTAAAGAACTTAGACTAGCGTATGGCACATGGTAACAACTGCAGATGTGTTTTTATTAAATTAGATCAAATAAGTAAGAAGGAGAAGGCTAATGATGTATAGTCTTAAAGAGCCAAAGGGGATATAGCAATTGGAGGGGATTGGAAGCTGGATGGATGCAAGAACAGGGCAGGACAAGGCAGCTATGATAGGAGCAAAGTGACAGGACCAGCCAGACTGCTATCAAATGGTCTGGCTGGTCCTCTCTTACTTTTTTTTTTTTTTTTTGCTGGATATGTAGTACTTGGTTGGATCTCCTTGCTTCTTTCCTCATCACTGATTTTGGATATCATCTGCCACTTGGATGTATAGATAGTAAGGGGCCAATTCTGCATGCATCCCATATGGAAGCAGCTTCTCTCACCTCTGTGTCCTCCTTATTTAAGAAGTAGCCAATATGCCATCTGACCTGTGAATATTATTGATGGGGACCCAGATCCATATAGGAATCTAGGTCAGGTTGAAATCGTACGTGAGGCAAGTCCAGCACTGTCTTTGGCTGATCAGACTAAACCTCCAGGGATGGGAAAAGAATGTCTAAGTCACCTGGCCACTCTCATCATGCTGTCAGGAGCCAGGACCATGGCTTTGAGTTTAGAGAAGACATGTTCTCCAGGCCTTCAAAAGAGGTCCTCCGGAAGAGAACTCTGTCCAAACAACTCCATCAGCATGACTAGAGAGCTTCCAACCCCCCTGCTAAGCTTCCTCCTCAACCCCCTGGGTCCTAAACTCCGATCAAGACTTGGATGTTAGTTTTCAAGTATGCTGAGTGCTCAGACTTGGCACCTGCTGCTATTGGTGTAGTTCCCATCCCTACCTCACTGTTACTCATTTATCTGACCTATGAATCCACTTCTGTCTTCCCTGGCTCTTACCTTGCTACCTCTCCATCAGTTTTAATGGCCAAAGGGAAGTCTATGATTTTCAACAACAAGTCCCCATTTCTCATCATCCCAAGCACTCAGCATTGGTCCCCTACATATCAAATGCCAAAATTTATTTTATCATTAACATCAACAAAACCTATCTTGAATCTCACATGTGCATCATGCACTTAAAAGGTTCCAAATTTAAGACATATACAGACATGGTCCAGAAGATGTTAATAGAAATAATTAAAATGTTACAAAACAGAAGTCAGGAAAGGTTAGATTTTTTCCTTTGAGGATCTAAAGAGTTATCATGAAGATGCAAGAAACACATGAAAAATAAATCATTATAGCTTAATATATTTTAGTTGAATCAAATAACTTTAGTACTTTGAGGAAAAATCCTAAATTTTTGTAATTAAGACATCTTCTCATAATAAAGAGGGTAAGTTCTACATTGCATACATACTGTTTAAGACTGTTACCAATGTTTCCTTGAAATACATGAAATAATTCTAGGCAGAAATTGATGGTTTAGTACTCTGTACTAAAGATGAAGAAATAAAGTTGGATTCCAGTAGGAGATACTCTGCTGGACCTCAGGAGAGGCTTCCATACAGGGAGTTATGAACCTCGTTCCCCCAAAGAGAAGCCATGCTTATCATTTTCTTCAGAGGTAAAGCTGTTTAGTAACAGATTGAGCTGGAAGTACCTGAATTAGAGACAAAGTCTCAACAAATGGAATTTTTTCAAGCATCAATGCACAAGGACCCTGGGTCAAATAGAATGCATTACAGTTTATTACATCTTTTAAGACAAATTATAAAAAGCTTAAGGATCTCAGAGGGTTACCTATTCACTACTGTACAAAGCTTTGAAATAAACTTTTATCTCCTCATTCTTTACCCAAACTGTTTATCTATGGCATAGACATGTGAGAAGGTAAAAATCCAAGGGAAGACTTAGAATTAAGAATGATTTTAGTTCAACTGCACAGACTATCAGTGACACAAATATATTCTCTGGGAGTAATCAATCAAGATTATATATTTTCTTGGTTTACCCAGGGAGGCTGATTTTAAGCCAAATTGGCTCCTGCTGGATGAGTGCTTGTAATTGATACTCTCTTCATTGATCACCGCTGGGGTTCAGATCGAGGAGCAGGAAACCTCATTTCTAGATATTAACATGCAAAGGAGAGATGGAGAAAAAGGAAGGAGGGCAAAGAATAAATCTTAGGATCAAGTTTGAAAAATGAAAGGAGAAGGAACATTTATCTATATGGGGGCAACTTTATTAAAAGAGCACCAAAATTCATAAGACCTACAAATCCATCCACCCTGCTAATGTATATATTAAAGAAGAAACATTTTTTTAAAAGAATGAAAAATGTTCATTCTACTAAGAATTATGCTCACTTTCATTAAAGTGTAGTTTATCTCTGCTCCAGTGAGGACATTACAGAAAGTAATTGATATGGGAAGGAGAAGTTAAGAGATCAGAAGTGTGGGATATAATCTTCCTTGAGTCCAATTCTTTTTAAACTCAGGATAGGGAAGATGTTGATCCTTAGTTGATACTGGACGTAGTACTAGGGGTAGAAAATCCTAAAACACAGCAGCTCCTCCTCTCATGCTCAGTTTTTCTCAGTCCCAGACTTTTTGCATGTCAAGGCTTGAGAATATTTCAAGTATTTTAACTTAAAACAAATGAAGGCTCAGAAAAAAAAATATATATATATATCAGTACACACGTTTTCAAAGGTCTCAACTTCTCCGAACATGCACAACCCCTTGGGTAAGAGAATGGTTAGTTGGGACTGGTCATGTTTGCCACCCCTCCATCCCACAAAGTATCTTACTAAACCATAGTCAGGTTTGTTAAAGGTTAAAGGTTAAAAGCTTAAAGTCTATAAAAATAATTTAGTAAGTAAAAAGTAATGGTTTTGGCTAATATAAATATTTAAGTTAAAGAACTGTAGACTGTATGGTAGCTTTATCCCCTAATTTCTTCCCAACTGTAATGGTTAATTTTATGTGTCACCTTGGCTGGGCCATAATGCCAATATTTACTTAAACACTATTCTGGATGTTTCTGTAAGGGTGTTTTCCAATGAGATTTATATTTAAATTGGACTCTGAATAAAGCAAATTGGATAAGCCTCCTCCAATCAGTTGAAGGCCTGAATAGAACCTCCCCAAAGCATGAGAGAATTCTGCCAGCAGAATGCATTCAGACTTCATCTGTGTTATGGACTGAACATTTCTGTCCACGTCTCCCAAATTCTTATTTTGAAAACTGACCTCTCAATATAATATTGGAAGGTAGAACCTTTGGGAGGTGGTTAGGATTAGATAAAATCAAGAGGGTGGAGCCCTCATGAAGGGGATTAGTGCCCTTAAGAGACTCAGGAGAGAGCTTGCTCCCTCTTTTACAATATGTCATATGAGGGTAAAATGAGAAGTTCTGGGCTCACCAGAACTTTTCTATACTGGCAACCTTACCTCGGACTTCCAGCCTCCATAACTGTGAGATACAAATTTCTGTTGTTTATTAAATAAGTAAGTAGTTAAATAAATAAATAAATAAATAAATAAATAAATAAAAAATAAATAAATAAAATGAGATAAGCTACAAAAATGAATGGCCCCTCCCTTGGGTCCCCTTTGCTATAAAACTCTGATTCTTCTCTGCATTTCCATGGTCCTAATGGTCAATACCAATTGAGGTGATATTTGTGAATAGTCTGAAATTTACTATACCAACATAAATGTCATGAGATAAGAGTTAAAGGGAATGCTCTATATACTGCCTATACTGTTATAAAAATTATTCAAAGGAAGATCAAAGGAAAAAAATCCTAATTTTCCCAAGTTGTAATTAGCTTATAATTTCACTAGGTCTGTGCTTTATCCCCTCTCTTGTTTTCATTGAGGATTAGCCTTATGTATAGATATTGGAATAAAAAAAAAAAACACTTTCAGAAGAATAAAGGGAATGGAGGTAAGATTGGGCATAGGCAGTGAGGAGGAAAGTATGGCAGCATGAAATTTTACCATATTCATTATTTGTTATACAATATGTATTTCACACTAACAAGTTCAGTATAAAGAACATGACATTATATGGTTTTATGCTCTATAAATATTAACTGAACCAAAATGGGCATCAACGAAGGGTATGCTAAGTATTTATTAAATATATAGATCATTTATTGAAGCACAATGCCAAGAGACAAGAACTCAAAAGGGCTATGGAGAATGTAGATGGCCAGGAAATGCTTTTCAAAGGAAGTCATTGGAATCTTTAGCCTGAAGGATGAATGAGAGTTTGGAAGATAAAGAGTATGGGGAAAAGTGTTGAGCAAAGGGAACAGCAAAAGCCTAGAAAAGAGAAACATAATGTAACTTTCAAGGATGGAAAGTTGGACTACAGAGCCTGAGAGGAGTATTAAGAATGGAAGTGGGAGATGAGCAGAGACCAACTTGTAAGAAGCTTTGCAAATTATGTAAGGCCGTGGTCGGCAAACTGCGGCTCGCGAGCCACATGCAGCTCTTTGGCCCCTTGAGTGTGGCTCTTCCACAAAATACCACGGCCTGGGCGATTCTATTTTGAAGAAGTGGTGTTAGAAGAAGTTTAAGTTTAAAAAATGTGGCTCTCAAAAGAAATTTCAATCATTGTACTGTTGATATTTGGCTCTGTTGACTAATGAGTTTGCTGACCACTGATGTAAGGAATCTGTGTTTAATCAAGAGGACAATCTGGAGCTGCTAAAATGTTTGAAATAGGGACTGAAATGCTCAATTTTATATTTCAGACAGGTCATCCTGGCTGCTGTGTTGGAATGGACTCTAAGCACATCAGACTGGTTAGGGCAGTGGTCGGCAAACTCATTAGTCAACAGAGCGGCAAACTGCGGCTCACGAGCCGCATGTAGCTCGCGAGCCGCCGTTTGCCGACCACTGGGTTAGGGGACTGTAGTAGTCAGTCACTTGAGAGATGGTGGGAGTCTGGTCTAGGTTAATGGCAGCAGAGTCGGGGGTATGAAGAAAAAGAGAAAAAGTGAACATATTTGAGATACAGGTAAGTAGACTTGATAGACTTGCTGAATATTTGGGTTATAGAAAACACAGAAGAGGAAGAAGATTTAAAAAGGTAAGAGATTACGATTTCAGCTTGGGATGTGTGAGTTTGGTATATACCTAGAACCGAGTCACTTGGAAATATGTTTGGATTTGTAATTCAAAGACACTTATCTGGATTAAAGATATAGATTCAAGGATAATAGCGCCTAGATAATAATGAAATCTTTGATAAAATTGACCCGAGGAAAGTAAGAAGAGAAGTAGTCTAGGACAGAATATAAGAAACTCTTCCATAAATGGGCAAAGAAAAAAATACTGCCAATAAGATAAGAAGAAAAGAAAAAGCAACCAGAAAGCCATGATTAAAAAAAAATAAAAAAATCAGTGGTGCTAGGGAAGCCTAAAACTCCCCAATTTACTTGTCTATCCTCCAAGGTCACTGATATATTTCAAGAAGGAAGTGATCAGCAAATGAAGGGACAATGGGTAACAGAAGCACTGAATTGGGTTAATCAACCAGAGGCACTGCTGCCCTGGCCAGGAGGATCTCAGTCACGTGGGAGAGAGAAAACCCAGATTTCAAAGGGCTGATGACTGATAGGAAGTGGGGGAGTGGAGACAGTAGGTGAGGACAATTCTCTGTCGATGTCTGACTGTGGAGCACAAACTTTGGGGCGTATGATGGAGGAACCTGTGCAGTGGAAGAAGGAATGGCTCTTTAAACAACAAGAGAGTCTTGAACATCATTAAATGCTGATGGGAAGGAGCCAGCAGAGAGTAGAGATTTAAGATAAAAGAAAAAATGGATAATCAGTTACATGAGGTCTCTGAGGAGGCAGGAAGGAGTAGGATCCCGAGTGGAAGTAGAAAGCCAGGTGCTGACGGGGGAGGATAATGAGACAGGGGAGTAGCCAAAGGTGAATGTTCTTGCAGGAAATCTGGGGGTTGGTGGTGCGAGACCAAGGGAGTTTCGGGCTGATGGTTATTGTCTCTGTGCTGAGAGTGAGGTACAGGAGTTGGGGTCAGTAGTTTGAAGAGATCAGGAAAAGAAAAAAGTATTCACTGTGGAACACCAGGGAGGGAAAGCCAGAGATGGAAACCGAGCGTCACTAGGTAGCACTGAAGGCCCAGCTGAGGAAGTCGACCACACAGTCCTAGTGAAAGGAATCACATATTTGTATGGTTGTTGCTGTTGGGACTCCGTATCCTGACGAATCTTTCTTCTTGTGCCCCTTCACCGTTGCCCCAATCCACAAACCGATCAGTCTTGCCCACTCCCACACCTATCAGAGCTTCTAGAGCCCAGCCCAGACGGAGTCCACCTTCCCCTTTGGCTGGGAAGGAGTTTGGTCACTTCCCAAGGTCCAGTAATATACTCAGCACATCTCCCATTCTTCATGATTATGTCTTCAGATGACGCTCTAAAATACTAGAGTCATAGCTCATCACCCCGAGGGAAGTTATACTACGAACTGCAGCACCAGTGATTAGCACCAGACTAAAATCTATTTGGTAAGTATATTCATTCTATAAAGCAAAGTTTCTAAACGTTGGCTCATCCTGTGGTAGTTAAGAGTACAGAAGACTCTGGAATTTGCAGGTCTGAGTCTAAATTCTGATTTTGTTACTTTTTAGCAGTGTGACCTTGGGTTAACCATATAACCTCACTGTGTCTCAATTTCCTCACTGGTAAAACGAGGACACTAATAGGGGGGAAATCATGAGGATAATAACCTCTGCATTAACTCATCAGAGGTGTGTTATAAATAAAGGGCTTGAGATAGTGCCTGGAACAAGTGAGGTTTATGTAAGTGGTGGAGTGATCTTAACATTATCTGAGTTTCTTCTGCTCCTACACATTCCTGACAAGATGGACATCTCTACAAACACAACCTTCTACTTGTTTGTGAATAGACCAAGAAAAATCTAAAAGGTAGTCCAATGTTTGCATTAACTCACAACTTTGATGGAATCACTTTACTTATCTATAAAAATAGGTCATGGACTATATTAAAAATTAAAACTTCCATGATGTAAATGATGGTATAAACCACATGGTTCTGCTTTCAAATATTTAGCCCTGCAGTTCATTTCTTAAATATTGTACTTTTGAAAATAATTCTAGAGCCATTTTATTTTTTTAAAAAAAATTGAAATATCTAAGTATCTTTCTTGAGTAACTTCAGTTATCCAGACTACTTGTTTTCCATTTCAGCTTAGTTCTAAAACTCCCCTGTTTACTTGTCTATCCTACAAGGTCACTGATAAATTTCAAGAAGGAAGTGATCAGCAACATGAAGGGATGATGAGTAACAGCAGCACTGAAGTGCCCCCTGGGTAAATCAACCAGGAGCACTTTGCCCTGGCCAGAAGGATTTCAGGATTTCTGAGCAGAAAAACTGGTGCTTATGGTAAAATATGTGAAGTTATGACTTCCTCTTAAAAGCAAAATGTTTAAACATCGTGATTAATCCATATAAGCTGCTTAAAATTTCCTATGGCCTGTCTTAAAAAATAAAACAATCTCTCTCCAAAGGCAACTCTAAGTTCTTTCCCAGGTCCAGCCACCTGGAACATAAATTCTTTAGGCATCTCACAAGAATTTATTTAAACTCTATAACATAAGTTTTGGTATAAGGTTTAGGTAAATTGTTAAATTCCAGTTAATTGTGGTATGTAAGATGTAATAAAACCTGAACCTGTTTATCACATGAGACTGTGCCTTAAGACTTACTTCAGCGACCCTCCCATTAACGCTAGGTTGATTAGTCTCCCACATCGACTACACATCTATAGTCAATTTAGTCATTGTTACAGATGCTGAAATCAGGGGACCAGAATCTTCTCTTCTCGTTGTGGAAAAATTTCCGTAGCTTTCCAAATTTAATTAGGCAAACCTTCCCGTCAACTATTCTGGTACTCTAGAAAAGTCTGAAGGTACTAAAATATATATATTTAAAAGCATGGCAGTACATCTAAATACTTTGAAAGTCTAACAGCAGTAACATATTTTTTATGCCCGTTAATAGAGGTATTATCAGTTCATAAATCATTCAGATTTTCATTTTTGAAGGTTTTTATAAAATATATTTTTATTGATTTCAGAGAGGAAGAGAGAGAGAGAGAGAGAGAGAGAGAGAGAGAGATACAAAGGATGAGAAAGAATCATTGATTGGCTGCCTCCTGCATGCCCCCTACTGGGGATCTAGCCCACAATGGGGCATGTTCCCTGACTGGGGAATGGAACCCATGACCTCTTGGTTCATAGGTTGACGCTGAACCACTGAACACAGGCCAGGCTGAAGGTTTGTCTTTAGAATACTTGGTTCTAAAATGGGAAAGCTATGAGGGCATTTAATGGTGATAGTGAACAGGAAGGTTGTCTTAAACTGTCTTACAATGTGTAAAAGGTCCAGAATGTGTTCTTTTTATTACAGGGTCATCTGTCCTCAGAAAATTTGGTCACATTAACCAAATCTACACAACACTTTTGTATAGATTACAACTCCGTTATGAAGACTGGAATGTACCATATTTTTCCATGTATAAGACACCCCATGTATAAGACGCCCCCCAGTTTTCCAACCCCAAATTAAGAAATCAATATTTTATACATAAAACAGAACACATTTTTATTTAGTAATTACCACAGGTAATGTTTACATACCAGTAATATGATATTATGCAGCATACCACTTAATTCAGCCTCTGTTGCATCACTGCTCTCTACTTCATCACTATTAGTTCCAGATATATCAATTTCTTCAACTTCTATTGTATCACTGCTGTCTTCTGAGTCACTGTCTATGTATGTGAGATCATCCTCATAAACTGGTGGCATTTTCTGAGCTACCTTTGTTTGTATTCTCATGGCCAACCCTTCTCTCCTCATGAAATTGAAGCACCATTTTGCCTTTCCTGTAAAATCAACAATGTTCATTTTGCTTGCAAACATTCTTGCCTGAATTGAATAAGCCACTCTGGCGCTGCTCCATAATCCAAGTCTTAAGCCTCTGCTCCAAGTTTGCCCATTTTTCTGGTTTTCCTCTTAAGGCCTTCTTCTTTTTTGGTATCTTAAGGAGTTGTTCTTCCTGTTTTCTCCATTATCTGATCAGATCATACACTCAGTGGGAGGAGGTCCAAATTGTCTCTCTACAGCTCTATTTCCATGCTCTTTTGCATAGCTTATCATAGCTTTAAATTTTTGCATAGCTTATTCATAGCTTTGAGTTTTGCAGAGTAAGACAATCGCTTACCAGTTTTTATCTTTTTATTTTTTGACATCTTTATGGACTCAGGATGCTCTGGTCCCTGTTGCATCTGCGCACTCTCCACCTCCAATTCCAGCATCAGCTGATGTCAGTAACAATAAAGCTCGTGATTGGAGGAAGCCTGTTGACAAGGTATGGGCAGCTATGGACTTACATGTGGCTCCCTCCTCGGCTGACTTCCGTGTATAAGATGCCCCTCGATGTTCAGTCTAACGATTTTAGGGAAAAAAAGTGTTTTGTACACGGAAAAATACGGTACTGCATTCCCAGTTTGGAACTAATCAATAACCAGTAGGATTTTAATAAATATAGAACCAGGGTAAAATGAGTTGAATATCTGTTTAAAATATTTTCACTGTGCTGCAGTAACCCATCTTAACCCAACAATTCTAGGAATATGCTCAATACAAAAAAAAAAAAAAAAGTAAATATGTACCCCCTTTCCCATTAGAACCGGAGGCCCATGAATACGATTTTTCTTCCATAGGTCTGTTATGGCAATCGCCCCTTTGATTGTCATTACACTGAGATGCTGACATATTTTTACAACGTGTTATACAACCTCCAGGTTATTAAGGGATTTAAGTTATCAAGAGCTTTTATTATATATTATATATAAGTAATTCTGTAAAATCTATCCTAGGCTTGAGGACTTGTCTCAGCTAATGGAACAATAGAAAATAAAGAATTAGAGAAAAGAATATTTAGCAGTGGTAACTTGAAATAAAAGCAAAATAAATCAATAAAAATAAAAAAGCGAGGTCATATAATTCTACTGGATTTCTGTTTTTCCAAGCCTTCGTCTTGTGACCTAAATTGAGAATAGACTCTATTTGTTACAGATTATTCGGTCTACCATGTGAATTTAGAAGAAATGCAGAAGTTAGCTAGATGAACTCATTTATTCAGAAAATAATCTGCAAGTATGTTAAGTGCTGAATAAACAAGCAAGCAAACAAAATGTTGACTGGATAATGCCACTATTAGAACTAAGAACTTCAAATTAGCCAATGACATAGGGAATAATCTCATAATTAAGGTAGAAATAGCAGCACTTTAAACAGGCAGGAATACATTTTTCATGATTCATGAACATACAAGGACTAGTCCTGAGCATGTGTGTGTGCACATGTGTGTGCGTGTGTGTGTGTGCATGCATGCACACAGCATTTGTTAAGGAGGCGACAGCTCACAAGCACTGGTCTTGAGGAATCTCCAACAGGAGGATATATGGAGCCTCCTTCAGGGCTTTATAATACAAGTGCAGACAAGGCATACCACGCACTTCTGGGACCAGAAGGCAGATCATGTACGCACAGTCCCTCCCTTTCATATAATTTGTTTCATTAAATGCTCACTAGCACTGTAAGAAGTAGGTATTATTATTATTTCCTTTTTATAATGCTTTGAGAGCTTAAGCAAACATGCCAAAGGTTTCAAAAGCTGGATCTGAACGTAGGTGGTTTCACTTGAAAACATAGGAAATCTCCACTCTACCATCGTGTCTTCCCTGAGTTGGTTATGATGTTAGTTGATTCTCTAATCTGCACAAAACTTACAGGTCCTACTGTCCTGGTCTGGTTTAACTGCACTAGTTAGGGTCTCAAAGGTATGGATTAAGATGATCACCTATCAATTAAAATCAATAATGGCTCCAAATAGCCCCAATAAAATTATCAAAATAAGAATTTTTTTAAATGCCAGGCTAAACTCTGTCTCTGATGGATTCTCATCTTTCCTTTTTTTCTTACAATGGAAATTTCCAAGGATTTTCCTGGCCAAATATTGTACACAGGATTAGACTATTTGGTCTGTGTTTCCTTATCTTTTTTCTCCACTATCATTTTATCAAGGTCATTGCGTGTCTTATTTGGAAAGCTGTCTCAAGTCATTTTTTGCAAAGGTGGCATGGTATAACTAGATGGCAACATTTTAAAAAGTCACACCTGAAGCTAATTATAAACCGTAGGCACCAAGTCCCTTACTTGCTAGATAATTTGTGATGTAAATTTCCTGGCATTCTGTCCATTCATGCACAAGTAATTATATTCTGAGGTGGGAAAAAAAAGGAGGATAGGTGGAAATAATGTATTATTGAGCTCCTGCTAGGTGCCAGCTATGGTTGGGTGCTTCATGTATATAATTTCATTTTATTCCTCACATTCTCACAGATGATGAAAGAGACTCAGATATTCACTAGGCTCAGGCAGTTCAGATGTGCCAGTGTCAGGATTTTAAATCCAGGCGTGTCTGGTTCTTAAGCTTACACTCCTTTCACTCTGCCAACATCCTCCTGACAGTCACAATGAATTCAGGTATCCCTACGGGTCAGATGATGTCATAAGCATACAATGTCTTATAGCTTTGCCTATGAAAATAGCTGTATAGGCTCTAATTTAAAATAACTTTATGTAGCCCTCAGCAAACTGTGCCCATGCTCTATGTCTATATTACAGCAAATATGTTTTTGCAAAAGAAAAATTGGACTGGTACTTATAAAAAAAATAGGGAGAGAGAGAAAAACTCCAAATATTTGATGGCATGGGACATGCAGTTTTTACTGCCACTTGTTTTTGGAGATCTTTTGAATGAGCATCTCTATTTATAAGGAACACACTCATCCCTAAATATAAAACCATGAAAACTTTACAGGGTTCCCAACCTTCTCCCCAAATATTGTGTAAAGTGTATGTTTACACCTACATAGGATACATGTGCTGGACAAGATCCAAACAAGAGTACAGAAGTAGAGTGAGGAATGTGCCTTTTGGAGTTATATAATATATTGACTTTGGGCTTGTGCTAGAGGAATTGTTCCTTGCCTCCAGCTCCTGAATTTACTACAGCTGCCAAACACTTCCAAAACCTCTCAGTCTCCATCCCAGGCCTGGAGAAATTCCACAGCACTGGGAGATCAAGTTTCGCACCAATATTTTGGTGGGCTCCTTGCCAATGCCTTATCAAGGAAAAATATAATTATAGGCGCGACTGCAGCAAGCTGATTCTATAATATTCTCCCCTCCTGTTTCAGCTGCTAAAATATAATGTAATAAAAGTGATATAAGATACTGTATCTGCCCTTTCCATAATTCTATTTTCATTTCAGTTCCATTACTGGATTGAGGAAGACTCCAAACCATGCCAGAGCTACTGATGCTCAGCTCCTAAAACTCTAGCATCTGATTTAGGAAAGTTAGAGCTTAAAATAGACCTCATCATAGGGGGGGAAAATGATGGCATTGTGGGAGAAAATCTGGTGTCTTGTGGCAAATGAGGCTTTCTTGGTTTTTCTTTCTAGGACTGCTTCAATGGATAGTTCAACTTCTACATCATAGATAAAATTAGCACAGGGACCTCAATAATTCATTCATATTATTTATGGGTCCTCAGGGACATATTCTTTATCACCATATGTAGTACATTATAACACCAACCCATGGTTCAGGCTAAGTCCTGTAGTTCATTTAGATAGAGTTATACCAAGCTTTCACCTATGGCAGATCCAGAGAAAGGCATGATTTGATCTGTGGTATCTTAGAAACCATAAGCTAACACAACGGGGATAAATGATACTTACACAGAGTCATTATTTCATTTTATTTTTCCAGCCTTATGAGCTATAATTGACATGTACCATTAAGGTATGCAATGTGATGACTTGATATAGATATATATCACAAAATGATTACCACAATAAGGTAAGTTAGCATATCCATCACCAGAAACATTATTTGAAAACACTGACTTTTTAAAAAATAAGTTTTTATTGATTTCATAGAGGAAAGGAGAGGGAGAGAGGGAAAGAAACATCAATGATGAGAAAATAATCGATTGGCTGCCTCCTGCACATCCCCTACTGGGGATCGAGCCCACAACCCGGGCATGTGCCCTGACCAGGAATTGAACACTGTGACCTCCTGGTTTATGGGTCAATGCTCAACCACTGAGCCACACTGGCTGGTCAAAATACTGACTTTTTATGGCTTCTCACTGGTTATAGACCCAAGTCCAGATGTTTTAGTATAGCATCAAAAGTATTTCTACCATGTTGCCTCACCCCAAAATACTGTTAGCTTCATCTTTCATTCTTCCCATTAATATTTTGTTCTATCTAGCCACATTCCTTCTTGCAGTCCTTCAAATAACTCCAATATTCTCATAGCATTGTCACCTCATAATGCTGTTTATATTTGATGCACCTCTCCTCCTTTATCTGCCTGTGAGCACACTGCCCCAAAACCTACATGTAAATATGCCCTGACTATGCCATCCTCTTCCAGGCTGAACTAATTATGGTTGACTCTTGAACCGTGGGGTTAGGAAAGCAGACCACCCATGTGGTATAAAATCCACTTATAACTTAAATTGGCCCTCCACATACTTGGATTCCCAACCGCAGACCAAAAATACAGTATTTCTTCCTCCTATTCATAATCACCTGCCTATTCACCCTTCTTTCCCTTTCTCATTTACATGAACACTTTTGGGCAAGATCGTGCTTATCCATCTCTGTATGCTAAACATCTAGAACAGTCACCAGCATGCAACTGGTGTTCAATAGATGTTGGTTAATCATTGATTTTATGAATTTACTTCTAGCAAAGTCATGCATTTCTTAAAATACAGTCCCTAATAATTTGGTTGCTAGAGCTACAACTCAGGGTTGTGTTTCTTTATAACCAGCTCACCTTGTTTGTAGGGAGTCACTTGATGTTGGATTCAACAGAAAGAATTCAGATGCCAGTTTCACCACACAAGATATCAGATCTGTCTATAAAGTGGAAAGAACATTTGCCTTGTAAGACTATTGTGGGGATAAAATACCTGGCATGTACTTGGTGCTCAACAAATAAACCAATAGGGTTTATTCCTGGGATAAAAATATCAGGCCTCCCCACCCACACAGAAAATAGGACTCCAAGAGGGTGGAATGAGAGACATTTGTTTGTATTGGAAAAAATCAAAAAGGCTACTGATGGAGTGTGGAGTGCTACCTGGGAAGGCACACCTCATTGGAGCTGTGATGGGTGACAGTAAGGCCAGGGGATGCAGGGAGTGGCAGGACCATGGAGAAGAGAGGAACGGAAAGAAGGAGGACACCTAGGAAAGCTAGGAGTCCTCATAACGAACTCTTGGATAGCTCAAGATTCTGAACGTAGCAGCCAGCATTTACCGAAGACTGAACTGTGTCAGGTGGTTTACAAACTCTTGCTGGTCCTCAACAGTACAATGTAAAATGGGTATGATTTGCCTCTTCTTAAAGAGGAAGACATTGAGGCCCAAGGAGGTTATATCACTTGCCCAAGGAGTCATGGCTAGTATGTGATGACCTCTGAATTCAAACTCAGCTGTCATTCTCTGGAAAGCCGGGCCCCTTGCACCATACCAGACTGCCTCCAAAAGCCTGTGGAACATTCCATTGCTCCAGCTGCCACCATCATCTATTTCTGTTAACTGACCAAATAATTGCATTCTATTTCTGAGTTAAATTTTACACTTAAAAAGAGGGTTTCATGTACATTGTCTCATTTCATCATGTGAGAAAGGCCAGGCCAGTTTTTAACCCTGTTATGCAGATGAGAGAGCAGGACTCCGTAGTTACATGGCTGAGAATCACATGTGACATATGTACATTCACTAAGACATGTTTATATATTGACACCACTAAACTCTAAACTCCGAGACCTCATGGCCTGAGCCAGACTATTCACCACTGCATACCCCTGCCCAGGGCCTGCCAGGGCAAACAGGAAGCAAAGAACGGGAAGGTTTCTGAAGGAGTGAATGTATATATACAAACAAGGAAATGAATTAATGATCAACATATTGAAAGGAAAGGCACAAAGCTTTGGTTTGGGCCAGAGCCCTTGGGATCATGACTAGATGAGAGTTGCTGATACAGACAGGCCACTGCCTATTTGAATGCGGAGGTTTAAGCGCTGCCTTCATTTGGAGTTCTGTTTAGCTTCATGTGAGAAAAACATAAATAAATCATTAAGTGACAGTTACCTTATAACATTCAAAAGTATAAGTTCAACATACTTCCAGCAGACACAATTTAGGGGACGGCTTGGGCCACACTCCATTCTCCCGGAACTGGTCTTTCCTGCACTCCCATAAATCGTCTTCCCTTTGTACCCAGATTTCTCTTAATAAAGTTAGTACTTGAGCAAGTTTGACGAGTTTCTATTTCTTGCAAAGAGCTTTCACTAGACAATCAGCCATGCTAAAATGTAGGGTATAGCTATAGGCGGGGACAGAGGAGGGACTGAGTTAACGGGCCTCTATTGATTGGGGACACATTGCAATTTCTGGGGGGCATCTCTGTGTTCTGAATCCTTCAGTGTCAAGTGGCTCTTCCTAGGGTTGTTCCATTAATGTTTGGATTAATCCTGGCATGCCTTTCCAGAAATTTTACAATTATAGACATTCACCATCCATGTATTAATCTAGTCAGTGATACTATATTAACCATTATTTTAGGCACAAATGTTACTAAGACAGATGTGGTTCTGAACAGTGATTAACACAGGAGCTTTGGAACCAGACTGCCTGCCTTCATATCTCGGGTTTGCCACATACACCTTCCAAGTATGTTTCTCATGCCTCAGCTTTGCCATCTGTAATATGGGGACAATACCTATGTTATCAGGTTATTAGGGGGACAGAGGGAATTACTCTATGGAAAGTACCTGGAATTTAAAATATATACTAAGAGCATAATAAACGTTGATTATTGTTAAGTCACAATTCATGTGCTCAGGGTCACAGAGTAGAGAGTGAGAGACAAAATAGGAAAATAGTTGATTAGACTACATTGTGGTTAGAGTTACGAAAGGTAGCTTTAGTGGTTAAACAGAGACATTCACAAAATAATCGTAGCTCATTGTAGACTGCGGAGAGCACATGTGTGCTTTCCAAGGAGTGAAAACTCACACAGTGGTTAACTGGCTAAACTGACACCCAAGCAGGTACTTGTTAAAAACAAAGATTCAACTCTTCCCAGACACTCAGTTTCCTCCTCAAATTTCACATGATCATCTTAATCAGTGACGATCTTTTGCACATGTATTCATTTGGAACACCTCTTTTACAGATGTTTCTGTTATTTGAGTCTTATACTGTTACTTTACTCAAGATTTCCAGTGTGTATATTTGGTGCTTACAACTAGATTCTAACTTACTTTAAAACAGAAAAATCATCTTAGATATCTGTGAACTCCCACAATCTAAAGCCATGTGAAAAATACTTGATGAATGCATGTATGAGAAGTCAACTTGGTTAGGTTGGTAAGAAAGTTTTATTTCTTTCTATCATGTATTTTTCTAATTGCATTGCTTTGGAGTTCTTTGAACTAGAAATACACCTCTTTTCTTTATCTTTTAATCTCAGGGTCAGAACCTTTTATAATGATTCTAACATTAGCCCAAAAGCACTCCTATCAATGGACTATACTACATTTGCCTAACAAAAGGAACAATGAAATACTGAGCAAGAACCAGGAAGATCAAGTGCAATTGTTGCCTTTCTCTACCCCTCACTGTCAGCCGGCCCCTTAGTATGTGCATCTATAAAACAGAAAGATAACTTCTGACATATTCTTACTTTCCATAGATGGGGGGAAATGCTTACACGGGCTGACTGACTTTCAATTCTGCCGAACAAAGAGCCCCGACTCCCATGCTTTGCATTGGAGGGTTAGTGTCTAAACCCCCAAAATAAAAAGAGCAAGCAAGCCCACAGGGTCTGACTCTACATGGGGTCATTAACAGGTCTCTTCGGTTCATTCTTTGGAACAGGTCACTTAAGTCAAGAATAACACAATCACACTATGACATCATGCTAAACACCCATAAGTCTAATTGTATTTATGTTTCAGTCAATTTTGTAAAATGTAATACCAGGACAGCAAAGGTTTTTGCCCAGTCAGTTATTCCAGAAACAGGAGTGTCACTGCTGTTTAGAAAGAAGCTGCATATAATTAAAAATGACCTACTGGGAAACGCAATAAAAGCAGAGGATCAGTAACTTGAAGTTTTGTGTTTTTTTTTAATCAGTTTTTACTAAGTTTTCTCTCCACTCCAAACCAAAGATTCCTTATTTACTAAGCAGATCTTAAATATATAATTTTGTTGGCTCATTTCACCCCGTTTGTATTGGCAAAAATAGGGCTTTTGAAAGAAATGTAACTGGTCTCAGTTTTTTGTTCAAGGTTGATTTTGCATTTAAACCCAACTGCAAGCAACAGGTCATATTTCACTTAAATAATGACAGGTAGCCCTATATTAGAAACATTCTTACATAAACATTGCAGGTTAGGGAAAATGCATTCTGGGAAATAATTGACCACCATAAAGAGATCAAGTAGTATATTGCAAGTGGAGCTCTAAGCTGCAAAATACCTCAATAGCCTTCACTTATTTACTACCAAAGTGGAAGGCATGAGTGGAACCATGTAGGGCCAATGTGTGAAAATGCATTACACAGGAGGAATGTGCTAACACTCTAATGCTTCTAAACCAATTTTTGATTAATGTGTAAGATGCTTGACTTATATTAAATAGCCAATGTGCAATAAAATGTATTTTATTAGAGTCAGTAAAATTCAAAGTACACTAGGAACGTTTTTTGTAATTATCTAGCAACCAGTCTCAAATTGTTGCCTCTCTCTCTTTTTTTTTTTTACATATAGGAAAAATGCACACATCTCTAGTGCATAATTTGGTAAGTTCTGATAAAAGAATATGCCCATATAAACATCACAATTGATATATAAAAAGTTCCATCACCCCAGAAAAGTCATCTGTGCCTCCTTCATTTGAGCTCTCCTCTCAGAGGTAACCACTATTCTGATTTCTATGACAATAGATAAGATTTGCCTATTCTTGTACATCATGGTAGATACTATTTTATGTATGACTTCTTTCACTCAAATAACGCTTGAGATTCATCCACATAGTTGTATGTAATATGACTTATTTTTCTAAATTGTTAAGTAGTACTGTATAGTTGGAATATATCACAATTTGGTTATCCATTCTACTGTTGATGGACATTTGAGAGGATTCCAATATTAGTGAGCTTGAATAAAGCTGATAGGAACATTCTTGTGCATATCTTTTTGTGGATATTATAATTTCTCTTGGGTAAATACACAGAAGTAACATCACTGGGTCATAGGTTAGGTGTGTGTTGATTTTTATAGGAATCTGCCTAACCTTTTCCAAAGTGGTTGTACTGATTCACACAGTCATCACTGTAAACCTACTTTTGCCCCACCCTGTATAAATCAATTTGGGGAGTGTTGGCATCTTTAACAATATTGAATTTTCCAATCCATGTACATAGCATATCTTTTCATTTATTTAGGCCATTTTTATTTCTCTGAGCAATACATTCAGTTTTAAGTGCACAAGTTTTAGACATATTTTTGTTAAATATATCTCTTATATAGTTCATATGTTTAATGCTATTATGAAAATTATTTTTTTATATTTCCATTTCTATTTTTTTATTACTGGGATATAGAATTATGCTAATTTTAGGTTTCCAATAGATGCCCTTTATCAGATTAGAGAAGTTTCCTTCTCTATTTTGTTAAAAGTTTTTATCACAAATGGGGTTGTATTCTGTTAAATGTTTTTTCTGAATCTATTGAGCTGATTGTATAATTTTTCTATATATTCTGTAATTGTGGTGTATTACATTGATTTATTTTAAATGTTTTTATTACTTGGATAAATTTACTTGCTAATATTGTATTAATCTTTCTGTTAATTGCTCAATTTGATATGCTAATACCTTGTTAGGGAATTTTACATCGATATTTATGAAAAGTATCTATAATTTCCATTTCTTATAATGCCTTTTTTTCAGGTTTTAATATCAAGGTTATGCTGGTCTCAAAACAAATTGAGAAGTATTCTCTCATCTATTTTCTGAAGGATTTTTTTTTTTTTAAAGATTGATATTCCTTAAATGTGTGGTTGATAGTGTTGATCAAATCTTGTAAATCCTTGCTAATTTTGGGGGGTCTATCAACTTGGTTTTAAAAATATTTGTTGATTTATATAGTTATCTTTGGAAGAGTCAGTTATTGTCAGGACTGGAACTTCCCCATTTCCTTTCTGGTTTTAAAGTTAGAGAAATATTACAGTTATAGATCATAGTAGTGAGATTATTGATAAAATAATTAGGTTATTTTAAATTTAAATAAATTCATCCCAAAGATCAGTAGACTGAGGCCACATGAAAGAAATGCATCAGCATGTGGCCTTGTTAAAAATGCAAAGTCTTGGGCCATATCCCCAGACCCACTGAGTCAGAAGTTCTGGGAGTATAGCCAGCAATCTGTTTTAGAAAGTCCCATGTGGTTCTGATGCACACCAAAACTGTGAGACCCACTGTTAGGGAGCTGTGTCAGGTAAAAGTCATGGGGTCAATCTGTATAAAACAAACAAGATTCTTTACTATGCTGCTATCGGTTATATTCCATACATATAAATATATACACTAAGTGGCCAGGTTATTATGATCTCTGAACACATAATAATCTGGCCACTCAGTATCCTATCTAATAATAGACAAATATGCAAATTGACCGCACCTTCGCTACGCCCAAACCACGCCCACAAGCCAAGCCACGCCCACCAACCAATCAGGACAAATATGCAAATTACCCCCAACAAATATGGCGGCTAATTTGCATATCTAGACAGCGTAGAAAGAAGCCAAGAGCTGCAGAAGAGAGCAAAGCTGCGGAGAAGCAAGCAAGCCAGGGGGAGGAGAAGGGAGGAGCGGAGGCGGGGCCGGGGGAGAAGGAAGTTGAGCAGGCGGGGCCGGGGGAGAAGGGAGGAGCGGAGGCGGGGCCGGGGGAGAAGGGAGGAGCAGAGGCAGGGCCGGGGGAGAAGGGAGGAGCGGAGGCAGGGCCGGGGTAGAGTGCAGCAGGAAACCCTATTGCAGGATTTTTCCTGCAACGGGAACGCTAGTATATATATATTAGAGGCCCGGTGCATGAATTCATGCATGGGTGGGGTCCGGCCAGCCTGGCCAGGGGGAGGGGACACTGGTGGTTGGCTGGCCTGCCTGCTGGTCGAACTCCTGGTGGAGGGGACAATTTTCATATTATCCTTTTATTATATAGGATATACACTGAGTGGCCAGATTATTATGCGTTCAGAGATCATAATAATCTGGCTACTCAGTGTATATTTTAGAGAGAGAGGAAGGGAAAGCAAGAGAGATGAGAGAGAGAGAAACATAGATGTGAGAAACATCTATCAACTGCTCCCTAAATGTCCCCTACTGGGGATCTAGTCTGCAATCTGGGCATGTACCCTGAGCGGGAATTGAATTAGCAACTTTTTGGTGGATAGGAAAATGCTCAACCAATTGAGCCAAGGTTATATTCTTAATCCAGGTTTTTGATGGAAAGCAGTCTGAATGAATCGGTGCTTCTTCTTGCTACTCTAAAGAAAAGAAGTACATGCTTTGGTGAGTGGTGGCCAGAAGCAGTACATTGCTCATATAAATATCATTAAAAATGCTCTTTTCGCCGAAACCGGTTTGGCTCAGTGGATAGAGCGTCAGCCTGCGGACTCAAGGGTCCCAGGTTTGATTCCGATCAAGGGCATGTACCTTGGTTGCGGGCACATCCCCAGTAGGGGGTGTGCAAGAGGCAGCTGATCGATGTTTCTCTCTCATCGATGTTTCTAACTCTCTATCCCTCTCTCTTCCTCTCTGTAAAAAATCAATAAAATATATTTTAAAAAAAATAAATAAATAAAAATGCTCTTTTCTCTAGAGGCTAGCCCCGTGGTCGGCAAACTGCGGCTCGCGAGCCACATGCGGCTCTTTGGCCCCTTGAGTGTGGCTCTTCCACAAAATACTACGGCCTGGGCGAGTCTATTTTGAAGAAGTGGCGTTAGAAGAAGTTTAAGTTTAAAAAATTTGGCTCTCAAAAGAAATTTCAATTGTTGTACTATTGATATTTGGCTCTGTTGACTAATGATTTTGCCGACCACTGGGCTAGCCTATTAGAGTGACTGCCATTTTTTTTAAAAAATCAATCATCCTTGCAAAATTTGTATGCAGGGCACTTTCAAGGAACGTTAAGGCAGTGGGAGTGGCTGCAGTGTGGGGACAGAAAAGAGTAACAGATTTGAACCCTGTTTTCAAACTGAGGGTGAAAAATGGGTTCCCAGATTACACATTGTCAGGCTTCGCACAGAAGCCTCATGTTGCTCCAGGAACGTTTAAAGTACCAGAGGGAACATCTTGGCATTGCATTCGCTGTTACACATCTGGCTACCTCAGGTGAAACCGTGTGCACACTCCAATTCACTGGCAGGCAACAGGAATTCAGGTTCAAGTCCAAGGCCAGTGCACAAGGCCACCTCTTTGCAGCCATTTCCTATGACTCGTGCTCTCACTTTAATTTTTCTCCTTTTTAAATCCTTCTATAGGCAATGGTGTGGCATTTTTAGTACCCACCCAAGAAAGGATATGAAATAACCTCACGGACTTTTGCTCAAGCAAATGCCAGGTTGAAGACTACTGAGCTTTTAGACACACCATGTGGTTTTAATTTTGTCCACAGGAAGTCATCATCAATCCTGTCCTCCAGAGGCTAAACTGGTCAACACCCTCTGGAACCACCTATAACTTAAAGTTCAAATTCCTACGTTTGTCCTTGAAGACCCTTCAGATGGAAGCTAACTTTATCACCAACCTCATCTTCACCACTTCCCTCATCTGCACTAACCTGCCATCACCTGAACACTGCACATTCTTCATTCTAGTAGCACGTGAGTCTCCTGGAGCTAGAGCTTGGTTTTAATGGCTGCTCTGTATTAGAGCACCCAATAAATATGCAATTCTCTGTGCTTTTCCACATTCGACTGTGCCCCAGGAATGTACTCTGCTCACTGGACCACTTGACCAATGTCTTCTCGGCCTTTAGGTCATACTCCTAGCGCACTGTAATTACACAGCTATTACACGTGTTCACATTTTAACCTCCCCACCAGACTGGGAGGGTCTGAAAGCAGGGGCCAACTCTTTGTGAAGATGGTACCTTCAAGTGAATGACTCCAGCATGGGATCCCATTAGGATTCTACGGTCTGTGGTCTTCCTGGGACTTCAGAGAGATTCTGAACTGGCTATGGCAGTGGTCGGCAAACTGCGGCTCACGAGCCACATGCGGCTCTTTGGCGCCTTGAGTTTTTAGCAAAGGCCAGCTTAGGAGTACCCTAATTAAGTTAATAACAATGTACCTACCTATATAGTTTAAGTTTAAAAATGTGGCTCTCAAAAGAAATTTCAGTCGTTGTACTGTTGATATTTGGCGCTCTGTTGACTAATGAGTTTGCCGACCACGGGGCTATGGTATTCAGCAATTCAGAGCTGGGGAAACACTGGGGTACAGATCAACACTGAATTAACATGGGGGCGCTGAGTTAGGTGGGAACTGAGGGGAAAGCCACGAGCTACCATTTGAAAGCATCTTCTATTTCCCGGCACAGTGATAGGTACAGTACTTGTTACCCCATGTACTTTGATACTTTGCATTGGTAAACACACTGATATGCTAGTTGATTTCACCAGTTCTGAAAGAAGAGACTAATAAAACTAAAACATCCTGGAGGATTACACTTTTTTAGTATACATTTTTTATATATAAAAGATAAATATTTTCCTGGATCTTTCTTATAAAAGTAATTTACAGTAAAACTCACTAATTTAGACTCATGAGAAGGTCATTTTGAACTAATGCAAATATGATTTACAAAATATTTATAAAATCCATGTAAGTAATAAAGATAAGACTTTTAAAATTATATTATTCATTTAAAAAAAGATTTATAATGAGCATACTAAAGAGTCCTCAAAAATAAAAGTTGAGGCCCTGTATGACCAAGCTTATCTATATTAGCAGTACCAAATATGTTTAGTAGTTTATTCTCTCACCAATCTGCTTGTATTTTTTAAAATTGTGGGTTGTTGTTTTTAAAAAAGATCCTTTGTTTTATGATAGTAAAAGAAAATTGGGCTTGTATCCTTTGGAAAGGATTCTTTATTCCAAATTTCGATTGAGGGTTTGCTATTTTATTTTATTTTTTATATGTTTTTATTGATTTTAGAGAGAGAGAAATGGAGAGGGAGAGAAAGAGAAACATCAATGTGAGCGAGAAACATTGAATGGCTGCCTCCTGCACATCCCCTGCTGGGTGTCTAGCCAGAAACCCTGGCATGTGCCCTGACTGGAATCGAACATATGACCTTCTGGTGCACAGGATGATGCTCAACCAATTGAGCCACACTGACTAGGGCAAGGTTTCACTATTTTTAATATCACATCACAGACAACCCTGGGCATAGTACAAAGGAAACAAGACATTTCCAGTGTCCAGGAACCGTAAGACTTTCTATTTAAAAAATGGCAGTTTTATAAAACTCTGCTCCTTGCTGCCACTCAGGACCCGCTGGGGGTAGGGGTGGGAGTGGGAGAAGTGGGCCACATCCAGCCTCCCTTCTCCCCGCCATCACATCAGGGAACCCTAGGTTCACATCCCTTTACAAACCAAGTGGGCTCTTTGTGAGGACGAGTTCGAACAACGTGTTCTGTAACGGGAAAAAGTTGGAAAGCCACTGTTTTACAGCAGTGACAGATACGTAACGGACATCTAGACAGGAAAATAAAAATATTAAACTGATACATAAATAGACCCTGAAAGATTTACATTCCCCACAGGCCACGATTAAATGCCTTTTATTGGTGTGGAGCAATGTAACTGTCTAACCCAGTGGAGAGCTGTGGGAAGCGGGCTGTCACCTCTCCATGGATCTCCCCTAGAAGGCCACAGAGGAAGGAAGAACTGAAAAGCTGTGGGATGAGAGGAAGGCAGCTTAGCAGGGGGCGGGAGAGGAGAGCAGGATATTCCAAGCCCAGGTCAAAATTGCAAGTGGACTCCATGATTATTAAAAAGTAAAGTCTTGCTGCTAAATCCATTAATGGTCATAAAGACGTCACAGTTCTCCTCATTGCAGGATGGTTCTTTATTCTCCTTGGTATCAGCAATGTCAGCTATTTCACGCCCTCATTTGTCTCTCTTGAGTTCTCTCTTCCTCTCCTGACATTGCCTCTCCTTGTCATTCACTCTGTCCCATAGGCTCCCTTGCGCCCTCAGCTGGACATTTCAGGAAGTACACAGAGGTGCTTAAATGTAAAATCTACTGCTAGAGACTGTTAACCCTGTTAGCTGGAGAAACCTGTCCTGGGCCTCAGGCTGAGCTGAGCAGAACAAACAACCACTGCTTAAGCTGCAAAAAGGAACAGCCAATGCTCACAGGTCACTGTGGACCGTCCCAGACGGCGGAGGCTCTGGGGGAAATACTAGTTAGGGAGAGAGGCCTATACATTCCTTGGCAGAGGCTAGAATGCCAGAGCTCTGCCTCCTGAGAGGAGTGAATATGAAAAGGTCTCTAAAGTAAGCAATGGGACTTGACCTGGGCAACTTGGCAACTCTCTCAAAAGAAGGAATGAGCAATTTTTTTTTTTACCTTTGCACATGAACAATCCTTGATTGTTTTTTGGTTCCTTCAGATGTCAAACCTGGTATTCACCATCTATTTTATTGCTTTATTTAAATAAGTCTTATTGACTACCCGGATCATGCTAGACCAGCGGTTCTCAACCTGTGGGTCGCGACCCTTTTGGGGGTCGAACGACCCTTTCACAGGGGTCGCCTAAGACCATCGGAAAACACAGATATTTACATTATGATTCATAACAGTAGCAAAATTACAGTTATGAAGTAGCAACAAAAATAATTTTATGGTTGGGGGTCACCACAACATGAGGAACTGTATTAAAGGGTCGTGGCATTAGAAAGTTTGAGAACCACTGTGCTAGACACTTCCCATGCTCTATCCTTTTTAATTGTTTGAGGATACTTGGTGAATGGAAAGGACAAACATGTGAGTTTCTACATATCTTTCCTCATGTATTAAACTGCCCTATTAACTCAACTTTCTATCATGGGGATAGTATTTGGAGAACTTTATGCCCAAGACCTCTCATTAACTTGGATCTATCTCCTAACATACCCAGCACAATCTCAATTACAAAAGTGAGAACCCAAATACAAAAGTCTTTGGTAATCTCTCAAGTTAAAAATTAAATTGCCTTGTTTCAAAGAGCATTTTCACATTATAAACCTTCCAAATATAGAATTTAAAAGATGCCTAAAAAACTAAGGCATCATTAATTATTAGTAATAAACTTGATACAAAGGCATTAAAAGGCAATATGAGTAAATAGTTTATTAGACTATACGCAGTTAACTGTTATCAGCCTCAAGCAAGAAAAAGGGTTTAAATCATATTAAAATCAACCAGTAAATATTTATAGAGTACCTGCTATGTGCCTAGCACTGTTTAGCATCAGAGCATTAAGAAGTCTGAGCCCTCAAGTACTGTACTGTTTTGTTGCAGAGGTAAGACCTAAACATATGGAAAAAGGAGAAATAGTTCCCTATTCATATATCTAAAAAGGAAACTCACATAATGAAGAGCTAAGTGGTATGGCTCTCAACTTTGTTTCCACCCTAACATACTAAAGGAATAGGAGACACTTTTATCAATAACAGTGGCAGTGCCTGCAGACAGCAGGGCCTTGATGAGGTGGGGTGGAGAGTCTGCCCTTGGAAAGTACCAGTATTACTATTTCATCCTGGTAGTGTTATAATTTGAAAATGCTCCTGGGTGATCAGACAGCTGCCACCAGCAGGATGAGCTCCCTCTGCCTTTGCCCAAACTCTCCCCTCCCCCACTGCCCTGGAGAATTGCTGGAATGGCCCAGGTACAGCAGGGACTCAGAAAATGGAGTGGTCACATGATGTCAACATTTTGACAAACTTTAATGAAATTGGATTTCCATTAAACTTTCAAAGATGGGTACAGCCTTAACTCATTGGGAATGAATACCACCTTCCATATTTTCCCTCTGGAATATCATCTGAGGCCTCCGTGATCATGTGTATGAAGTTTAGGGCACTAATAGCACAGAGTAAGAAACATTTTTTCAGATATGTGGAATATAAAGCAATTAATATTTAAATTATATTTATAAGAATAATCTACGCACACCATGTAAAAAGACAGAAAGTGTTCTAAGACTTATAATCCAAACCGGAAGAGTCTAGCATATAGTTTCCCTTCCTCTTCCACCCTCCCCAAATAAGACAACCACTATTTTTAAGCAATTTCTTCTGATATTTGCTCTATTTTGCTAAATGGTATGCATTTTTGCAATCTCCAGAAATCATCAAATTAAAATAATATATATTGGATTCTGATCATGGTAGATGAGGAAGAGTTTATACTTCCTTCCCCTTATTATTCTAATAAACTGCATTTCATCAATTCTACGATGCATTGTTTTTCTACATTTTAATACCTTTGAACTTGATATATAGTTTATAAAGAATGTGTGTCATATTTTTTCACACATAAAATATGCACATTAAAATAATGGTGCATTTTACAAGGTGTGTTGGATTGATAAAATACTTTTTGATGAAATCCATATTCAGTCCTTCTTTATTATGACTATAAAAATAGTATTTGCTATGAAGCTAAGTAGTGGCCTGATGATAGTGTCTTCTATAACTTTCCCCTTCATTGAATAATTGCCCAATTATTTTTTTGTTCCCTTATTTTTAACCTATAGCTAAGTCATCCCAAAAATCTGTAAAATGCCTATCAATATAATTTCCTACGTGGCCCCAAACTATCAGGATAATCTGTTAGTTTATTTATTTATTTATTTATTTACTTATTGGTAATCTTCCCTCTGGAACCCTGTACACTTCTGTTCCAACCTGGGCTGGTGCTCTTGGTTACCTATTCCACTCTCATCCGGGACTTCTCTTTGACTTCATCTGAAAAGTTTTCTTTGCCTTTCTCCTGTGTTAAGTCATCTGTTCTCTGGATTTCATGTCAGTTTTCTGGTGGTGTATATACACTAATAGCTTCCTTTAGAAATCATTTTCAGTTAGAATTTTGAAAGCATTGTTCTGTTGTCTTCTAGTTTCTAATGTTGCCAACAAGAAGACCGAAATAATTCTGATTCCCACTTTTTAAAGTACTTTACGGCTGTTCCCATTTCCCTGTATCTTGAAATATCACTCGATTGTGCGCCTCTGTGGGGATTTGTTTCTCATTTCCTGGGTTCTAGATCTCTGTGACTCTCAGACTCTTGGCCTGGCTCTGGGTCCACACACCTGTTTTTGCAGTTTCCAGTCAGTCCTCTGTGAACCTTGGAGATGCTCACACTTGGCCTCTGTGCCATCACCCAGGTTTGGCCGCCTCAGCTTTCAGCCAATTTTAATGCAAACGAAGAATTCCAAGTTTAACAACAATGAATACATACCATGGCCCCCTGATTTGTCTCTCCCAAAGAGACTATGAATATGGTAAGAGTCAGAAATAAGCCAGTACTCTGTCTCTGAAATCCCTTTCCTCATCTATGGAGTTCAGAACTTTCAAAGTTATTTTCCAAGAAATAATGAAGATTGTTAATACCTTTAATACTTATCAATCCATTGATCTGATCAGCAGCGTTAATTTCCATTCCAAATGATGGCAGTAGTTATTTTATAGTATTCCCTTAAAACTGAAGTAATTTGAGACATAAAATACCAACACTTTTATTCAAAAGTCATTTTCTCTCCCAATGGAGAAGATACAGATATTGCTGGGGGAGGGGAAGGAGTTCAAATTTATACAGTTAAAAGCTACATAAAGACACAGGATAGTGTGGTGGCTCAGAGGCCAGGCATTCTAATCAAATTTCCTGGGTTTGAGTTCTGGCTTTCACACTTACAAGTTGCAGGATCTCATGAAACTAGCTCCTCTAAGCCTCCGTTTCTTCATCTGTCATTTGGTGATAATAGTACTTACTATCATGCAGTATTCTGTGGACTAAATGAGGTCAGTATGCACAAATGGCAGCTATCACCATTGTCCTTAGCTGACACTTACTAATCACACAACTGAGAAAATTGCTTACCCCTTGTTTGTTTGTATGTTGTTGTTGTTTTTCATTTGGAAAATGAGTCTACTTAAAAGTGCTTGCTTCATAAGGCGATTTTGAGGAACAAACATTTAAATGACCATAAAGCACTTGCTCAGTGCCTGCACTTTTAGTAAGCTCTTAGTGAAAGTTAGTTAGCTCTACCTGCGTGCATGCACCCACGCATCACTCCTCAGTCAAATGTTTTGAGCTGACCTACCTGGGCTTCTGAGTCTAAATTCAGTGCCATGTGCCCTGGGGTTATTGCTACTGGCTTCAGAACATCTCCACCTTCCTTTTATTTTGGATAAGACCCCTTTTTGTCATCTTTTTTTTTTTTCTGGTGTCCCTTTTCTTAAAAAGAGGAATCTGTTTCTCTCAATGAGTCATCGATAACATGTCTTTATTTTTATAGTTTTTGTATTTGACCCTTTCGGCATTTGGTCTCTCCTTTCCCTGCATGTAAGTGATGGTTGTTCTCAAGGCTCTGACTTCCATTCTAGCCTCTGGGGAGGTTACTTTTTATTCTAATCACCTACTTGTTAAATCATCTCTCTTCACTCCCCTGGGAATATATCCTGCCCCTGGTTGGAGCAGACTCCAACTGAGAAACAATGGGTTAGCTGAATGGAGACTAATTCAAACCTGCAGGTCTGGTTTTATGATGCTACTTTATCATCCCATGTTGCAGAAAAAAGGTAAAATGGTAAGTGGGACCAAGGATGATAAATGCTGCCAATAAAACAATAGCATCAAGTCTCCTGCTCCAAAAGGATACCAATGACCCCCACAAGACTTGAACGGAGGTTCAAAGAGTTGCCATTTCTGAAATACTAGGTACAATGTTTTTTAACAGAATAAATAGAGCCCAAGAGATAGTAAGTCACTTAAACACTTCTCTCCCTTCCCCTTCAGTTAACAGGAGCCAACTTAATATATTTTTCTCCCAATTGAGCCCAGGGGACCCTCTTCACTCCTGGGGGGCTATAAAAGGTATTTGGGAGTCTAACCAACAGCAAAAGACAGATGGCAGGTTCCCCGGCCATCACAGGTTCATCTCAGGGATGCTCATTAAGCTCCTGCCCTTTTTCCAGAGCCTTCTGACACACACACCCCCTTTTGAACTTGACCCCTTTAATTTTCGTGTGGCAACTTGCAGCACATGATGCCTTGGGGCTAGTTATAATAGGTTCATGTCTGAGATTATACATCTGATATTTATAAAAACACAAATGCTCCAGAACTTTCTCCAGGCAGGAAATGACAAATCTTTGGTAAGCTATTTTCAGGACTTAAAAAAAAAAAAAAAAGAAGGAAAGAAAGAAAGAAAAAAGCTGGTGATGAACTAACCATTGGAGAGTAAAACGATGTTTCCTTATTTTATATTGAAACCAGTCCCTTGTAACAAAAATGCCAAAAGCCATTATCTATACAATTTAATCCTGCGCAGAAAGTTCTTGGCAATCCCCAGTAATCTGCAGCCTTACACAGTTCTGCACCGGACGGGACATGAGATAATATGGACTGACTTAATTGGACTTGGTGATGCCGGTAAATCGTGACTCTGTAAGTCCAACTTCCTTATTCCTCAATGAATTCCAGTTGGAAAATATGATCTCAGGTGATAACATTTCCTTGACTTTTATGTGTACCGCATCTCCTTTATTACATCAGAGGAGCCTGGTGGTGGTGGTGGAGGTGGTGGCCAGTGGCAGCTCTGGTATGTTTTCTTTTAAAAAGTACTCAACTTCAGCGTTTGCCAGAAAGCATTATTTGAGCCTCTGAGGTACAAAGTTCCCCAAAGCAGCGCTGCCTTTTATATTAAACGTCCAGATTCTTAATCACATTTCCCTTTGTAAGACTGAGGGGAACAAAGAGGAGGCTTCGCGGGGACATGGTGGTCAAGGGTGACCTGCTGTTAAATGCTTGGTCTTGGCTTGGTGAGGCCAAGCTCTTCGGGACCAGCTATTCCTGCAGAAGATTTTAAGTTGATAAAGTGCATGACTAGGAACTATAATTCCTTGTGCTATTACTTTTTTTTAAAATGTACATTTAATTCTTTTATTTAAAAAAATGTTTTTATTGATTTTAGAGAGAGAGGAAAGGGGAGGGAGAGAGAGAGAAAGATGGATCGGCTGCCTTCTGCAAGACCCCTACTGGGAATCAAGCCCACAACCTGGGCATGTGCGGTGACTGGGAACTGAACTGGTGGCATCTCGGGGCACAGGGCGATGTTCAATGAACTAAGCCACACCAGCCAGGGCTAAATCTTTCCTTTCTATTGTTATTTTGAAGATTTCAAATATATAGAGAAGTTGAAAGAATGATACAGTGTATTAAGATTTTTGCCATATGTGCTTTATTTATATGTACAGGGTAGGGCAAAAGGAGATTTACAGTTGTGAGTACATGAAACACAGAGTTTAGTCTTGTATTATTATTTATCAATTATTATATTATTTTCCATATGAATAACTGTAAACCTGCTTTTGCCACACCCTGTACATGCTTCCATGTACTGATATATACTAAAAATATAAATATACATACTTATATTTAATATACATAAGATATAGTAAATACCATTATCACACCTAAGGAAATAATAATAACCCCCCAATACCAACTAATATGTAGCCATATTAAATTTTTCATAATTATCATCCAAATATTTGTTTGTTTGTTTGTTTAAAGCTTATTTATTCAAACCAGAATCCAATCAAAGTTCATATTTTGCATTTGGTTGTTATGTTTCTATAGTTTCTTTTAATTTAGAACAGTCCTCACATATGTTTTATTTGTTTGGCTTTTAAAGATCTTGACTTTTTCAAGACACCAAACTAGTTGTCTTTTAGAATGTTTCACATTTTGAATTTGTCTGATTGTTTCCTTGAAATAAATATCCTCTAACTTTTTATTTCCTGTTAACTAGACATTACGTCTAAAGGCTTGGTTAGATATAAATAAACATTTTTGGCTGGGAGTCCTCACCAATTGTGCAATAGCCTTTATATTGCATTGTTATCAGGAGACACATAATGCCAGGTTGAATCACTATTATTGATGCTAAATTTAACCATTTAATTAAGTGATAAGTGACAGATCTCCCCATAAGTATATTATTTCCTTTTTATTACATTAAAAATCTGTATCTATTCTGATATGACTTAATACATTGTACATAAATCATTATAGATTCATATTGCTCAAGAATCTTCAACCTCAAATCCATGGATGAGCTTGGAGGATGTACATGAACTCTTTAAAATTGCTTGCAAAATGTTATGTGGGTATATGTTTATGCCTAGGGAAAATAAAATTCATGCAGTCTTCAAAAGGGTGAAAACCCAAAAGTATAGTAACTAAGAACAACTAAGTCAAAGTCTTCTTTCTTGAATGTATTTTTACATCATTCATTTTGCCCTCTCCTTACTCTGGCAACTTAATGCTCCCTACACTGGGACCATTCAATAGAGCTAATGATTTACTGATGTGGCCTTATGGCCGAATTAATGAACTTATCACGTTTGGACTATAAGCTATGTGACCCATTCATATTGTGACTATGATAGATACAGCATTGTGGCTGACATTTTATAACAACACTTAAAAAGCTTTCAGGATATGACACACTATGCATCAAAGGGAAATAGGAGGTCTGAGTGCATGAAAGGAGGGGATTGGGGAGAGGGAGAGTCAGCCAAATATTGTCATCTAAGCTGATCTTGGTACTGATCAGGGGAAGGGAGAAGTAGAGGAAAAAGGGAGAAGGGGATACCCCAAAACATACTGGTTTAGCCTCATCCTATCATTAGTCTTCTATTGGGTCTTATTTATCCTGTGACTCCATTCTGCAAGGTCCTGCTCTTGGGATGCGGGAAAAGGGGGTGCAGAGCTCAGTTCAGATCCCCCTCTGGATCTCGCTGACTATTCCTTGGAAGTTTCGCTAGAAAGACCTCAAACATTCCCACCGTCTTCTCCCTTCCCAACAAGTCCAAGATGGGCCGCGCCTTCCAACAGTCACCACCAGGCAGAGCTACCGCGAGACTATGAGGCTCCTTTGTGCAAATGTGGAGAAAGGCAACCCATCTGGGCACAGTCCCACTGGCTCCCAGATTGGCCACCACAGCCTGGCAGGATATTGGCTCTCCTCACCTGGGAGGTTACACGCCATTACTGCTATTTTTAGCAAACCTACCCAAAGACCACATTAAGTAGATTCAGGGGGAAAATTCAAGGAAGAAGTTCCCTTTCCTTCTGTTTTCAATATTAGAGGGAACCTGAAGAATCCAAGTTTATAAACATACTTCTGCTAAGTATCCCATTCCACTAATAAAGTGGATTCTTTTTGAACTTTCAGAAAAAAAAAAAAAATCACTACTCCACATCAACCTGGGAATCAGAGGATTTTTGGCGTGAAATTTCAGGTTGGCAATTCCAGGAATTTCATTCATATTGGTTCATTTATCCCCAATAACGCCTCTGTGTTTTATAATGGAAACCTCAGCACAGGAACTCTCCTCCCGAGCCCATGCAGCTGGATGACAACTTAGATTCATTGTTCTCAGTCTGGGAACTGATTTTTCCTATTAGCTTTAAGGAAATATTTTCCCCGTTATTTCAAGTTTAGTACAGTTTAATATGGCTATTACAATATATCACCTCCTCCGCTCCACCCCCAACCCATTTTGGGCCGATTAGAAGCACCATATTCCGTTTTTAGTACTTGCAAATCCTTCAGTTATATAGTCTGTATAAGGAACTCATGCAGTGTCTAGAACTGAGACCCACCCTCTGGGCAGAAGGTAATGCCTCCTGACAATAACTAGTTAAGCAGAGGTTTATTTCCCTTCCTACGTGGACCAGAGCCCATATTACAGTCCTGCTGAGGGGAAGAAAAATCAAATACCACATGAGGTTCTCAGTATCTGACTTTCCCCATGATTCTTCATTTGCTCGCTCTGGCACCACCTGAGAAAAACTGGGAGGTCAGCAGAGTTCATCTTCTCAGCCCCAGAGCCCTTTATGTGTGTGTTTCAGTGTTTCCCTCTGAGCCAGGCACCTGGGGCCCCAGGGCACTACCCTGGCTCACTCAACCTTTTTTAAGATGATGGCTGCCTGTCTAGTAAATTAACATGACTTTACAAGTTAACTAGTCCCTAGTTATTAACCGTGTCTACCTCCACTGTGGCAGACACTGTAGGCTTTCTAGATTAGGAAACTATAAACTACCATGTGTGGAGCAAATCCAGCTTGCAGCTTTTATTTTAAATAAAGTTTTATTGGAACACCCACTTGTTTACAAACTGTCTGTGGCTGCTTTAATACTACAATGACAGGAATGAGTAGCTGTGTCACAGATCATATCATGTGGCCTACAAAACTTAAAATATCAATTCCGTGCTCCTTTACAAAAAGAAATTGTCAATCGTGGCCCAAACAACAGCCTCTCTTCCTTTATGGTGTACCCTAGCCATCTGTCATTTTGTTACTTACAGCTGATTCTATCCTCACTGGAACATCCTTCCCATTAATATATCTGTGTACCACCTGCCATATCTCAACTCAAAGGCGTCATTCCAGTGGTAGAAACTGTAGGCATCGTCTAAGGCTGGTGTGATAACATGACTATAATAACCTGCCTGCTTCCTGACCATGCAGTCCTGTGAACCTATCCACTGCGCGTGTGATCTGGTCCCTGTTTCTGGGTGCCATTGGCATCCATCTAGAATGGGAATCCATGGGATAGTTAGTACCTGTTTTCCTCTTTCTGCAGAATGAGGAACTAACTGGCAAAAATTGACTCTGGGATCATAATCACCAGAATTCTATTCCAGGCTCTATCATTTTCTGTTGGCTAGTTATTAACCTATCTGGGCCTCAGTTTGCTCATCCCTAAAGAAAGTGCTTGGCAATAGTTATGCCATGTTTGAGAAAGGATGTGAGAAAGAAAGATAGCCCTTTCTTTACAAAGTTGCTGAGAGATGAAAGGTAGGTAAGTTAGGAGGGAATGTCTGGCACTTAGTATTCTCTCAGTGAGTATACTTTCTCTTCTTTTCCCAGCTGGTTCTGCTCTAATCCTGGCACTTGCACTTCCTCAGAAACCAGGACTGGCCTTGAATTCCTCAGACTGAGCACTTGCCTGCTGCCCTCGTTTCCTGCTAACTGCTGTGCTTACCACATGATGATACTGCTATGCATCCTACTTCTTTTAGGGAGCTCTAGCCCTGAAGATAATAAGCTGGCCGAGACCTCTGCTGATGACCTGCTGTTCACCTGCTCTAGCCCTGCTCAAGATCTGAACTTGGTTTGAACTTTTAAATCTGTGGTTCTTGGGGAGTTACCTGAAGCTTCCTTAGAGACCAATCACCTAAATCCTGATCTCTGTCTACATTAACAGCCCATATCAAATGACCAATTCCTGCTTTGGGTACTGTTCCAGGGCCTTGCACTGGCCTGGCCCAGGCTGTCTACCCAAGCAGACCAAGCCCTGCTTCTGATTCTCAGCCCTACTGTTCTTTTCTATCTGTTCCAGTTTCTCTGGGCCCACAACTTACCTTACACAGTTCTTACTACTACTTTATGTATGTGAATCTTGAAATATGGGTGTGAGATCTTGTATGACCAATACTTATTGGCTATAAAGAATAAAGGCCCATCCTGTGTGAATCACAAGAGTTGGAGCTGAAAAGTAGCCATTCTTCATATCTAGAACAGAGTGGGGAACGTATGGCCCGCAGGCCATAGAAGGCCCGAAAAATCATTGGGTCTGGCCCTGCCAAGGCATGAGGGGTGAGTGAATTAAATATTTGACCAAATAGAGCAGGCTAATCTTTAAGCTGATAATTTTGTATGACCCATGAATGATGCTATACATATCCAAATGGCCCTTGGCAGGAAAAAGGTTCCCCACCCCTGATCTAGAGGTATATGTTTTGGGCTATGAAACAGAATTTAAACAGATTTCCTCAGAGATGAAGCAACCGTGCGTCGAGGATGGGGGAGGTTGTCTTTTGAACTTGGCCATACCAGTAGCAAGAAACCAGCAGACAGATATTTAGTTGTGAGTATGAAGACAGGAACCAGGGAGTCCACATAAGCTGCTTGTGAAATGGGTCAAGCTACTCGGGGTTGGAGTAGGTATTTCAAGATAGTAGTTGATAAGGACAATCCATAGTATCTTCAACTAAAACAGTGACTAGCATACCATAGGGTGCTAAAAATCCATAGCTTTACTAGTTGAAGATGATGGACTTGAGTTAGGGCAGGTGACAGAGCAGGTAGAAATCTATGGGAAAGGGGATTTTAAAAGTGGGAGAGCTATTGAAGTGCTGTGATAATGTACTCTCATACATACTTGGCTGACTGCTGAGCTATACACGCCTGTCAAAATTAAACGCCTGGGAACATATCAGAATATGCTGTGCCACTAAGTGTGTTCTCCAACCCACCCGCAGCTTAATAAGAAGGATGCAAACATTATTGGCCTGACCGTGTGAGCGTAATCTATGCCCAATTATTGGTTGGATGACTACTAAATTACACAAGTACAAGGGAGATGCTGAGGAAATCATGCTAAAAAAAAAAGAAAAAAAAAAAAGAAACAGAGCAGAGATATCAATAATTGGACACCATGTGGGAGACATATTTAATTTCAGACATATTCCAGTCCAGGAAATTTAAGTACCTACAAAGCAAAGCAAAACCACCCATCACCTCCACCCTACTGATTCAAAAGTAGAATTCAGAATTGCATAGCACATCACCCACAACGTCCACATTCCAACCAAAAATTACTAGATGTTCTAAAGAAAACATAAGGAACATTTCATATTCATTGGGAAAAAAAATGTCAATAGAAACTGACTCCAAACTGGCCCCTATGTTGGAGTTAGCAAAAACTTTAAAGTAGCTGTTATACATATTTTCAAAGACTTAAAGAAAGAAAAATATGCTCAAAGAATTAAAGAAAAAATATATACTATTACTAAGTAACAAAGAATGCAAACAAATACTGGTATATCCATACAATGGAATATTACTTAGCAATAAAAAATGGATTACTAATCCTTGCAAGGACATGAATGACCCTGAAAAACATCTTGCGGCCAGCCTGGTGTGGCTCAGTGGTTGAGCGACCTATGAACCAGGAGGGCATGGTTTGATTTCTGGTCAGGGCATGGTTTGATTTCTGGTCAGGGCAGATGACCAGGTTGCAGGCTTGATCCCCAGTGTGAGGCGTGCAGGAGGCAACTGATCAATGATTCTCTCATCATTGATATTTCTCTCTCTCTCTCCTCTCTCCTCTCTCTCTCTCTCTCTCTCTCTCTCCTCTCTCCCTTCCTCTCTGAAATAAATAACAAAAAATATATATATGAAAACAAAACACCATGCTATGTGAAAGTCAGTTATAGATATAAAAATTATATATCATTTTATTCTATTTACTTAAAATTCTATAAAAGGCAAATCTATAGTGAAAGAAAGATCAGTGATTGTCTGGGACTGGGGTGGGGCTGGAGATGGGAAACAACTGCCAAGTGGAACAAGAAAATTATGGTGATGGAATTGTTCTGAAAAATGATTGTGGTCAGTGGTAACTGAATGACTACATACATTTACCAAAACTCACAGAACTTTATCATTAAAATGGGTTAATTTTATTTTACGTAAATTATACATCAATAAAACTGTAAAATAAATGGATATGAAACTATGCAGGAGTGCTGTGAAGAACAGTTTTTATAAATAGCTATAAAGTAATATACACAATGATGGGAATAAACGACTAAGCTCTCTCTTACCCTCATTTCTTTGCTTTTAACTTCATTACTAGAGACTAAGAGGTCTTTTAAAATTAGTTTTTACTCTTTTCCTAAATACTCCCAACTGAATAGTATTGATTCCTTCATATACAATACCAAATACAAATTCTGCCCAGATGGACAAAAGATGTATTGTCCTCAAACCACTGGGTTGGCTCCTTATACTTAACTTTTTCTTCAGATATCCAGGTTTAAAAGCAACCAGATGAAGTTTTATGGAATTGGTAAAAGGAGGGGGAGAAAGAAGACAACAATGAAGAAATAATGAAAACAACTTTTGCTCATGGGAGGAAACTTTCTGTGCCAACTTTTAGTTCAGAATGATCTTTTACTGGCCAGATTCCAAATTCCTTAAAGTACAGGCTTATAATGGAAGTACTGACACAATCTGAAATGTAGCACTGAAAACAGAATGAGGGAATAACTAGTGAGTAAATCTCCTTACTATCTTTATGATAGCCTCCTTCCTTTGCAACAATTCAAGCCATTTTAGTTCTTATTGTTACTGCAGAACTATACTAGAAAAGTGGTTGAAAATCACATCTTTTCCAAACTCTGTTTTATGCACTCATTATATAATAAAAATTAACCTTGGGGCTGAAAATTTTCAGACTTTTTCTCTCTTACGTTGGCATAAAATTTTTTTTTATATCAAGTACAAACTTTCTTTTCATTTTGACCCATTTTTGTTGTCCTATTAAATAAATCAAACACGGAAGAATTCTTTTTCAACTACTAGTTCCTTTCATGAAGATATCATCAATTTCTATAATTGAAAATAATCTAGATGAATAACTGTTACTTATTTCAGGGAAAGAAATATTAGCTCGGTTTGCACATGTGTGCTTTTGTACTCCATATTTCATGCTATATGAAGAATTGGATGACTAAACAATGCTGCATTATTACCATATGTTAAACTGAAGCTTACTATGTGAGAGGAAAGAGCACTAGATATCATGTACATTTTTAAATGCCTCAAATAAACCATGCCTAGAGATAGGATTAAAAATTCAAGCTTTTCCATAACTACTTGAAATAACTGGACCAGCATGAAGAGAATTAATTGCTCTTACTGCTTTTTTGAAATATGTTTTTATTGATTTTTAGAGAGAGGAGGGGCAGGGAGAGAGAGAGAGAGAGAGAGAAACATTGATGAGAAAGAAACATAGATTGGCTATCTCCTGCATGCTCTCTACTGGGAATTCACCCCACAACCCAGAAATGTGCCCTGACCAGGGATCAAACCATGACCTCCTGGTTCATAGGTTGATGCTCAACCACTGAGCCACACCAGCCAGGCATTGCTCTTACTTTTGCAATACAAGTATGAGATACTTTAAACCCTTCACTCAAAGTTTCTCTTCCATGGCTTTATCTTGGACTCACCCTCCTAATTGTTTAAGTCTAAATGTAAAATTGTCTTTGAAATTACGATTTGTATGTGTGCACACAAGGGGCATGGCTTACATTGTTGGGAGAAGCGTACCTGAGAACTTCCTGAATTTAGTGCGTATGAAAATCTCTAAGGGTCTTTCTGCACAGTTGACAATGATTAAGATATGGTATGATAAATGTAGACATTTGATACTCAACCATGGAGGACTGATTACCCAGAATTGGGTAATAGGATGTGGAGTGTTCACATTACATTTTGTCCATTAAAATCTAGGTCCCATATAAGGAACTGATGGGGTTTACCACATGGCTGGCACTGTGGGCAGAATTAATCTGGTTTCAACTTTCAGGTAGGATCAACACATAAAACTTGGCATCCTAATGGTATTGCAATTGACACTCTCAATAGTAGAATAAGATTGATGCCAAGAACTAAATTAGCTAAAAATATGCTCTCAAATTTGTAAGATGACTGTGACCAGGGGGCCTGCAGAACCAAAATTACTAGAGATGCCTACACTACTGCTGAGCAATTTTCTACTTCTCTGTTTATGAATAAATGTCTTAATTTTTGTGGGAAAGTAAAAGGCTTAGTAACTGCTATATCCCTTTCTGGGATATAAGACAAATAGTGTTCTACAATGAAGGTCAATATTACAGTGAGATATATGTCCTGGAACCTCTCATGCACCCTCTCCCCCCACCCCCCCCCCCACACGCACACACACATAATCATCTTGCTATAAACAAAAAGAGAAGTGTAATCTATTTTCAATACCCTAAATCCACTTTTAAAATTTTTATTTATCTCTCCCCTCCATTAACTTACAATTTAGACAAATGATGTGTTTATTCATTAATAATAAAATAAGTGCTCTTACTAGGCAGCATATGAGGCAATACAAAGATCTGTATAGATTTTAATTGCTATGAGCTCAAAGAAAGGAATGGTCCATTTACTGGTAAGAGAAAGCTTCACGGAGGAGATGAGAATTGAGTGGAAATAGGGGTAAGAAGGTGACCGGTAGATTAAAGCCAGATGGGCATCTAGGATGGCCTTATAGATTCCCAGGAAAACCATTTTCTGGGAAGGGGCAGATAGTGATGGGTTAGTATCCATGGAATGAGTGTGCCTCCTCTGTCTATGAATCCTGCAGTTGTGACATGACTCTCAGCAAATGCCATCACTTGTACAAATCTTAAACTTCTTTTTTTATTTACTTTTTTTCCATTTTGCCCCCCACCAATGACCCCTCCAGCCCGCCCCCATCCAATCCTAAACTTTAAGCGTAAGTAGAGAATAGGAACAAATTTGCCATTTTATAATGACCTTTTCTGGGGACATGTTTATTTATCTCTGTTTGTTAAAGTAGTGCTAGATGCTGGAACAGATATACCCACCCCTCAAATGTTAACACAATAACATTTATGTCTTATTTACAATGCTCCAAGTTGGATGGTCTTCCCCACACCTACCACATGGGCATTTTGAAACTTGGGTTCTATCCATCTTGTAGCCCCATCCCCTTCTAGGTCTTGGAGTCCTCTTCATTCAGAACAGAGAAAGAGACCACAGGAAAGATACATCTGCCTCTTCAGCTTCCCAAAATGACAGGCGTCACTTCCACTCACATTTCCTTTCAGTAGAACAGGCACAGTGTCATAATTAGGTGCAAGGAAGCTGGGAAATGTGGTCCCTGGCTACACAGACTGAATTCCAACTCCATAGCGTGGAAGGAGAACACTAAACTCTGATGGTCAGCTCCTTGACCCTGCTGCCCCTCTGAAAAGGATATATGGTTTAGGTCAGTGGTCGGCAAACCATGGCTCGTGAGCCACATGCGGCTCTTTGGCCCCTTGAGTGTGGCTCTTCCACAAAATACCATGGCCTGGGCGAGTCTATTTTGAAGAAGTGGCGTTAGAAGAAGTTTAAGTTTAAAAAATGTGGCTCTCAAAAGAAATTTCAATCGTTGTACTGTTGATATTTGTTTCTGTTGACTAATGAGTTTGCCGACCACTGGTTTAGGTCATCATGATAATGACCTTGTGGTTTTGGATAAAAGGCCCAATAAGATAATAGGTCAACTGGGTGATAAAAATATTAATGAGGCCTATTAGGAGTCAGTCATTCTTAGATTAATACTCATATTTCTTAGCATTCATTCCATTCAGTTATACCCTATAAAGATCTTACCAAAGAATAAGGTAATTCCGAACTTGCTGATTTTATTAATTCAGTGGAACTGTCCCATTGAAAGTCCCTCTGGCTTCCTATGGGAAGGAGTCTCTTACAGACGGCTCCAGAATATAAACCGCCCCAAAGTTGCTGCTCTGAAATCCTGATCCCGAGCTAGCAGCACATCCATGAGAAAGCAGGAGACATCCAAATAAGCAGCTTGAACACATTCACACACACCAGAGAGAGAGAGAGAGAGAGAGAGAGAGAGAGAGAGAGAGAGAGAGAAAGAGATAAAGAAGCAGAAAGAATCTCTTCTCAAATTTTCTCACTTTGGTTTGTGCCAGCACTTACATTTGTTTCAAATTCTGGGAAAGGTTTAAGGTTTGGCTTTGAACAGCACCCAAACAAAACTGCAAGGGGCTTGTCCATACTCTTTTCCAAGGAAATGGCCATTTATGGTTCACCACGTTTTCAAGTAGCTCAATTATAAAATGAAAAGAGACATTTTTCAAAACCAATTAGTGACCAAGATGATTATGCTCTAATTGTTTCTATGTTTTAAAGGAAAATTACTGCCAAGTTTATCAATAATGAGACCACATCTATCTGTTCTTAGAAAACCATAATATAGTCTCCCTTTGGTGTGTCTTTCTGGTATTAAATTGTCAGGTATTTTTATTTGATGTTTTATGTACTTTCCTAGAACTCCAAGTTTCAAGTTTATTTGAAGGGCCTATAGAGAAGGTCTCAAGAAATCCACGCAGAGGAATCCTACAGTTTCATTCCTTCGCTTGGTACATGTTTATTGAGCACTTAGGACAGAAACTCTATGCTAAGGTCTTTGAAAGATACAAAACTGAATTGACCCCTTCTCTCAAGAAATTTACAATATAGCTGGAGAGCGATGATATTTATAAGAATAACTGTGAAGCAGAGTCTACAAATTTTATTTGGCATGATATCCTATCACATTACCTCATTCTATAGGATATTTTCCACAGCACAAGAAGGATTATTTATCATTGTCAAATAAATGTTGACCTGAAATATTTTAACACATATCTAGTTTTCTTCCTCTCCTACATCTATGTGATAACATAGACAACCTAGAAGATATTACAATGCATTATATAGAATCTCAGAAAAATAAGGAATACCATTTCTGTAGGTGAAAAATTTTCTGACTATGGGGTTTTTGGAAATTTTAAATGGTACTGAAAGTTTTGCTTATTGAGGGATAGATGTTCATTCTGAAGGACTTTGATATTCAATTTTATAGACCACTGGAGTAAAAGAGCATAAGAAAATACCTAGTGAACTATCACCCAATTGCCTCGTTTTCCAATGTCAAGAAGAAACAAAAGATCTAACTAGCAGAGGCATCAGCGTGTGCTATTTATAAAGAACCGATTTCAGCATTCCTTCTTTTGAAGTATACGCTGACAATGAGCTGGTCTGTCAGTTGAAAAGGTATTTGGTGATTTAGGGAGGACTCAACTGCCTTTCTCTCTTCCTCTTTCTCTCTGGCCAACCCACAGCCCCAGAAAAAAGGAAGAACACATCCCCGAGGGCCCAGAGAAGTGAATGGAGGCATTGTTAGCCCAGAGAGGAGAGGAATGCTTCACACGTGCATCATAGCTTCCATGTCCATGTCCCCTCCACCTCCTCCCCCAAAATATTTTAAAATGACTAATATCTTACCAAATGACATGAAAGAGCAATTCTGAAACCCTGTCTTATGTACTTGTGTGGAGCTGCTCTGATTTTGTCATTCGAAACTGATTAAATCAAAGTAGAAAGAAACTAGCAAGAGGGGGGAAGTCAGTAATCCTGGGACTAATACACACCAAAAAAAAGGTATTTGGTTCATGAGGTATGATCTTATAACCAATACAGGTACCAGGGACTCCAACCCCAAACTCTCAAATATCGATGACAGGAAATAAGAGCGATCGAAATAAACACGGTGACCAACCCCATCTGGTAATCTACATGGCAAATGTTGAGCAGAATATTCAGTTCCAAAGCTTATGGCCGGAGACATAATTTAACGTGGCAAGTTATGCCAACAGAAGGCTCACGTGTTTTTGGCTTTTTTTATTTAATAAAAACATATCTCTCCTATTGAAATGGATTTTTGTTCTCAGCACAGTACGTACATTCTTTAAATCTGCACATTTGTTTTGTAAAATACAGCTTAGAAATTGCTAGGTCTAAATTGTTCAAAAATAAAATTGATTCCAGAGTTTACTTTGCGAGAGATGAGTGAGATTATGAGAAAGTAGAACTCAGAGAGAGAAAAAAAAAAACTTCTAAAGAATGTATTCAAAGAGGAATGAATGTATCAAAGACATCACAAGAAATATCTTGGCTTCAGGACTCAGCATCTTAGTTTTCAAGAATTAAGATTTTTTTTTTAAAAGGGGAAGGCAGATAGCTTTTGAATAATCTGAAAAAGGCAACATTGTTTATAATTCATAATTTAATTTGCAACTACTTTTCCATGCTTAAAAAGATGGTTTAAGAATTGAGTTCTTTGCATCTAGAACATTTATAGATTGAATTTTGTCTATCCTTCCTTTTAGCTTTCATATAGTGCTGCCCCTTAACTAAGAACCCTTGTGGAACTGAATACAATGACAGGTTCATTTCTGCAAGCCATGCGCTGAAGCATGGTAATGCACAAATTTTACATTTCCTGCTATTTGTCCTCTCTTCTGGTGGCAAGAAAAACGTGTTTCTGATAAATTTCTGAGTATGAACTAATCTGAATTCAATTTGGCCACTTGTTAGACTCAGGTCTCCTGTTTACCAGCTCTCTCACCTGTAAGAACTATAAAAGATAAAAGCTCAAAACGTTACCTTTTAAATACCATCTGGAACTGAGCTTGGCTGATACCCATACTATGAGGTAAGAAATCACTGCATGACTGACTATATTGCCTCTGAAAATAGTCCCCAAATGACACTGCACCTAACTTGGCCTTGGGAGCCCAGACATGATGCAAAATCGCTTCAATGCCCTTGGGAGACAAATCTTACAAGGTGACGTCACAGGCCCTGCATGGAAGGCCTGCTAGATGCCACTGCGGTTTTTTAGGCAGAGTACCTAGGAAGCAGATCAAGTGAAGGAATGGCAAGATGCCACGGCCTGCAAACCATCCCGTATCTGAGCAAGCTCATCCCTGATGTGCAAAGTGTCTGCAGGTGAGGAACTGAAAAAAGATAGAGGCAATCCAATTCTGATGGTGAGGACCCAGGAGTAGTCCGCTCAAGGGGCCTGGGCCTGGAGTATGAGAGCAATTTGGCAAGTTCAAGACTAATAAGCTCTCTTTCTCTTGTCCAGAGAAAGGTTTAAGAAAAAAAAAAAAAAAGGAACCCGTGATGTGGAGCACAGAAATGAAAAATTCCAAAGAGCCGGAGGTTGGTCATGTTTGCTCAGCCACGGCCAGTAGAGTTAATTACTATGGGAGGGGCACGCTGTCCTCCCTCAGGGTGCCCCTTCCAGAGAACTGTCTGTTCCGGCTTCTTATTTTGTAAAAACTCGGCACACAAGTAAAACTTCCCATTCTAGTTTCAGCATTCCCAGAGCTCACCCACAGGGAGAGAGCTTAACCTCCACTTGATAGTTTATATGACACCAGGAACATAGGAAGCATCGTTTGTTTATTTTGAATAGATGGCCACATTCATCTCTGTCTACTTAAGTTCGTTTGGTTAGTGAGCCTCAGTCAGTTCTCTTGGATGATGGACTCCAAGACACAATTGTTTACCGGACACAATTGTTTTTGGACCAAGGATCAGATTATGGTCCTAGGTCACTTCACTAAAGTCAGCCCTGCCCTCTCACTGTAATATCCTTCCCACCAAACCACCACTGACCTAGGTAAAAGTACGCTAGCAAAGAAATAGCAGAGCTAATAAACAATGCTTTCTAGGCAAAAGGCAAGATAATCAGAAGTGCACAACTGGAGACAGCAGTGGCTCACACTCCCCTTTTCAATTATGTTTCTGCAATATCAATGCCTAATAAAATAATGCGATAAGCCAGGCTGCTCTCTTTTTTAATTTTTTTTTTATTGATTTCAGACAGGAAAGAAGAGGGAGAGAGAGATACATCAATGATGAGAATCTTTGATGGGCTGCCTCCTGCACACCCCCTACTGGGGATCGAACTGGCAACCTGGGCATGTGCCCTGACCAGGAATCAAATCTAGGACCCTTCAGTCCACAGGCTGACGCTCTATCCACGGAGCAAAACTGGCTAGGGCTGTTCTCTTTTTTAAAAAACTTTAAGTGATAAAATGAGTATATTATTTTTTTGCTTTAAATTGTAATTATTTTTTACTTTAAATTTAAATTATTTCCTTTCAATGTCAAATACGTTGCTCTAAAAACATAGTGAGCTCCCTGGCCTCCTTGCTGGCAGCAAGCAGGTCTAGCTTTCACAGTATGGGTTTTCATTCTGGCTGATGGTATGGTTCAGGTAGCATGATTGGTCCTGTGCCGTATCTAAAAACTTTTAATAACAAGTTGCAATTTAATCTAGTTTTTCCCCATAATTTTATTTTCTTAAACATTTAAGTGTCCTCCTTCCATGTAGAATTGTGTACGATGTATGTGAAAATAGTCTCTATTAGATTATTTTAAAAGGCATTTTGTCAAAAGTTTCTTAATGTTCATATAAATTTAATAGCATATTCTTTTTTTAAAATAAGTGGTAAAAACTCTTATTTTAGCAGAATGTTAAATGAAGATATCATGTTCACAGAGTGTACAAAATTATGTCAAATATTTTACCAGAGCTTATTTATTAATTCATTCAATAAATATTGACTAAGAACCTATCCATGCTGGGGAAGAAAATAGATAAGTATCCCCGGCTTCATGTAGTGGGAGAGACAAAAAGGATGAGTTAGTAAAATAAATGAGGTGCTAATAATAAGTATTCAAGAGACATGAACCAGGAAGAGGAGGATGTAAAGCTTCATGCTGGACTGTGGTATTACAATTCAGGTGAGATGGTCAGGGCAGGTCTCCCCAAGGTGAGTCTTAAGTAAAGACTTACAAGAACTGAGAGAGGAAGGAATGTAGATGGCTGGCAGCAGAGCGTCCAGGAGGAAGGAACAACAAGAGGCAAGGCCCCGAGGGAGGGCGTGCCTGGCACAGACAAGGGGCAGGAGGAGCCCAAGTCAATGTCTCTTAAACTGGGTTCCTTAAGCACTAGAATTATAAAGTGTCTCTTGTTATAGCACTTTTACTAAAGGATTACTGGGAAATACTATTACTGTGGCTGCCACTACTACCACATTAACATGTCTGAGTATTTACTATCAACTGGGCACTACGCGAAGTACTTTGTCTTATTCTTATTACTGTTATCAAAACATACTATTATAATAATTATTTAATAGAGAAGGAAAGGTTTGGCAAAATAAAGCCACTTGTCCAAGTTCACACAGTGGGTCGTGGGGACAAAATTTAAACCTAGGTAGTCTGAATCTGACTCGAGTTTCTAATTTGAATTAATTAATATCCTATACTTAAGTGTAAGTTTGTGTGTATGTGTGTGTGTGTGTGCGCGAGCGCGCGTGCATGCGAGAGAGAGAGAGAGAGAGAGAGAGAGAGAGAGAGAGAGAGAGAGAGAGGAGGTTTCAAAATTCACTTTCCACCTTTCTATTCCAAGGCCAATGTGTGTATGTATGTTTGCTAATCATCATGAAGTAAGCTGCAGTAAACATTAAGTCAAATGTCCATCAGTGGATGCATGGATGAAGAAAATGTGGTATATACATACAGTGGAATATGACTCAGCCTTTAAAAAGAAAGAAATTCTGCAATATTCAACAACATGAATAAACTTTGAGGACATTATGCTAACTGAAATAAGGAAGCCACAGAAGGAGAAATGGCATGATTCCACTTTCATGAGTTATCTAAAATAGTCAAAATCATAGAACCAAGTAGTAGGATAGTGGTTGTCAGGGGCTGGGGGAGGAGAGAATGAGGAGTTACTAATCAAGGGGCATAAATTTTCAGCTACACAAAATAAATAAACTCTAGAGATCTGCTGAACAACATTATACCTATAGTCAACAATATGGTACGTACCCTTAAATATTTGTCAAGAAGTTAGATCTCTTGACAAATAAGTGTTCTTACCACAACAAAATACATTTTTTAAAAAGTCAGTAAAAAGTTTTACTTATTTGAAATAAAAAAAAAATACTATTAATATTTTTTTAAATCCCCAAATATTGTCACTGCATTAGAAGTGGAAATTCTCCATGTCATTCAACTGCCATACTTTCTAATGTCTGTCACCTCACTCCTGTTGGCTAAGAAATGGGGAATGTTCAGCTTCCCAGGGTCCTTGGTAAGGGGACTTCTTAGGCAGTGCTCCTGGCTTTCTACTCCCTCCACATCCCATCTGTGGATGTCACTTCCACCCCCACAGTTTCTCCCTCTGGGTGATACCTCTGTAGCTGAAGGCTTTCCTAAATTGCACCAAGGGATTAAGACTTAGGTAGAAATGGAAGTGTTTTAATGAGGACTGGCAGATGACCAGATGTTTTAGAAATATTCCTCTGGAGACAAGGTGGAAGATGAACTTGAGTCTGAAGAGAATGGAGCTTAGTGATCAATTTGGAGAAATCTCAGGCCAGCAGTAATGAAACCTGAAATATAGATGGGGGAACTGTGGGCTGCCAAACAAAATACCAGACTGGGTGGCGCTTACAACAGATATTTATTTTCTCCTTCTGGAGGCTGGAAGGCCACAATTAAGATTAAGGCAAGTTTGGTTTCTGGTGAGCTCTCTTCTTGGCTTGTAGGTGGCTACCTTCTCACTTTGTGCGCACATGGCCTCTCCTTCATGTGTGCAAGGGGAGAGAGAGGGAGAGGGAGGGGAAAGGAGAGGGGGAGAGAGTGAACACACATGAGTGGGCAAGCTCTCTGGTGTCTCTTCTTATAAGGATACTAATCCTATTGGATCAGAGACTCACCTTATGACTTATTTAGCCTTAATTACTCTCTTAGAGGCCTCCTCTCCCAAAACATTGGGGTTAGGACTTTGGTTCTGGAATCTGAGTTCAGGCTGAAATGTGGAATGTCAACATTAACATGGAAACGGAACTAAGTGTTGATGGGATTACTGAAACACACTGTAGAAAGAGTAAGGCTGATAAATTCTACAACCTCAGGTGACACCATCGTTGAAGAAGCACATGGAGGACGAAGCAGGAGCCAGTATATTGGACTAAGGGGGAAAACATTTAAAACCCAGCAAGGTGAAGATCAGGAGAGAGGGATGCTAAGACATTCAAGGAGAGGATGATTGGGGATTAAATGATGTTAAAACTCCTCTGAGTAGGATGTGCACTGAGAAGTGGCCGCTAAATCTGGTACCAAGTGAGTCATTAGTAACCTGTGGCCCCTTCGGTACATGTGGTTATGGTATTTTACTGAAAAAACATTTCCTGAGCTACTCCTGTCCCAGCCACTGTGCTGGGGCAGTGATGAAAAAGGTCAACAACATCTGCCTTCAAAGATCTTAATGGTGAAACACCTAATTCTTTACTGGTATCAGCAAGCTCTGGGCTCAATGTCCTGTGTGTGCTGGTGCAGTACGTGTACCCAGTTCTTCGGTTTAACTAGCCTGGCACGGCCTAACTCGTTAATCAGATGTGTAACAAGCTGTTACTAATATTTCACTTCCTAGTTCCAAGTTTCGCTCTTAACCTGCTCAAATAAAACATTCTTTCAGTATGGGTCCCAGGTGTACCCAGGTTAAAAGCACTCCCTCTGTAGTCACCTGAATATTACATATGGTCTCTCACTCTCCCGCCTGCAGAACTTGACCTGAAACCAGTTTGTCTTTTGAGCCTGCATGCCCTGATGAGCTCTCCTGCGTTTCCTTTCTTCTTCCACCTGAAATATTTTTGTGTGGATTTGTTATTTGTGCGCCAAGGTGCTGCTCTCGTAGGCGTCAAATGAGAATCTCTGGTTTGTATCACAGCATCCATTTCCCCCCCCCCCTGCTTTGCAGATTCTCTACTAACCCCTTCCCCAAGCTCCCGTATTTCATCACATAAATCGTCACCTTCAAGAGGAAAAAGAAATTCACTGGCTGCCTACTCATTGAATGTGTCTTGTAGAATATGCTTTCTTTGGCCAACACCGTGGTGTAAATTTTTTGAAAATTGGTTTCTAACATTTAAAAGTCGGGATATTTTTACATAGAAATCTAATTTCTATGTTCCTTTGAAAAAAAAAAATCAAACAATCTGACCACACAGTGTCTGCAATCCTGCCTGGCAAGCATTGGTTAGAGCTGTGGGCACTGCACCCTTTTCACGGATCCCAGGTGCTCCAGTTTGCCATGGTCTTCTCCACTCCCTAGTACAGGCTCACAGCTCCTTTCTACGCCACCAGCCACCACTCTCATGTCGTTTCTTACTGGGCTTTTACCCTATTTGGATTTGTGATGCTCATTCTAGAAAGACCCATCCAAAATGAAGTTATAGGATTTGCTAGACTATATCTATCACGCAACACATTAGCCAAATTCTCACTTTTCACAAATTCTGGCATGTCTAAAACTGCTATATATATATATTGTAATGGCATCTTTCAAGCAAGATGGAAAACTCACATCTTTTTTCTGATGGTAAGTTTCATAGGTGTTATGTTAGAGACCCACAAATCCAGGTTTCTTTCATGGAATGCTCTCATTTGCCCATCCTGGGTATGCTGTGTTGTTGTTTTTAATCACCCTACGAAGGGGAGATTGTTCGCGCTCTGAGTTCCATTCTTGATTGAGGGTGCTTCCAGAAAACACGTTTTACTTTTGGTAAATGTGTGTTCTGTTTGGACTACAGTGTAGGCCCCTCCGAGAGCGGGGACAGCTGCAAGTAGAACTGCAGCTTCATATTGATGGATGGCAGACTCGCGTCTACAGCACTGTTAATCCAGCACCTTTCACTGGCGAAGGTTAGAAGATTGTTCCACCCTAAGTCTCCCCAGAACCAAATATTTACTTGAAAAACATATGTGCTGATTTCTAGAGTAAATAAAGACAGGGAGAGGGGGCCCCGGCTGAAAGGCCTGAGACTTAGACTTCACATGGTGTGTTCTTAGATGTATCTTTAGCTTCCTCAGGGACTTCAGGAAAATCACTTAACTTCCCTGATTCAGCTGCAGAATGGACATGTTATTATTTATCTGCCTTCCAGTGCACAGTCATGCTCAATCTTTGCAAAGCCTCAGACATGGCATGATGCAAAGGGAATCCTGGGACATCGCAAGGATCTTAACGTACGCCAAGCAGAATGCGGCACAAACGACTTCTCTCTCGAGCAACCACAGTTGATTTTCCTGAAGACATTCAAGAGAAGGTGTGACATCTGTCCTGTGGCCATAAACATGGGCTCCCCCCACCCCTGTGTTACTGGACAGGCTGTCCCTGTTGTCTCACTCTCTATTCTAGTCCAGCATCAGCTCTCCCTATCTTCTGCCCCCTCCTCCCTCATTTAATAAGAAACACATTCTCTTTCCTTAGGACACACACACACACACACACACACACACACGCACACACACACACGCATGCACACACACACACAAGAAAGAAAGAAAGGAAAAAAATAAAGAGATTTAAGTAGAACAGCAGAATCTCTACCTACATACAACTTGCTCAATATATAGAGCTGAAAATAGCCAGAGCTGAGAGAAAGGAAAAAAAAGAAGAGTGTTTTAACAGTAAAGTAAAACCACAACTAATGGCTTCAGGAGACAGGAGCTAGGTGGACAAGCAAAGCATTACAGTTTTAAATATATGGGGTTTGGCTTCACCTCCCCAGTAAGTGGCCTGGCACCGACTCAAATAGGCTGGTCTGGCACGCTAGTGCCTCTGAGAGGGACCACACTGGCGGATGGAAACGACCACAAAAGCCACAGAGAAAGTACAGGCTTCCAAAGGCAACAAGGAAGCAACCAGACTGGCAGCAAAAGCCGTGCCAAGGCCCCGGCACCAGCAGGGAGGGGCCAGCCTCGCCAACTTGGGCTTTCTCTCCCCTGAAGCTGGGATAACCGACGGCCAGGCCAACGGGTGGGAGGATGGGCTGGGAGCGATCAGGCAGCGTGGAGGGTCCTGGACCCACGTAGCCCAAGAGCTGATGACAAAGTAGAGAATGCCACAGGGCAGGGGGAGAGGGACTTCCCCCTTTTGGGTGCCATACTGCAGAAAGCCGAGAGAGTCATGTTTGTGGAATATTTCTGTGTACTAAAAAGAAGGCAATGATCTTTATGGGCTTCTAGCTCTGGAAAATATTTTGCTATACAAACAGTTGTTGTTTTTTATGCCATTGAAGACTGCCAAAATGATTTGATACTTGAAACATTCTTGCTTTGTGCTGCAGGAAAGAGTAAGGAATCCAGTGCAGTGGGTGGGAGCCTCAGCGGGGGGCTTTCACTGGCCAGTCACCATTTTTAGCATCTGGGGTGGTGTCTACACAATGCCAGCATTGCTAGCTGGGAGGCTGAAACAGAACGAGGGCCTTTCCCAAGGCTAAACAATACACAATAGCGTGACTATTTGCCCTGTATTGGCTGGTTCCTTTGATGGCCTAATTGCCACCCTCCGTTTTCTGAATTTTAAAATATGGATAAAATCTTATTTTCAAGATTTCCAGAGGGGGTACTATGAACTAATTATTTCCAACTCCTTGAATGGGTTAAAATGCCAAGTAGTTATCAAGCTTATCTGTTCTCTCAGTGACTAGAAAACAACCCGTAATTATGAATTTGTATGTTAATTTCTCTGCTTTCCTTTTTTTTTTTTTTTTTTACCAGAGTAGACCAGCATGAATACTACTAGTAATGATTTTATCGTGTCCCACTACTCCAAGCACCTCTCATATTATCTCATTCCATCTTACAAACCATACAGGGTAGATGTTATTAGACCCTGTTTACTGAGAAAACTGGAGTTTGGCACATTTGGGAAGGAGAAGGGGCATGGCAGCCAAAACTCAGGAAGTCCAAGGAGGTGTTGGGCTGAAAGGGTAGGACTGTGCTCACGAAGAGCCCCGTAACCTCATTATTGGAGCCCCCTGAATTTGAGGTGTTGGCGGAGCAATTTAAATAGAGATGGGGAGTAGACAGTTTGATTATTGGGCTCATATCCTAGCAAGGTTTGGGCTGGGACTATGACTTTGGCAGGCATATGGATGTACTTTAACACAGGTAAGGGGATAAAATTGCCTCTGAGGTGAATGTAGAGAGAAGAGGACATTATATTGAGCCAGGAGAATTGTGCAAACACAGAAGTCAGCAAAGAAGACCAGAGTGAAAGACAGGAGACTTCACAGGAAGCCAAGGGCAGGGAATATTTCAAAAAGGGAGTTATCAACCGTGTTGACCACTCTTGGCAGTTTTGATAAAATAAGGACTGAGAAGTCTTCATGAAATGAAATCATTGCTGACTTGGGCAATAGTATTCCACTGGATGATCAGGGAAGAAACCAGATTAGAATAGTTTAAGGGCTACATAAAAATTAGGCAAGTGTAGATGGCAAGCGAAGATGCCTGGTTAAGAAGGGGAGGGGGTAAAATGAGGGAACCAAGTGGGTGGGGGGCCAGGAAAGATGTGCAGGCTTTGCTGGGTTGTTCATTTGAGAGAGCAACCTTAGTACACTTCAGTTGGAAGAATCCAAGAGCCAGGGAGAGACTGATGATGCGGGAAAGCATCACTGGGGTCCAAGGTCCTACAAAAGGGGGACAGAAAACCAGGCCACACATGATGGATGTTCTGTTTGCCAGCTGGGACCACTGCTCTGGATGGCAAGAGGCAAGGATGGCAGATGAAGGGGAGAACAGCACCCTGGGAGAGCTGCAGATGAAAAGCTTCCTTGGCACGGCTCTCCCTGCATTTCCCAAGCCCGTTCTTGTGCTTAGATATCTGGCGTGGGAATACCTCCTCCTCGGTGTTCTGTTTTGTCTCCAACTTATTTTCTTTCTCTCTTACAGGTGATTACTCATTTACCTCATTTTGCATAAGAACATACTGCCTTGTCTTTTTATTTAACTTTTTTCTTCTGTATACATTAAGTTTGAGGAAGGAACTCTTTGCCTTTTTAACAAATTGTGGTAAAATATACATACTATAAAATGTACAGTTTTACCCACTTTTAAGTATACAATTCAGTGACATTAAGCACATTCATTCACAGTGTTGTACAACCATCACTACTATTTCCAGAAATTTTCAAAACAATTAGCTCCCTTTCCCCCTCCCCGGCCCTAGTAACCTCCATTCTACTTTCTGTCTCTCAAAATGTGGCTAATCCAGGCAGCTCATATACATAGAATCATATAATATGTGTCCCTTTATATCAAGCTTATTTTGCCTAGCATCATGTTTTCAAATTTTATCCATATTATAGCATATATCAAAATTTCATTCCTTTTACATTCAACAAGTATTTCCTTGTGTGCATATATGACATTTTGTTTATTCATCTGATGTTTCCATTTGTGGCTTTTGTGAAAAATGCTGCTATAAACGTGGATGTAGAAGTATCTGTTTGAATCCCTGATTTCAGTTCTGTAGGGTATACACCTAGGAGGGAAACAGCTGGAGTCTATGGTAATTCTGTTTAACTTTTTGAGAAACCATTCAACGATTTTCCATACTCGCTGAACCACTTTACATTCATACCAGCACTGTATGATTACTCCAATTTCTGCACATCCTCACCAAAACTTCCTTTATCATTATTAGATATTATTTTGGAAAGTAGCTATAGTACTGAGTGTGAAGTGATATCTCATTGTGGCTTCGATTTGCATTTCTCTAATGGCTAATGATGCTGAGCATCCTTTCCCATGCTTATTGCCCATTCACATATCTTTTCTTCGGAAAGATGTCTATTAAGTCCATTGCCCATTTTTGAATTAAATTGTGTGTGTTTCTTTGTGTGTGGAAATCTTTGCCTTTTGCACTTTCTTTTGGATCCTTTTAAGTCCATAGCAAGGTGCTCTTGATAAATGAAAGAGTTAAAGAATAATTTTTTCCAAGACATTATAAAAAATTTCAGAGATTCAGAAAAGATGAAACAATTACATTGTAAAGATCACTGTACCTAACACCTGGCTTCTGTACTTAATATTTTATTACATTTTACTTATCTCATACCTATCCACAATCTATCCAGTTTTCTACCAATTTTTAATGAATAAAAAAAATGCTTTGTCATAGGGTTACAGCTGTCTCTGGGACTTCTCATGCAGATATAGCATAAGATCAGAAGTGGGTTAAAAGTCAGTGGGAGGTTAGCTCCTTTACTTTGAAAATGCCTTAATAAAATGTCTTGGGAAAATGAATCAAAGAAAATATTCCCAGGGAATAGGCAGTGCTGGCAGGGGATGTCACCATCACAGCCCCCAGGCTGTATATTACTGTGGTTGCCGGGCAACACTGCTGGCTCATCTGGTGCACATGGGAGCAATGAATCCTGGGGCTAGAAGTAAAACTGCCTGAGGCTGGTAACTTCCAGAATCAGCTCTAAGCCTCCCTGCCCAACACACACACACACACACACACACACACACACACACACACTGTAGTGATATTGACTCTCTGGTCTTCCCCACTGGGTTGTTAACTCCCTCGAAGTCAGGGACCATGTTCTCTTCATCTCTATAACCACCTCATTTTCATTATATCACCCACCATATAGAATAGCGTTTTGGACAGAGAAGGTCCTCTATGAACTTCTGGAAGCCCTCTCAAGCACCTATAGACTCCAACCTCAGGGCCCATTTGACCTAGCACTTGGCTTCCTTTCTTATATGCACATCCTGCCTCTGAGGAACTCCTAGAAAGCCTGTCAAGACCTCAAGGGCTCAAGTTGTTCCTTCTTATTAGAACTAATCTGTTGCCTGTCTAGTGTCTTCCATCTTTATCAGACTCCCCTGGCTCAGCTAAACCTCCCGGCCTGCATGATGCAGTCTGACCTTGTCCCAGCTCAACAAAACCACCCTCCAGGCCATTTATGAGGTGTCATGGGAACTGGGAGAGGCTGGGAGGGGGCAGGACCTTCAATTACAAAGGTGCAGCATGTAGACCAGCGGTCGCCAACCTTTCCGAGCTCACGGACCACCAGGGGTCCGCGGACCACCGGTTGCCGACCCCTGATAGACTGTGCTCAGAGAAGTATAGTGTCACCAGGGAAGATTTAAGAAATTGAATCTCATGGTAAGAGCAAGAGAAATCCTATTGTTTGGATGGAAGAGCACTTTAGCATAGGGAAAAGGAAGGCTGCCAAAGAGAATGTTACAGTCTTCCAGACGTGAAAAATGAAAAGCAGGGCCCTTTGTTGAAATGAAAGTCAGTGACATCTCAAGAATGAGTCCACAAGCGGATACAGAAACAGATTATAGTCTCTCCTCAGTTTTGTTGTCAAAGAGTCCACGGGTCGTTTGACAAATTCGGTAGATGGTCAGACTTCCCCAGGGCCTGATGGAGATCAGAAAAGAGTCAAGGAGTGCGAGCGAGTGGGTAGGGGGATGGTGGGGTTTTGACAGAACAATGAATTGCATCCAAATAAATAAGACTTAATAACAGAATATGAAAAGGCAAAATGTTCATTTTCACCTGTCCCTGGATTTGCAAACATAGATATTTCCTTTAGTGGGGAAACCATGGTAGTTAGGATTGGTTCATATTTCACACCTTTATTCATACATATCCTGTAATGTAAAAGGCCTATTTCTTATTACATAGGAAATGCTAAATGCACTGGGGATTCTCAGCAAAGCTCAAAGCTTTTCTAGGAGAAGTTAACATAAGTAGTTGGTCACAGGAGTACAGCCTAAAACACAAAGCCTTCTTTCTGACTCTGCAAAAATTAAGTACTGACATGTGAAACCTGCTGAGAGTTTCATCTGTTTTTACTCTGAAAGCCCCATTCTTTTTGTCTAAGAATGTGCGTGCACACATCATGCCTGAAGCTTAGAGATGCTAGCTAACTGGAACTGAAACAGGCACAGCACAGGGTAAAGAATGTAGCAGCGCCCCCTAGTGTTCGCTAAGTCCAGTTACAGTCCACAGTGTGCAACTTGCTTTTCTCATTCATCACCGCATCATGGGTATCTCTCCGAGTTGACAATGATCAATAAAAGATACGTTTAAAATAGATGACCAATATTCCATAGTATGGACATGCCATAAGTAGTTCTAATATTTCTTTGCTGGTGAAATTGATTTTGTTTCCAGGTTACAGCACTGGAAGACATTGAGGCAATTGACCTGTAGCAAAGATCTTTACCTCCTGGTTCTTGCTTTCTAGAGATTCTACAAAGTTGGATGCCTTCGTCAAAGCATATGTATACTTTAAACTTTATTTGATATAGCATGATAACTCAAAAATGGTGACAACTGAATCTCCAACCAGAAATGTGTAAGACTGTGATTTCCTAATATTCTTGACAGTGATAGATAATTTTTACTCTTTAGGTTTTGTCAAAGTGATAGACTTTAAAGTATTTCAATTTCCTTTTCTTCTACAAGGTTGAGCATGCTATTATCTACAGACTGTTTGGATTCTGCATCCATTTACTTTGTGACCATTTTTCTATTGTTATATGACTTTTTTAATTTTAGAAATTCTTTGAATATTAGCAATATTCACCCTTTGTCTTTCATATACATTGAAATATTTCCCCCAGTCTCTCATTTTTATTTTTTCTTCTTATAATAACTTTTAGCATAGAATATAAAAGTCACACAACCTACTTTTTTTTTCCTTTTGGCTTTATTGTTTCCCATCTTGCTAGGAAAAAATTCTAACATTTTAATTATTTTATATTTATATTTTTAATTGATCTGGAATTCATTTTGTAAAATGGATTGACAGTTAGCTTTTGTTTTCTCTGGTGCTGGATAGTCAATTATGTCAGCAATGATATCCAATTTTGTTTAGCTGAACCAAAGTACTCACACTGAACTGAAATGCCATTGTTGTAAAAAATAATTTCTCACATATGTTTGTGTCTATTTCTGGACATTTACTATATTGTACTAACATCTCTGTCTATGCCTGCACCAAATCTATTTCATTCTTAGTAGCTCTACAGAAACATTTGATGTCCAGGAAGACCAAGTTCTCTCACTTCTTGGTTCTTCTTAAACCTTTTTCTTTTATGCACGCCTTGAAATCATTTTAGTCCCTTTCTACAAAGAAAACAGAACAACCCCCCAATTGACATACTACTAGAACATGAATTCAATTTAAGCAATAATTTTAAAGGATAAGCAAGTATAAAAACCTCCTGCTATTTAGGAATACATCTATTGGTAGTAACCTATGATTTCTGTCTGGAAAACTCTTGACTTTTTTTTTAACGCTCTGTGGAGTTTAGAAAGTTACTAACAAATGTTTAAACGTATCTCCCTTCAGGACTCACAAAACCTCTCTAGTCTAGACGTTCAAAACATTCTTCAGCTCAGGAAACCTTTTTCTGATTATTATTTCTCCTTCTACCCCCCGCTTTTTGTTCCATAACTTCCATCATTGCATGTTATGTCCCTTAAATGTGTCCTCCAAGTTTCCTATCTGTTTTCTCATGATTTTCATTTCTTTAGGTCTTCACTCCAAATCAAGTTACTTTTGCCTTTTGATCATCTAATCAACCTCCTTATGAGGTTATTCGTTTATTTTTCAGTTTTAGCATTTAATTCTGGTGTCCTAATTATTTCTTCCGGTGACCGTTCTCTGCTGTTCCTCGGTTAAGATTCTCTCCTATTTCTCCCGTTAGTTCTCTTTCACTGAGACTTGCAGTTCTAATATGGTCACACGCTATCAAGATTCCATTTCTCTTTAGTGAGTTGGCACTTTTCTCTCCTGACCAGGGTTTTGAGCTCCTTCAGCTCTCACAGGACTCGGGTTTTTAAAGTCTCTTGAGCCGGGGCAAACCAGCCAGGGTCGGGAGACAGGTAGCTTCTTCCCCTACTTTCTGTTAGTGAATCAGCTCGCAAACTGTCAACCCTGTGAGGGGCACGAAGAGCTGTCACGCTGGCCCCACCCTCCCCAGGCAGGCAGCCCCCTTTCCATTAGCACAACATGGAATGTGCCTTCCCCGGTCACATGGAGCAGAAGATCCTTCTGGAAGGGGAAGGGATCCTCAGGCTTCATGGGATTCAGGAGGTAGTGTCTAAGGCTGGTCTTTTTTTTTTTTTTTTGTCTTGGGAAAGGGCAATCTTTTCTTCTGCATCCGTTTTTTTTAAGTGCTCAGTAGGCAACCGGAACAACCGAGTCCCTACCTACTTAGTCCCTGCAGAGCCTAAGAAAACCACACCTTCCTACGTGCCCTCCAGCGCCCTCTGCAGAGAGAGGCAGGAACAGGCATTCACTTGTCTCCCGCTTCCCATTAGTGGATTTGAACAGAGCAAAGCGTTGAACGCTGTTGCTACTACTTGTCAGATGTTGTCTTCCAGTTTCAGAGAATCGGAAGGGTAATTCACAAAGGCTAAGCTGGTAACATTTTCCACTACGTGATGGTTTCTATGCAAAGGGGCAGAGGTTGGATACTAAGTATTTAATGTAGATAAAGCTGGGTGTGCTGTTTCAGTGGTAAGAAGTGTATATGTTTTAGAAGCCTCACAATACATGGCTCTGTCAGGGAAAATATCAGAGATTCCAAATAGCTCAGCAACTGCCCCTGAGAGAGTCCGTCCGTGACCGTGAATCACATCCTCGCTAGTCCCTGAGTCTAAGCCAACCTCTCTGCCTGAACTGTTCCTTCCAAAGAATATTTCAGTCTAATAGTTTCTGAGGCATGCGTTTTGGTTTTGGCTTTTGGTTAAGGGTAACATGAGGAGCCCTGAGACCTATATATCCTTAGGGTTTTCAAGAAATATCATGTTCGATTACTCTTGATTCACAGTGCCTTAGCAATACCACATAAGAATTTCCAGTAAATATAAAATCTTCTAACTAGGCATGAAACATTAGCAGTAGGCCAAACTGGCCTCGATTTTTTCTGGAAACCATGCCTTATTAAAAGAGAACCTAAAGCAAATGTGACAAAATGCTAAGGTTTATTAAATTTAAGGACAGGCAGATTGGCACTTGCAATGTCCCTCTGCACTATTCTGTAGGTTTAAAGTATTTTGTATTAAAGTTAGAAGGCCGGTATGGACAGAAGTGGTGCCTTTCTGGAGACTCAGGCAATACGCTGAGGATCAAACTGTTAGAAATGCAATTATAAGCTGCTAATTTCCACTCGGCAAGTCTAGAATGTGCATTTGTGATGTAAGCAAATAGGGGATATTTTTGTGTCCTACCTATCCTCTATCATTTCCTTTTTTTTTCTCTTATCACTCATTTTTCTTATCTCAGGTTTAATAAAACAACCACTTAGTTGGCTTGCCTGTTCTGTGCCTGAAGGTGAAGGGGGTAAAGTAGACTCTCTACCCTGTTAACAGGCCTCTCCAGGGGCCAAGAGCTCCCTTCCTTAAACACTAGGAGCTCTCTTCTTATACCCTCTGCATAGGTCATTACCTCTCAATCCACATCGAAACTGTGCCAACACTGAAGATATCAATGTTCATTTAGACTGTGTAAAGGTGGCACATTCATAATTTATCCTTGCTGTACCACATTGTACTTCGTTCAAAGGTTGATAAACAACCATGCAGGGAAAAAAAACATACACATAACACATTCCTAACCTATTTATTCAATGAGAAAAAGAGAGATAGAGAAACTGGAAAGTGGAGAGGGAGAAGGATGGGGCAAGAGAGAAAGAGGAGGGGGAGGAGGAGGAGGAGGAGGAGGAGGAGGAGGAGGAGGAGGAGGAGGAGGAGAGAGAATAGAATCTCTGTAATGGGACACTGATCAAAGCGGGTTATGAGACCCCCTAATGAGGCTGTGTTTGCTGCAGCTCAGGACCTAACAATGCTCAGACTCCAAGCCCTGTAGTTGCTCTGAAACCTTCTGACGGTAAGATTTACCTCCTACTGCTTCACTTTCATTGCTTCCCTTCTCTTCCATGAAAGAGTTTAAAGGCCACTGTTGTTTTTTGTACACTAAACGCCACCACTGCCAGCCACTCATGCCATTACTTAATGCTCAGACCTGGCACTGCTGAATGTAAGGCAGAAACTGCCTGGAGGCTCCTGGACTGTTTGGATGCACCTGCAATTACTGGTCCCAATGCACCACCCGGAAGAGCCAGTGTGGAAGCCCAGCTGTGATATATGACAGGACCCAGGGTCCTGCATCTCTGCCGGCCTGGTGTGCTTTCAGAGGGAAGGGACGGGGTATTGCTAGCCTCCGCCCGCCCAGCGGCTGCAGTGGTAGCTCTCCTGTGGCACTGCCACCATAGTGAGCCGTGTGAGTGCCTGGATTTGCTACTTTTGAAAATACTGAAATTACAGCATCTAGAGATTTTCAAAGTGGCCTCCCTCAGATTTCCTGTTCAATTAAACTGAGGCTTACATAAAGGAGATTCTCACTTGTAGCCAAAACACATGAGAAACCTTTGAAATGACCCACCTGTAAGAAAATCCCCTTTTTGTCTGGCCGGCCTGGCTCAGTGATTGAGCGTTGATTTATGAACCAGGAAGTCATGGTTCGATTCCCAGTCAGGGCACATGCCTGGGTTGTGAGCTCGATCCCCAGTAGGGGGCATGCAGGAGGCAGCTGATCAATGATTCTCTCTCATCATTTAGGTTTCTATCTCTCCCTCCCTCTCCCTTCCTCTCTGATGTCAATAATAATATATTTTTTAAAACAAAAAGAAAATCACCTTTGGAGTATCTTCCCCTGTGAATTGCATGTCCATGGAGAAGAAAAATAAAATTACTACCTAGGTTGACAGGTCAAGTCATCCTGCTGCACAGAACTCTCCATCACCTTTCTTTTTAGCATGAAATGAAAATTTGTCACCAAGCCTGCAGGGCCTCACACCATGGTTCAGCCACTGTTAGCCATCGCATTCTGCACCTCACTTGTCCAATTTTCACCAAATGAGTATTAGTTGGGTATTGTTTTTGCCTGTTCTTTCTTCCACAGTAAACTGCACAAGAGAGAGAACTCTGAGGGTATTGCTGTGCTCCAAACACTTAGGACATTAGCACTCAATGTGTATTTGTTAAACAAATGAATGTAATATGGATTAATAAAAGGCATTTTCTTCCTGTTGCTTCGAAACTTAGGTGAATAATATAATTATTATATCCTGTTTCTCATTAAAGCACCTTAATAGATTTTATAAATGTCATAGATAGATAATACTTTAGCTATACATGCTACAGGTGCTATTACTAGTTACAACTAATATTACAACATGGGATACCTGACATTATATTTTATTACTTGTGAAGAAGAAGCTATACAAGGCAGCTGATGCCTATGATGCTCTCTATCCTTTATGTTTGTTAATACAGCTGTTCTTAGCCTTTTTGTTGTCCTGTATGTTTTTGAGAATCTGATTACATCTATAGGGTCCTATACTCAGAAAAATGCATGCACACTTATATTATCTAGAAAATGTGTGGATTCATGAACTCATTGCTTAGGTAAGAAGTTTCTGTTATTTTAGAAAGAGCTATACACAGTATGGGGCAAAAGTAGGTTTACAGTTTTGAGTACAGGAAACAGTTTATTCTTGCATTATTGTATTATTTTCCATATAAACAACTGTAAACCTACTTTTGCCCACCGTGTACTGTCCTGCAGAGTTATCAACTAGAAAGTTTTCTTCCACAACCATATATTCGTTACATTGAACCTGCTGAATTACTCATTCCTTTTCTGGAGGTCGTATTTTAAATCCGATGTGGGTGATGCTGGTGGCAGTGGTGTTGGTAGTGGTAGTGCGTGCTGGTATGTGTGTGTTCATTAAAACATATGTGAATTGCATATCAGTTATGTCATATTGCAGCTGGACTGCAACATGAACTGGATTGCATGTCAGTTATGTCACATTGCAGCTGTCAAACTACAGGCAAGTAACTTCATTTCTCTCTGATTCATTTTCCTTAGCTTTAAAAAGAGGAAAATAACATATGCATTACAACACTGTTATAATAAAAAAAAAGAAGACACAGGTAAAGTCTCTTCACACAGGTAAAGTACCAGACACAGGTGAGCACACAGCAAAAGGTAACTATTACTCTCCTTGCTTAATACCATTTCTCTTCTATCCCATATTCTCAACCCCCTCTTACTCTTATGGGTACCCTCAGACCAGTCTACTAAGTGAACATATTTTAAAAATCATTTTGTGTTTCCATATAGTAATATGCATTGGCCTGTCAGTGTACCCTCTTCTCCATGACTTTTCTAAAAATGGAACTAATTCAGAATTTATTGCAGTTCACGCAGAATGAAAGATTAAATCACTGTTGGATTACATGCAGAAATTAACCCAATTATCCTTCAAAATGGCAATATATTTGCTGCATAACATCAGTATCATCAAACAAGAGTAGAAATTACATTACTTTAAATATACACCAGATGGCTCTAGGGTGACATGGTTATTTAAAAAAAAAAAAATAAAGTCCCAATTGTTTATAGCTTCCCCAAGGGCAAAATCTGTGTCTAATCTGTGTCTGTAACTTACCACAGCAACCAATTGAAGGACACAGGAGTGAAAGACAGTTTAATTTATGGTAATAGCAATAATTTGCCATTCTTTTTAGAACAAAAGTCTGGGTTTATTAGTCTAAAAAGATTTTAAGATTTCCATGTAGAACAACAACAAAAAAATGGTGACAGTCAGGTCTCTAAGGTGAGTGCTAATTAATGTCAAAGGACAAGAAAGAAAAGTTTTGCTTGCAGATGCTCAATTCACAGTTTAAAAACCCAGAATGATAAATTATGCAGCTACTCAAAATGTCAAAATGTGTCCTGAGGAGAAACATTAGGCCAGATTTTTTTCTGTTTTGTCATTCATTCACTGAAAAAATTATATATAATTATACAATCTATAATCCTATATAATAAAAGCCTAATACACTAAGTATCCGGTTGGCCGTTCAACCAATCAAAGTGTAATATGCTAATGATATGCGAAGGCCACACAACTGCTTGCTATGATGTGCACTGACCATCAGGGGACAGATAGTCGACTGGTCGACCAGTCACTATAACATGAACTGACCAAGGGGCAGACGCTTCGACCGGTAGGTTAGCTTGCTGCTGGGGTCTGGCCGATTGGGACTGAGTGAGAAGAGCCAGACACACCCTGGAACCCTCCCAGGGTCCCTCCCTGGCTGGCCAACCTCCTGCGTCCCTCCCTGGCCCCAATTGTGCACCAGTAAGGTCCCTTGGCCTGGCCTGCACCCTCTCACAATCCGGGACCCCTCAGAGGATGTCAGAGAGCCAGTTTTGGCCCAATCCCACAGGCCAGGCTAAGGAGCCCCACTGGTGCATGAATTCGTGCACCAGGCCTCTAGTCTATTATATATACTAGTATATATATTTAAAAGGTTGTTCTCTTATTTGTGCCAGACACTGCTCTGGTCCCCAGGGACTCAGGGAAGAACAGAACAGACATGTTGTCCTCATGGAGGCGACATTGTTCACTCCCTTGCACAGGAGAGGATAGGAGGAAGAAAGGGATATTAATTAGAAAAAAAAAAATGAAGGTTTGGTTTTGTTTTTTTTTCCATTTCCCTTAATAACTTTTCTTTTCCCTTAATCTGACTTATAATTATATATAAACTAGTGGCCCATTGCACGAAGAGATTCGTCCAATAGGCCTTCCTTCCCTTGGCTTCCAGCACCGGTTTTTCTCCGGCACCCGGGACTCAGGCCTTCACTTTGGCCACAGTCTGCCTTCTTTGTCTTTGCTGCAGACTCCAGCCGATTCCAGCCGGACTCTGCCGTCTTCTTCTTCACTATAGACTCCGGAGTCTGCAGTCTTGTCTTCACTGCAGCACTCCGCTCCTGTAGATCCCTTCACTGCCCCCTCCCCAACCCCCCCCCCCCTCTGCCTTCCCTCTCATAGCAGGCATCCTGCCACACCTGGCCACTCCACGCCTGGAGCAGCTGGGCGGCCACCATATTTGGCCTTCTAATTTGCATACTTATTCTGATTGGCTGTGGGCATAGCAGAGGTATGGTCAATTTACATGTTTGTCTATTATTAGGTAAGATGTACCTCTGCAACAAAAATAAGTAGTTAATCAAGACCCTGAACCCTTCCTTCCTTTAAAAGTCAACTAATCAACCAAAGATTTGGCCAAGTTCCCTTGTAATTATTCTCGGTTCTAAGTTCCCTGAAACGCTTAAAATGATCACTTACTGAATTTCTTTAACTTTCCAGCAAAAGGTAAACACTGCAGCATTCTTGAGCCTGAGATTCTGGAGTCAGTGCTTGGGATCACTTTTGTTTCTTGACTCTTTTTTTAAAAATAATTCTTTATTGTTCAGATTATTACAGTTGTTCCTCTTTTTCCCCCCATAGCTTCCCTCGACCCAGTTCCCACCCCACCCTCTGCTCTTACCTCCCCTGCCACTGTCCTCATCCATAGGTGTACGATTTTTGTCCAGTCTCTTCCCGCACCCCCACACCCCTTTCCCCCCAAGAATTGTCAGTCCACTCCCTTTCTATGCCCCTGATTCTATTATATTCACCAGTTTATTCTGTTCATCAGATTTTTTATTCACTTGATTTTTAGATTCACTTGTTGATATATATGTATTTGTTGTTCATAATTTTTATCTTTACCTTTTTCTTCTTCCTCTTCTTAAAGAATACCTTTCAGCATTTCATATAATATTGGTTTGGCCATGATGAACTCCTTTAGCTTTTTCTTATCTGTGAAGATCTTTATCTGACCTTCAATTTTGAATGATAGTTTGCTGGGCAGAGTAATCTTGGTTGTAGGTTCTTGCTATTCATCACTTTGAATATTTCTTGCCACTCCCTTCTGGACTGCATAGTTTCTGTTGAGAAATCAGCTGACAATCATATGGGTCCTCCCTTGTAGGTAACTAACTGTTTTTCTCTTGCTGCTTTTAATATTCTCTCTTTGTCTTTTGCTCTTGGCATTTTAATTATGATGTGTCTTGGTGTGGTCCTCTTTGGATTCCTTTTGTTCAGGGTTCTCTGCACTTCCTGGACTTATAAGTCTATTTCTTTCACCAGGTGGGGGAAGTTTTCTGTCATTATTTCTTCAAATAGATTTTCAATATCTTGCTCTCTCTCTTCTTCTGGCACCCCCATAATTCGGATGTTGGTATGCTTGAAGTTGTCCCAGAGGCTCCTTACACTATCTTCATATGTTTGGATTCTTTTCTCTTTTTGCTTTTCCAGTTGGGTGTTTTTTTGCTTCTTCATATTTCAAATCTTTGACTTGATTCTTGGGATCCTCTAGTCTGCTGTTGGATCTCTGAATATTATTCTTTATTTCAGTCAGTGTATGCTTAATTTCTAGTTGGTCCTTTTTCATATCCTCGAGGGTCTCACTAAATTTATTGGGTCTCACTAAATTTATTGGCGGTCTCTAGAAGATTCTTGAAAAACCTTATAACCGTGGTTTTGAACTCTATATACAGTAGTTTGCTTTCCTCCATTTCTGTTATTTGTGACCTGTTTCTTTTTCTCCGCATTTTGGCTGCTTTCCTGTGTTGATAGAGTGGCTTTGTGTGCTAGGTGTCCTATAGGGCCCAGTGGCTCAGCCTCTCCAATTACCTGAGGTGGACACTCTTGGTGCACCACCAAGGGGTGCCTTTGTGGGCTGTGTGCACAGTCTTGTTGTAGTTAAGCCTTGATTGTTGTTGGTATCACTAGGAGGAATTGACCTCCAGGCCAATTGGCTGTGAGGATCAGCTGTGTCTACGATGGTTGAAGTTCTGTGCTGGAGACACCCTTATGGGGCAAGACTTGCTTCAGTGGGGCTTTGGTGCTCACTGAGTCTGCCCCCTGAGTGTGTCCCTTATGGATCTGAGGAGTTGTAATTTGGATGGTCCCACTCTGACCACTGGGTACACTGGCTCTTGGATCTCCAAGGAGGTGAAAATTTAGCCTCTGCCTGAGGCCACCCAGCAGGAGCTACGGAGAGATCTGCAGATTCCTCTTCTTTGTTTGGGGTTTAGAGGTGCCCAGATGAGGCCCAGCTCTGAAGCAATGCAAGCTGCTGTGGGGCCTTGGGACTTCTTTTGGATATTCTGGGTCTCTCTTACTCAGCTGCAGTTTGTTAGGTAATTTTAGATTGCAAAGGGCCAGGCCATTCATATGCAAAAGCCTCTGCACACAGCTTGGGTGGGGCGGGGTCTCTGGGAATCAACAGGGTGGAGCAAACAGCTATGGCTGATCCTCAGCCCTGCCCTAAGAGGCCCCCAGGTCTCTGGGTCCCTCTGTAATCACTGCAAGCACCTCTGAGAGAAAGCCACCCTCGAGTTCCGCCCGATGCCAGACAGTCCAGTTTCTCCCCATATGAGTCTGGATCCCCAGAGTCTCGCCCAGAACTGGCATTCAGAGCAGTCGGAAGCTTGTGTCTCCCTCCTGATTGAAAAAGACAACCACGTCCTCGGTTGCCAGCCCTTTCCTCCACATACACCTCTGTACCTCTGCACTTACTTCCGCATCTCCTCTGAGTCTCAGTGTGCTTTTCTCTTTCCTTCTAGTTGTAGAATTTCCACTCAGCCAACCTTCCTGTGGTTCTGGATGATGTCCGTTTTGTCTTTTAGTTGTAGTTTTGAAGTGGTTGTGCAAGGCAGCAATTTCAGGTGTTTATCTATGCCGCCATATTGGTTTCTCCATGTTTCTTGACTCTTGAAAGTGAAATGAGCTGCTGCTATGGTCACTATACCATTTCTAGAGCTAACTGTTACACAAATAGCATGACTGAGCCTGTGAGGCCCTACTCACTTCCCATCCTGATCCATTTCTTCATATTCCCATAATTATTGAGTTTCCAGTTCAGAAGTCCAGTTTTTATGTTATTCTATAGTGTCTCAGGTTGGGTGATATGCGAGACCTGCATTGCCCAATAAAGTCACACGGGGCTATGGAGCACTTGAAATGTGAATAGTCCAAATGGAGATGTGCTGTTGAGTATAACATACACACTAGACTTCTAAGACTTACTATGACAAAAATGAATATAAAATATCTCATCAATATGCTCTTATATTACTTAACCCTTTGCACTCGCTTGTTTTTTTCTCGAGCTGCTATCGATGCTAACCGTGTCGAGTCACACTCGACATCCGAGTGCAAAAGGTTAAATACCGAGTTAATATTTTTAAAGTAGGTTAAATACAATCTACTATTAAAATTCATTTCACCTGTTTCTTTTTACTTTCTAAAAACATATCAACTAGAAAATGTTAAATTACATATGTGTGGCTTGCACTGTTTCCACTGGACAGCACTGCACTAGACTCCCTTAATGATATTTTGGATTTCAGCTTTCCATATAGTTTAAGGCTGTTTGCTTCACCAGTATGAACTCCCTGATCCAACTCCTGCCAGTCACCCAACCTCAACTTTTCACCCCCACCTTGATGGTCAGGCTCTTTGCCAGAGACAAGCTCCATTTCAGATGTTCTAAATGACTTGCAAATAAAAAGCAGGACACAGCATTATTTTATAATAGTTGTTTGTGACCGTTCAATCTAATGCCATCATACAATAAACTACACAAGACACTGCATAGACCACAAGGAAGCAAGGCAGGCACGGGCACAGTTCCTGTCTGCAATGAGCTTACAGTTGAGTGGAAGGGGAACAGGAAATGAGCAAAGCAGAAGGGGAGGCCTGCTTCATAGGAGGGAACTGGTGACCTTGTTCTTACACAGCACCCCATCATCCCCACTGCTTGTTTGTATCGGAAAGTTATAATGTAGCACAGGGATTTACAAGTCAGAAAAAAACACACCAGATAAGTAAGGAAATCAGGAAAAGTCTCAAGAAATAATAAATGAGTTCATGCTTAAAGGTTGAGGTGGGAGAATAAGTGTCATATATTTTGGGTAAAGAGGAGGAGGACATAGAAATGCAAGTGAATTTTAATAAGATTCCATTAGATATGATACTAAGGGATTAAGTGATTGCCTCTATCCTTTTACATTTTTAATTTTGAAATAATTTTAGATTTTTAGAGGACTCACAAGGATACCACAAATCTTGTTTAGGATTACAGATACAAGAAATGAAGATAGCAATGGATGTTTTTTATATTTTTTCCTTCAAAACTGTATATTTAAGAAATGTATCAATGCTCTTAATCAGAAATAAAAGTTCATAAGCTCAAAAAAAAAAAAAAAGAGGAGGAGGAGGAGGCAGGCATGTGAAGGGAATATTTGGGAAAGAAGAGTAATTGAGTTAGGATGAAGCAGAGGGACCAAAAGGCTGGAGAGACAGATGGAGAAGTGTGAGAACACTAGATCCCAGGCTGAGAGGTTTTACTTAATGTGCTAGGCAATGGTGAGCCATCAGCTCTATGCTACAGGGAGGATAATCAATAATATTGTCTAGGTGAAGTTAAATGAGGAAGAGGGTAGGAGTGAGGAGGCCAATAAGAAAAGTCTTAGAGTAGTCTATGCCAGAGAGTTTATCATTCTCCTTTCCATACTCCTGGTAAATACTGCCAGCTAGCCATGGACCCCTTTCCCAAATGCAGCCTCGGAATTCTTCTCAACACAGTGTTGCAAGAAGCTATAATCTGACACGTGAAATAAATTTGCTTTTCTATCTTTCAGTTATCAAAAGTGTTAGCAGTCTTAACTAGGTGGTAGCAATACTTGCAGAGGAGGAAAATACAAAATCTCAGAGGTTGAATGTAATTATCTGGCATCTCATTGGAGAGAGGGAATAGGACTGCACTCAGCACTCAGCCCTGCTTGACTAGGATAGTGATGATGTCACTGATAAAAAGAGAGAAGCTCAGGAGGACTGTGGTCTTCCCTTAAAGATGAAGAATCTGACTTCAGGCATGTTGCACATGAAGCAGTGGTGGGTAATTTAGGAAGAAAATCCCAGGAAGCCTTGGGATGTGCAGCCGGAGTTGTGGACAGAGGATGGGTTAGAAGGTCTTGATTGGAACATCTTCTACCCAGAAGTCATAGTTGAAGACATGACTGACATTTAGAGGAAGATGTGGGGAGGTCTGAGGAGAGAATGTAGAGTTTATCTACATTTGTGTGGCAGGATGAAGGAGTGGGGATGGTGTACATATGATCACAGAGGCCCCATGAAAATAAAGCTAATGAAGTGCCCTAGAGACTGAGAAGAGGGAATTTTAACAAGAAGGAATTCTTTGTTTCAAAGGTCAGGGTGGTTATAGGTGAGAAAAAGACAATCAATTTTGCTCATGGGGGATCACTGGTGATCTTTGAGAGAGTTTTCAGAGTTAGAGATGGTGGTAATTGAAGGAAGACTACAATGGAATGGTTAAGGGCATATAAGCATTAAACATAGGAAAGAACAGGAGAAGAAGGAGTATTATTATTATTATTCATTTATCTTTATTGTTAAAAGTATTAGAGATGTCTCCCCTTTTCCCCCCAATTGACCCTCCACCCTGCTCCTCTCCCCTCCCCAGGTTTTCCTGCACTATTGTCCGACCAAGGGCTATGCATATATGCATATGAATTCACTGGTTAATCTCGTCCCACTCCCCTCCCTCTTCCCCCTGAAATAGGTCAATCTGTTGCATGCTTTAATGTCTCTGGATCTTTTTTTTTCCATCAGTTTATAAAAATTATAGCAGAGAAGGAATGCATTTTGGCTTTTTTAGGCTATAAAAGATTTGAAATGGGTATATTAATAGGTTACCTAAAAGGAAGGCTTTGTTGCAAAGGGCAAGATTAATGTTAAGCTGGAAAAGGTATCATCAATGTAGCAAAACTCAGAAGGCTTAAAGAAATGTGATCAAGGGCACAAGCGAGGTGAAATTAGGAGAGACCAGAAGATAACCTTCTGAGCAAGTAATGAAGAAAGTGAAGGAGAATAAAGACATGGGGATTCCTAACAACCCAGGGAAGATAAATGACATCACTAGCCCCTACATAAGTTTGGGTGCCAAGATTCTAGTTCAGGCTTGCCTGGCTCCAAAGCCCAGGCTCATTGTCATTCTCCTCAGTCCTTAGGAGTTAGAACTGCATCCTCCATCACAGAGCCTGGCAGACAGAAATGAATGTTTTCTGAGTACTGGTATATGAATTAATGAATGATCAAATCATTGTGAATATCAATTATTACTGTATAGTACTTTAGATGTAGAAGCTACAGGTAAATGGGCAACAAGTTTATTAATAACTGCAAATATCATTACTTAATGGTTTCTCATTTTAGCAACACGTAATACTGGCCATTCACTCTGGCTTAAAGCCCCAGACCTATTCAGGCTATCAGGTGGGAAGGCCTCACTGAACATGTCCATTGGTAGACCAGCACCCTGGACAGAGGGGAATGAAGTGACTTTCTGGCAAGCAAAAGTATGTGTGGGCCCAGCCAGGATGGCTCAGTGATTGAGCGTTGACCTGTGAATCAGGAAATCACAGTTCGATTCCCAGTGAGGGCACATGCTCAGGTTGGGGGCATGCAGGAGGCAGCTGAACAATGATTCTCTCTCATCATTGATGTTTCCGTCTCTCTCACCCTCTCCAAAATCAACTATATATATATATTTTAAAAGATATGTATGCCTGGGCTTCAAAGTGTGGCAAAAAGGCAGACTAGTTTATTGAACTTTTAAAAAATACATGATATTAAAGTACTGTCTATAATACTAAATAATAATTTAGATGGAAAAAAAGCTCAATGTTTATTCAACACATCTATCCTTCACCACTGTATTTATTTGGCCAGTTTATTTCAATAACAGTAACTACCCATGTTTTCATGCCAACAAAACTGTTATACAGCTCTCTAAGGGTAGATGGTGAAAATGAAAATTTGTGACTTAAAAAGTGTTGTAAATAGTGCTTAATTAAAACATTATAGAAGAATGGCTTCTCTTTCATTCTTCTCCCAAGTATTTTCTATTTATAAACAGCATTGGAACAAAACATTATTTTATTCATAGTAAAAACAACAAAATTCACTGGCAGTAAAAGCATTATGTAAAGCATGAGTAAGAAATCATTTGCAATATTTTCACAGGGAAGTTTATATGGAGCCCATTCTGTTGCCTCACAATGAACTCTGATTTTGATATCTTGATGTCTTTCTCTTTTTTGATAAAGTGTTTCTCTTGTGCACCACTTCTAACCCCTATCTCACTGTGTATAACAAGGCGAGTTGGAAATATCCTTACCAACACAAACGTCTAACTGTAAATTAATTTAGTAATGCCTATGAGAACTGTTGCATTTTTAATGTATGCTAAAAAGGGAAAAGTTCTGGGAATTCCTCTCTAATGGAAATAACTCATATACCTAAGTTGGGGAGATAAAAGAAAAAAAGAGGCCATATCGAGTCGTCTTAAAATCTTGCTATTGGGATTATCACTTACTCCATTAAAGCTTAAGACCAACCTAAACTGCCAGAGACCACTGCAGAGCAGCACTGGCATGAAAGTGCAACAAGGAACTTGAAAGGCCATGGACCCTGGACAGCAGCAGGGCTGATGCCAGCACAGATTGCTCTTGCTGAGATTGTGGGGTCTCAAAACGATTTCCTGACCTGATAATCTTTGAGTAAATGTTTACTGAGCTTTACTGACCTTTGATACTATCTGCTTGCTATGTGCTCTGCCGACCTGCTTTGCTAAGGGCAAACGTGTAACCAAGTTGAATAAAAGCAGGTAATCACAACCTCTCTCTAAATACTTGCTTCTCACTGGACACGTCTAGCCTTGGTAATCTCAAGACAAATATTATGGGGCTTTTTGCCCCCTTTTTCATGTTTCTCTTCACTATAGAATTATATCATTGTCTTTCTTTTACTCATCTCCTCTTTCTACAATATTAGAAAAGGGAAGGGGGAAAATCAGAGAGACTGAGTAACAGCTAGAGTGCAGAGATAGGAGTTACACCGAGGTGTGGCCCCAAAGCCCAGCTCCTTCCCCTGGACTCTGCTGTCTGCACTAAGGGGTGTGGTTCAAAGTGTTCCTCCCCTCCTCCTAAAGGTGCTGTTATAAATGGGTCACTTACTAAGAATAATAGAACGTGGAATCGCTGTAGGTGCAATGACAGGGTCCTAATTCTTTTTTGTCCTATCACCATCACCCCATTTCAAAATTATATGTAAGAATATTGACTATCTCAGAGAATTTCCACATAATCTTAAAACCCATTCATTTTTACATATCTTAAAGAAAAGAGTGTGAATTTTATTCCCTTGCAGGGCTATCGTCACCATCTCCTAGGTCTCTGAATGTAAATCAGAATTGTAGATGAAAAGCAATTTTCTTCAGAGAAATAATTTAGAACCCAGATTAAAAAGTAGTTCTTCCGAGAAGGTGACTGAAGCTCCTTTCTCTGGCCCCTAGAGGGCGGTACAGTGCGAGCAGCGGTCCAATCCTGCATTCTAACTACATCCTGCACATGCTTTAGTGCCTGGCTCACAGCCTCGTGCACGAAAGGTTCAAAGAATGAATGGGAAAAAATCATGACTTTAGCAGAACAACTACATTTAATTTTGCTTTATCTTAACCAAAGGACTCATCAAGCACAAATAAAAATAAAATATTAATAAAAGAAGTAAAAGGTATGCCATTAAGTATCAATTCTCTATGTAAAGTGGAATAGAACAAGTTATTGAGATTATGGAATCTTTCAAAAAAAAAAAGGTTCAGTTGATTACTTAACTTTTTCTAAATACCCTCGTTTCATTGATATGACATAGAAGAAGTAAATCAAATATATGCATCTCAGAGGTGGTCTGTATTAGGTTTCTGCACAAGAGGCTATTTTAGACTTATTAGATTTATATAGTGATTTTCCTCTGAAGAACTCAAAGTGCTTTCTTTATCCATAACATTTACATAAAGAATACCAAACATTTCCCAAAATGCCAAAAGCAACTCAGGTAAATAGCAGAGCCCGCAATATGAGAACAGTGGGAAAATGAGAACAGAAATGTGGATGCAAATAGATCTAACCATGCCAACGGGGAATAAATGAACCCTTTCTGCACATGGTGCCCCGCGCGTCTGTGAATACCACTGTCATGTTGTCACTCCTGAGCTAGTAAGTGGATACTGCAAGCGGATGACTCTGCCTGGCTAGGCAGTGATACAGGACAAATGGTGCAATTCCGGGGACCTAAATGGGCAGGTGGCTCATCGCTCACTTTATAGGGCTCGTGGTCTGCTGTGCAGGATACACCGTCTGACACATGACAGAGGGGTATAAGTCAGAGGTGAACATAAAGTAATATTTGTTTAATATCTGGATCTGTTTCCACTTGGAGACAACAGAAACGATACTAAACATTTATTAGGCAGCTAAAAAATGTATAGGCACGAGTCAGCCCCTGGGAGAAAGATGAACTGTGTGAAGTTTCTACCCTTCCCATGGGAGCAAGATATGAAAAATTTAACAACACTTGATTATTTCTGTAATTGTAGATGCATGTAAATCTGGAAGTTTTCTGAACCACATCCTTTATGACGATTTAAGATAAGAGATTTATTACATTATGGGAAACTGAATAGCACTGGAATGGCAAGACCATTGATTACTTGCGTTGCATTTTCCAAAAGGGTATATATGAATGAGACGTGTTTGTCTTCATAGTACCCTGAAAACATGTCAGAGCTTTAATTTAATTCCTGTGCTGCTGAGATAAATTAAATTAATAGATCCAAATCTTGGCCGTATGAATAGGTATTAAATTTAGTAGAGAGTCTTGCACATCTTATCTCTTTTAGCAACCTAAAAATAACAAATGGGTGGAATTTCTCCCCAAGTTTGATGAAAAGTGCAAACACATTTTCCATGGTTATCACAGGAAAGGGAAGCAGGGCTGCATGCTGCTAAGGGTGAAATAGCATTGACATGAATAGTAGAGCCTTTTCATTCATAGACATTTGACAGGGCCCTGGAATTGGGCATGTATGGATATAGCTAGGCACAAGACTGTCAGTGACACAGTCAAAACACCACGGATTAATTTTGGATAAGAGACTGGGATTTGAATAGAAAGACAACAATCACCAAGAGCAGTAACCTGGCAGAAGTACCACCTCCCCTATGGGTGTACTTTTTTGTTACTTTCTATCAATGTGCCCATGAACAACTAATGCTAATGGGGAAGGAACAGAGAACTAAAGGCTAAGGCGGCCCCAATGACAGGGAGAAATTCCCAACAGGAAGATGGTAAAGTCATCAGGGCCTTCAGCCTAGCCCTTTCACTCTGTCCTGGGCTCTGTTAAGATCAATGGAGGAGGCGGAGTGAGGGGCCAGCCCCACCCTTGCAAGACGGTACAGAGTCCCACAGGCTGAGCTGAGCAACAGTGGGCAAGTTATATAGCTTCTCCCAGCTTGGGCGGGTAATTCTCCTCACGTACAAAATGGAAATATTAATACCTCCTAGAGCTTATTCTAAGGTAAGCCCTTATCTTGATGCCTGGTACTTGGCAAGTACTCAACATTCTGTTAACTATTAGAGCGAATACCTATGGAGCTCTAATAATTAACAGAATATTCCTCCAGAAGCACATGAAGGAAACCCAAGACAATAAACATATGCCCCATGGGCTGGGGGTAGTGCCTTAACAGGGGAGAACCCTGGAAAACACAGCCTAGGCCACAGATCAAGATTAACGTCACCAGTGAGAGGTCTTGTTGATAGTGGTTCCTCTTGATATGATGTGATGAAGAGGGCCCTTCCCTCTGTGGGCTTTTCTCAAGAACCCCAACACCAGTCTAGTCATGAGAAGAACATAAGACAAACCCAAACTGCACAAAATTCTATGAAATACCTGACTCTTCTCCTCAAAACTGTGAATGTCATAAAAATAAGGAAAGTCTGAGAACCTGTCTCAGCCAAGAGAAGGCAAAGGAGACAGGATATCTGAACATCATATGGTATCGTGGCTGGGGATCTGAATCAGAAAAACAAAATAGTGAAAAACTAGTGAAAGCTGAGTAAGTTTAGAATCTATACTAATAAAAGAGTAATATGCTAATTAGACCGGGAGACCTTCCGGACGTCCTTCCGAACAAAGCTATGGTGGTGGGAACGAGGCAGAGGCTGTTAGGGGCGATCAGGCAGGCAGGCAGGCAGGTGAGCAGTTAGGAGCCAGTGGTCCCAGATTGCAGGAGGGTGCAGGCTGGGCTGAGGGACACCCCAAACCCCCCCCCCCCCTGTGCACAAATTTCGTGCACTGGGCCACTAGTTTAATAATAATAAACCAATGTTGGTTCCTTATTGGCGACAAATGCACCATAGTAATTCATGTAAGAAGACAATTGTAGGGGTATCTGGTGTGAGGTATATGGAAACTGTGTATGAACTTTGTAACATTTTCACAAATGTAAAACTATTCTAAAGTAAAACATTTATTTTAAAATAGAGTCCCCATGGACAATTTGGTTCTCAAATTATTGGAGCAACATAGTTGCCACCTTTCTTAGAAGACCAGAAGTACAATGATGAGATTGCCCGAGGACAAGTCTGTCTCTAGGTCATCCACAGGCAGACCTTTAATTCGCTGTGTGAAATAAATAAACACACTGCTGTATTCTCAATTACTCCTAAAGCATGGTTAGTTGAATGCCCATCTAGCCAATTCTAGTTCAAGTCAATGCTAATCAAATAAAAACAATTGTCAATCTTGGTGGGGTGGAATCAGAATGGGTTTTGGAGCCAGGAAAATTGGGATTCAAGTCTTGGCCGTGGCACTTATACTATTAACATTTCACACAAGTTAAGTCAGCCATTCTGATTTTCAGTTTCTGTCTATTAAACAGGTTTACTTATCTGTCAGGGTCCGGAGGAGTATTAAATAACATACACACACTATCTAGCATTGCAGATGCTCCAGAAATGTCCATTTCCTCCCTTTCTACTTCTATTTTCAGCTGCTACCATCCGACTGCCTCTCTGCCATCTCTGCCTGGATGTCTTCCAGATAGCTCACATTTCACACATTTCTGACTAAACCCCTGATTCATCTTACACCTCCTCACACACTCCTTCTCCTGCCAACACGTTTTCCCCCTAGACTTCCCCAATTCAGTGGCACCACCGGCCCACCAGACGCCCGGATGCTCGTGCCAGCGATGTAGGAGTCATCCTTGACCCCTTCCTTTTTCTCACTCTCACCCTCCACAGCTAACCCTTCAGCAAGCCTTGCCCTTTTTATCTGGGAGATATTTCTCAGATCTGCCCCCTTCTTTCCATCTGCCTTGCCCCCAGCCGACTCCACGTAATTGGTGCCTTCGCAGGGCTCCTTTCCACTTCTGCTCTCACCATCAATCTTCCAGATATTGGCCAGGGCACAGCTTTACAAACATTCACCAGGCCTTGTCATTTCCACTCTTAACAGATTTCAAGGACTTCTCATTATTTTTGGAATAAAGTCAAACCCCTGCACCCTGGCATAGCTCGCTCCCTCCCTCCCGCTCGCCATCTGGTGCCACAAGGACCTTTCTCAGGCTCAAGTGCCCTCCCCTCTGCTGGGAGTGCTATTCCCCTGGGCTTCCCACCACTGAGCACCTCCCACCACTGAGCCTTTGGGGATTGGTGGCTCTGCTCCTCATCCCTTCTAACGAGATTTCCAAGGCCTCTTGTTCCTCTTTAATTGTTCCATGTTCACTTTTCACGTAGCAGTTTATACACTTTATAAGGCCTTCTCTCTTTATTTGTTTGCTGTCTGTCTCACTTCACAATCTTGTAAGCTGCTAGAGGGAAGAGAATCGTCTTTTCATTCACTGATACAAGTCCAGCGTCCAGGAAACTGCCTGGCATGCAGCAGTTGCCCAGTTTACTAAAGAAATGAATGAATCAGCAAGTAAGGTATCTTTTACTTTTCTCAAAAAGCATCATAAAAAGGGTAGGCTCATGGAATGATCCTAATTTCATGTAATTAAATGATACATATAAATAAAAAATATAAAATTTACCAAAATGTTTCTGGAGATTAATTTTTACTGATGGAACTAGAGGTTATTGTTGTGTGTTTTTTTCATAGTTCTGTACTTTTCAATTTCAGTATCATGAATAAGTAAATGCCTTGATACTAGGAAAAACAATTTTTTATCGTATGCTAAAATATAGAAAAATTAATTCATGATAAGAAGTATAAGGTACACTCTAAGTGAACCATTTTTTGTGCTGTAATCTAAGGAGGTTCTTGTTATTTTACTCTGTAAAATGTGAAGTTTCTGCAGTTACTGTTTTAATTTCAGCACTGATCAGCTCTGTGTTTGACCATCAGAAACCTGCAGTTTCCTTGAATGTGAGATAGAGATAACAGCAATGATGCCTGCCCTATCTTTGTCTCTGGTAAATTATAAAATACAACAAAATTGCATGGTGACAATCCTCCTCTAGTCTAGTCTGTGCTACCAAAACCTCCCAGAAGATATGAAAATATTCTATTTATAAAATAGATTCATATACTGAAATATAAAGAAAGCAGTTTTTCTTTGTAGCCAGATTAGCTTTTTTTAATCATTTGAGCAAAATGCTGTTTCTCTAAATAAATAATAATGGCAATGCTATCATCTAAATTCAGAAACAAAGGCAGGTTTGCTGACCAAAACATGGCAGGATGATACAGAGTGGAAATAAAAGGAATGTGAATGGATCAAACCCTAGAGGTCTGTCTACAAATACCTACTCTGTCTAATTCAATCATTCATTCAATAATATTTAGTAAGTTTCAACTAGGCACTAAGTACTTTTCTGGACCTTACTTAAATAGCAGTTAAAAAAAAAAAGGACAAACATTATATTTCCATAGGGTAAACAAAATGACTGAGTAAATTATACAAAAGTGATAAATGGAGAAATATAAAACAACAAAGGGAGATACAGCGTTCCAGCCGAGGACTGGAAATTGTAATTTAAACATGGTGGTCAGAAAGGGCCTTACCAAAAAGGTGACATACTAAAGAAGACTTGGCAAACTATGTGGCTACCTGGGGAAGAGCAGTCCACATAGAGGAAACAGCAGGAATGAAGGACCAGGCTGGTATACCCAGGGAATATCAGAGAAATCTGTGTGGGTAGAGCAGAGTGAGCTGAGGAAGAACAAGAAGAAAAAATAAAGTCAGGGAGAAAACAGGAGACGAATCCCTAGTAGGGCCCTAATGCCACTGTTTCAACTTTGGCTTTTACTTTGATTGTAATGGAGAGGCTCAGGAAGCCATGATCTGACTTATGTTTTGACAACAGCTCTCTGTTACTCTCTGGCTGCTCAACTGAGAACAAGATTTAGGGGCAAAGGTGAGGGTAGAAGCATGGAAACCAGTTAGGACACTATTGCCTCCTGGCAAAGGTGATGCTGACCTCGGCCAGAGTGGTAGTGGTGTGGGTAAAGATGGCAAGATTTAGGACATATTTTGAAGGCAGAACTAATAGGATTTGCTATAGCCTTGGCTAAGAAGAGTCAAAAATGACTTGAAAGATTTTGGCCTAAGTAACTGGAAGAAGTAGCCACAAACTGGCCTGGAGAGAAGCCCAGGAGTTCAGTTTTGGTTTACCTGGAGATCTTGCAGAGATGGGCAGGCAGGTAGGCAGGTCCATATAAGAGTCTGGAGTTCAGGGGAGAGGTCCAGAACAGACTGACATTTTAGGAGTCTCAGTGTATTGATCATATTCTGAGCCATGAGAATGACTGAGATCCCAAAGGCATGAGTGCAGACATAGAGTAAAGAAACAATCCAAGTTCTGAGCCCTGGATATGAGAAGGAAAACGCAAAGGACAATTCAAATGAACGGCCAGACGTCGGAGAAAATCCCTGAGAAAGTGTCACCCTGGAAGCCAAGTGCGAAAGGATTCCAAGGAGGAAGGATTATTGGTCAACTGGCCAAAGGGCGCCTCCAGGTCATAGAAGACGCAGCCCTGAAACTGACCACTGGGGTTAGCAGCATGCAGATCATTGGTGACTCCACAAGGACAGTTTTGGTGGAATGGTGGGGGTGAAAGCCTGACTAAAATGAGATGAAGAGAAAAGGGAAGGAGCGGAAATGGAAATAGCGAGTACAGAACATGTTTGGAAGGTTTGGTATCAAAGGGTATAGAGAAGTAGACAGGAGGTGGAGTGGGCCATGGTAGATTCCAAATAGTTCCCTTGAAGAAGAAAAAGCAACAGAATTGTCTGGGGGTTACAAAAAGGCATAAAGGAAGGTAGAGCTGGTGATGGGAACTCTGGTGTGAGCAAGCTCTGCCCAGGATCATGAGGAGGCATAAGAAAGGAAGTGGTACATTAGGCAGAGAGCTACTTAAAAAAATTGATAAATAGTGTCCCGTTGAATAATAAGAAAATGTCCCAAAGGAGGAGAGTATTGGACACAAATGTGTACTCCAGATTAACAAATTTCATCAAAATACAAAAATCAACTGAATGAAAAACTAAAAACTGCATGATCATCTCTAAATGCAGAAAAAGTTGACAAAATTCAACATCCTTTCACCATAAAAACCCTCAACAAACTAGCAATAGAAGGAAATTATTTTGATAGATTAGTCATTTCAGCCTTTCAACTCTCATTTAGTACAAAATACAGCCCCAGTCACTTGCGGGTAAATGATATAATTTTGACATCATTTACCTAAAAATTTATGGCAAAAGCTACCTCAAGATCAGTAATCCTATTCGAATTTGTGTTTTACTAATCACAATACTGTTTGGGAAAAAGTAGTCCGTATATGTTTGAGACATTCTGTATTATCTTTTCTGTCACTTGGTATGCATATGGCTCTAAGGATTCCTCTTGCAATAACTCCTCTTGAGATTTTAGAAGGTGAATTTTATGGTATGTCATTGCTCTTCATTCTCATTCATATGCTCATATATTCATACTCATATTAATATTCACTGAGTAGCCATTATGTGCCAAAACTCCAGCCATCTGTTTTCCCCCTTGGGTTCTACATTTGTCCATGTGAGGGCAGCTCCCCAAGCACGATGCTATCTGTGTGGCTTCTGGACCTTTACTCACATCATTTTTCAGCCCTGGGAGCCTTTTCTCCCTTCTTCTCCCAGTCAGCTTCCAGCTGTCATTCTGGACTCTATAAAAACATCACCCACCCGGGAAAGTTTCATTCAGGATGACAGAACTTGTTCTTGGCACAGAGAAGAGGAATGAGGGTACAAGCCAACAAGAGGCCCTGGTCTCCATTATTTCCTCCTCTCCAAGGCTCTGGAGTTAGTTATCCTTCTATAGCCATAACCAAACTTTCTAGAGCTTGAGATCCAGACCACATTAAATCTTAATATTTGGAAGACTTTCCAAAGATGGAGAACAATGCAGAATATTATAAATGCATTGGGATAAATATAAAGCAGAGGATGGGATCAAAATGTCCAAACTTCCAGTTACAAAGTAAATAAGTGCTAAGGATGTAATGTACATCATGGTGACTACTGTTAATAATGTACATATTATATATTTGAAAGTTGCTAAAAGAGTAAAATTTAAAAGTTCTTGCCACAAGAAAAATAAATTTGTAACTACATGTAGTGATGAATATTAACTAGACTTATTGTGGTGCTCAAGATAGACAAACAATGAATCATTATGTTGTGCACCTGAAACTAATATAATGTTATATGTCAACTATATCTCAATAAAAATCAATTTATAAAGCAGATGAGGGATTATGGAAAGTTTGGGGGGGGGAACTGACATTTGTCTGGGAAATTGACAACTGCCTGTGCTTTGAAGTGAGGATTAAATGAGATGGTACATTTGAAGCACTTTGCTAAGCACTAGCATCTAGTAGACTGTAATAAATGATAGCTCTAATAGTGATCACAATGATGACAATCACTGCCTACTGTCATAGGACATTTATAAGATAGAAGGTGGGCTTCATAATCAAGGATCAATATATAAAAAGGATATGAATCTAGAGGCCCATAAGGATGACTAAGATTTGCAAAAAATGTGCTAAGAACACTCAAAAGTTTTTATTTGCTATGAGGAGGTCAAGGAAGTAACCTAGTAAGGAGGCAAGTGCTCTCTGTTTGAAGCATTCTGGTTTAATCTTAAGGCAAGCATGGAAAAAAATATAAAAACTATTCAATTCTCATTACACATCTGTTTCTTGAGAGACAGATAAGGATGGAAGCAGTAGAATTAACATTTATAGGAGAACATAGATTTGACAGGGATAAGAAGACCCTTGCCTTTGTATTGGGGAGGGTGAGGATGGGATATTTTGTAAGTAACAGGAATCTCAAGTCTCACCATTTCCTCCTTCTCAAGACTCCAGAATTCTATTCCTTCTATGCCCATGTTCCCATAGCCGATCGTTCTAGAGATTGGGATACAGACCACACAGAAGTCATCATCAAACCTTAAGATCTAGAAGATATTCCTCTTCCTCCAGCAGCCAGCAAGTTCTGATGTCCATATCCTCTCTCTAAGAAAGACTGATTCTTTTGTATTCTTCACCAACATTTTGAATAGTTTCTGCATAGAAACGTCTATATATATAAAAGCCTAAGCGACCAGTCGACCGGTTACTATGATGTGCACTGACCACCAGGGGGCATACACTCAATGCAGGAGCTGCCCTCTGATGGTCAGTGTGCTCCCACAGCAGGAGCACTGCTCAGGTAACAGATGGGCAACAGATGCCAGGCCCATGGCTGGTAAGCGCCACTGTGGCAGCACGAGCCTCTCCCAATCAGACTGACTGGGCATGAGCCAGCAGTGGGCACAGTAGGGCTGGGATGAGGGGGAGTGGTGCAGTGCCAGAGCTGGGCTTGGGCTCCTTCCTGGCTGCCTGCCACTTCGAGCACTACTACATCCCTCGGGGGATGTCGGACTGCCAGTTTCGGCCCGATCCCCACAGGCCTAATTTGGAAATCGGGCTGAAACTGGCAGTCTGACATCCCTTGAGGGGTCCCGGATTGCAAGAGGGCACAGGCCAGGCTGAGAGACCCCACCAGTGCACGAATCCGGTTACTGAGCCTGTAGTTATTATATAATCCATGGTATTTAGGTGGAATGTGACTACTGGATTGATATTTCCATTGTTTTATTGGTTAGTCACTTGTAAACTGGACTGAAAGAGCTAACTCCTTGCATAATATCCATTTCCTTGGATAAATGGAAAAATACATTCTGAGTTCCAAACAACTGATGTTATTATTCTTTAGGCAATTGAATAAATATGCCTTGAGCACCTTCTATAGGTCAGGGTTTGTGATTCAAAGCTGAAGGAAGACACAGTAGTCCCAAGGAGCTACTAACCACTCCTTTTGCTTCCTTGTTCTGAAGCAGTTCTGATATGTTATATTACAACACATGCCATATAATATACTGTGGGAATAAAGGAGATGAAGTAATCACTGCTACCTGGGGTTTTAGGGTGGGTTTCAAAAGAGACTTTCAAGCTAAGTCTTTAATAGGCAGCAAAGGACCTAAAGAATATCTTAGGTATAATTCCTGCGTGAAAAAGACATACTGGTTTGAATGCACAGGCACATTTGCTGCCCACTCAGGAGACAGATGGCCACCTTGCATAGAGTCAGGCCTCGTAGGTGAGTGAGGTCTGATCTTAAAAATAACTTGGAACATAGCTTGTTTCCAGAGTAATAACCATCTCCACACAAATGAATAAGATGGGCTCACCTCCAGTGAGTTTACAATCTACAGACAGCATATGAGGAACACCGTGAACATATCTCTACTCTGGCACTATTCCATGATCTAATAATTATCTATTTTCTTGTCCTTCTGCTCCCATTAGAGAGGAACCTCTGAGAACTACCTGTCTGATTCATCTTGGACTCCAGAGTCTTGCATAGAGCCTGACTCATAGTAGGTGCTCAAGAAATAATTGCAGAGTTAAATGGATGACAATGAAGAATATATGTGGTTTAGGGTAGAATTAAAACAGGTAAGAGATTAGGGAAGATGAAGAAAAATTTGATAGGCTAAGTCTGGATATGACTTCCAGGTAAGGAGGACAACAGTGATGAAAACAAGGAAGCAGGAAAGATGTATAAAGAACAGTGAGGAATCTAACTGGCTCGAATTTAACATACGGAAGTAGAGATGTATTATAACTTATCATAGGCCCTAGGCACTTTCGCATTTGTAAATCCCTTCCTTCACTAAAACATATTAAAAATTGTGTTGGTATAAAGCTAAATACATTCAGGCTGGACTCATAATCATTCATTATTATCATTATATTCATTTTTTCCTTCTGATTTTAAAGTTAATTAAAGTAAAAAATATTTTCATAAGTTCTTAAAAATATCTGGGGCCCTAGGCACTATGCTATCATACCTGGTGGATAAGTTGGCCCTCTGAGTAATAGATCAGAAGAAGATAAATTTGGAAAGACAGGGAAAGGCTGAATGCCCAGTGCCACCAAGGTCCAAAGAAGGCAGGTAAAGAATTAAGGGGAGTGAAATGATTGGAGCCATGAGAAGAAAGGATGGAGATGAAAATATATAGAAAGAGAATGGGAGGTTCTGGAAACAAGAAGACTAACTAGGACAGGATTGCAGGCACCAGGAAAGATGTAAAAGACTCTTCACTGGCAGACAGTATGAAGGGGTTGAACCGAAGTTCTGAAGGAAATGGAATCTGTGAGAAGTGAAGCTCGATTTAATGAGGGGAGGAAGGGCAGAGGGGCAGAAATTAATTGTCATTTAAAACCTGGGTGACCAGAAAAATGGCAAGTCCAGGAGAGGACAGACAAGAGGATGAGTGGATTTGATGGATCTGCTAAGATACAGGGTACAAATTTATTTCCCAAATCCTAAACAGTAATTCTTTATGTTGCCTCAAAATTGAAACCCTTTTTAGCTCTCTGCTGCTACTTTGACCTCTCTGCCACTCTCTTTATAACATGCAGGCACAACTAAAGAAAACACAGCTATGTGCCTACATCAACTTCTACTCTCAAAACATAAATTTTACTATAAAATCAGCACCTACCTGTCTGGGATAGTAAGTAATTACAGAGAGAAAACGAGAGAAAGAAGATTAATCAGACATAAATAGAACTGAAATATATTTCTCCAATTCACAAATATATATTTTAATATATACCTCATGCAAGAATGGAACAATTTAAGTATCTAGGGATTTTAGTTAAACTATGCAAGATAGCAATTACTCCATAAATGATCAAATTTAACTTTACCTGGAAGCCAAACTCAGATTTTTTTCTCCATTAATTATTCTCAGCATTATTAAAAGTGGTTTGGAACAAGGTAATGTTACTACTGAGCTCATGTTATAGAAACTCAGTAATCAGTATAATTGAGGATCATCTGAATGAGTTATAATTCAGCATGTTTTAATATTTTAGGAAAATTGTGATTTTATTGCTTTTAAATACAAAGAATAATTCAAATTGTGCTAACAAGTAATTGCCTACTAGAAGGTTTTTAACAAAGATATATCTAAGGGATAAATATGTACCTTTTGCAAACACCAAGTTTTAGAAATGCTTACTTACAATATCGATTTCTATGATGAAGATATTTGTTAGGACAAGGCAAATTTTTGCCTAGCGTAATGATATATAAATATACCCTAATAGAATCTCCACAAATGAGGTTTTACTTTATGTTTGTGTTTCTGCTAAATTACATTAACAATCTGAACTACAAAATATCATTTGTTTTTCAACCAGGTGTACAGCAATTCAGTGTCTCATTTTTCAGGAAGGTATTTTAGGACACACTCACCATGTGGAACAGGCTGAAAGCAGGGGAAACACACACACACACACACACACACACACACACACACACACACACTCAAAAGGCTTCTGTGACATCAAAATGCACAAAGTCCATGGGTTTAATCTTCTTGCAAAGACTATTAACTTTTACTTAGGTTTACTTCTAACAAGCTTCTTCATCAGGTTTCCTATCCCAGGGCAGTTTAGAACTACAAATGAGTAGTTTACAGGAACTGTTTTATGTGCTTTTCTACAGATCAGAAATTTAGAGGAAGCTGTATGTATGGACATGTTCAAAATGAGGCATTTACAATAGTAAAAAAATTGGGGAAAATTCAACAAAAAGAAAGAGGAAAATAAATTACAGAATAGCGATATAGCATAATGCTATATGTTTTTCAAAATAATTATATGATAATAGTATTATGTCATATATTTTTTAATTATAAAAGTAGGTTAAAAGACTATAGTGCGGTAAAATGTCAACTATATCCAGTGTCCAATAGTAGAAATGTGATCATGCATGCACTCTATTCCAACCTATGGTAATAGTATAAAGAGAAAAACGATATGCAAATGAGGCAGTGATGGTCCTGTATAGCTTACTCTAGGGGAAGATCTGGGAGTTTATGTACACTACAAAGAATGATGTAAGAAAGCTGGAGAATTTGAAATAAATATAAAAAGAACTTTTTAATCTGCCAGCATAATAGTTTACTACTGAATTATTTTCCCACTAACTTATACATGTTATGATGATTGCTTTCTGGAAAGAACCTTGGCTTCAGAAAGTACATTTCCTGGTGTCCTTTTTAGTTGACAGGAGCTCTGAGTAATCTCTTCAGCCTGCTCTGTGAAGTGCTCTCCCTTCCCTTCTGCTCACACAGGAGGTCAATGATATGTAGATGGGGGAACACACAGGCCAGAAGGCGAGAGGACCTCATAAGAGGGTAAATGATGGTTATTTCTGGGAGATGACATTTCAAATGCAACCTATTTTCTTCTTTTCAAAATAATCAGTTCTTCAACGTCATTGCAGGAAAAACCAAGAAATGTTAATAAAAGACAAAATTATTTTATTAACTGAATATATATGCTAGGTTAATAGATAAGAAGATAAAATATCATTAAGATATAAATTATCCATACAGGTTTTTTTATGGGACTTGAAAAGCCATATCTACTCCATTTTGAACAGTAAAGAGATGAGTCAACTTTGAGAAAAAAAAATATATACCAGGACTTTATAAACCTATAGCAATTAAAACAATGTAATTCTGGTACAAGTGTAAATGAACAGAGTAATAGAACTAAATAGAGAATATATATATGGGACTGATTGTTGATAGCTGTATAATCACATGTCAACTTGGACAAGATAATGAGAAAGGTGTTTATGCATATTAGGAGAAGTAAAATTAAATCTTTTTTTTTATATATTGATTTTTTTTTTACAGAGAGGAAGGGAAAGGGATAGAGAGTTAGAAACATTGATGAGAGGGAAACATCGATCAGCTGCCTCCTGCACCCCCCTCACTGGGGATGTGCCCGCAACCAAGGTACATGCCCTCGACCGGAATCGAACCTGGGACCCTTCAGTCCGCAGGCCGATGCTCTATCCACTGAGCCAAACCGGTTAGGGCTAAAATTAAATCTTTATGTCAAATTATTCATTAACAAATTCTAGGTTAATTGAACATCAAAATGTGAAAATCACTACTTTAAGAAAATTCACAATATTTTTATGAGCCAAAACAGAGAAGGGTTTATTAAACCAGACATAATAGCATAAATCATAATAGAAAAAAAATGTCAAATGGAATCCATACATTTAAAAATATTTGCATAACCAAATGCTACAAAGACAAAAATAAATAAGCTACAGCCTAAAAGGAAGGTATTTTCATATATCGAAAAATGATTAATGTCCAGAATATATAAAGAATAGATGCAACTCAATAAGAAAAAGACTACCAACCCAATTTAAAAAATGGGCAAAAGATACAAAAAAGCAATCAATAAAAAGGGAAATGGAAATGGGGTATATATTCCCAAATCATATATAATCAAAGAAAGCCTTTACAGTGGCACTTTTCATTTCACATAATTTTATAACATTTGGACTTTTTTTAAAAATGGCAAGAACCATTAATTTTATCACAAAATTAGCAAGTACTCAATATATTTGTGACAGAAAACGTTTACTATAAAAATTAGCAGCTAAATAGCATGGACTTAATATCCAAAATTAAATGAAGTGGTGATGTGTGATAAATTGTAATTGTGAAATAAGAAAGGCACTGGTATTTTGGAGGACTTATTGTATTTTCTATAAAATTAGATATGTCAGAAAAAATGAAAACAAGTAACTTTTTCTTACATGAATAATTGCAAGACAACTGTAGCTGAAGAGATTAAAGAAAAACACACACCGTATGTTCAATTTCTATTAAGCCAGCTTTTTTAAAAATGTCAGGAAGGACACAAGATTAAACTTTCTTAATTTTTCTAATTTCTTCAAACTATATTCCTTTGCCCATTTCAATAATAAGAGCTGATTATGACTTACTTTGCTGGTTGCTAAAAGAGGATCAAATCCGAGCCACTCACAATTATGATCTCCGGAAGTTGAGGGTCTCCACAAGTTTCCGAGCACTGCATCTCCTCAGGGTACAGGAAAGACAACTTTCCTGGGTCTATATCAAAGGGAAGCCTTTTCAGTGGTGAAGAATTCAGTCATCAGCCACATTTTCTGGAAAACTCACCTTTTCTAGTGAAGCCAACATCCATCTTGGCTAAGATCCTGGTGCACTGACCAAAGGGTCAGGTGCAAATGGTTATGCAAGAAAACAAGAGTTGAATGACTATGAACCCAAACTACAATTTAGACATCATCAGTCATGTCCACACATCTCCTCAGAGTGATGGTAAAAAGCAGGGTGATGGAGATCAACTAAGTCTTTTGAAATCATGAACCCATGGGATCCTTCACTGGTTTCCCCAAACTGGAAAGAATGTAAAATCCCAAGATTTGTTTTTAAAAATACGTTTTTATTGATTTCAGAGAGAGGAAGGGAGAGGGAGAGAGAGATAGCATCATCAATGCTGAGAGAGAATCATTGGTCAGCTGCCTCCTGCATGCTCCCTACTGGGGATCAAGGCCGCAACCGGGGCATGTGCCCTGACTAGGAATCAAACTATGACCTCCTGGTTCATGGGTCAATGCTCAATCACTGAGCCACGCTGGCTGGGCAAGATCCCAAGACTTTAAAAGTGAGAGAAAGGGGATGGGGAGTGAGGATGGGGCTGCTTCCTTAGAACGTGAAGAAGCATTTGCAGGAGAGTACTCACAATGAGGAACCACTGGGATGTCATGAGCAAAACAATGAACCACTCCTAGCTTCAGTTTCTTCCTGTAAACATCACAGGATGGTCATGAAGAACAAATGGTATACAGGTATAATATGTAAACACACCTTAATAGCTTTCATGACTGTGGAGCTCAATGAATAACTTTCTAATTTTAAAAAACCCCAGCCAGGTGACAGGAATGCCTCTCAGGACAGATTAGTAACTGGCCCCTCCCCTGTTCCTTTAGGACCCAGTTGAAATGTCATTTCTCTATAGAGTCCTCCTAATCGCCTACCTAGAGTAAGTGTCTGCTATTCTCTACCTGGCCTTTTATTTGTTTTTCACATTGCTCTATCTCGACTCTCAACAATCTCATGAGGCGGTACTATCATACTCCCATTTTACAGGTGAGAAAGCTAAGTCCAAGAAAAGTTAGGGCATGCATCTAGCAAGCGGTAAGTAAAGCCAGGATTTGAAGCCAGTCAATATGGCTCCAGCACCCTTGCTCTTAACCACATGCTACACTACATGATCTAGAATTTGAATTGAAAATTGCAATTAATAAAAATAAAAATGTGAATATCTGAACTCATCATTCACAAGAGGGTGGGGTAGAAGTGAGTAGAAGTTGAATAAAGGAAAAAGGAAGAGAATTATGAAACACTTTTCTTGAAAGAAAACAAAATTTTTTTAGAAAAGGAGGGCACACAGGATTCAGCACCTGTGGGCATACGTAGTGTGTTGCTGGTGCATGCCCAAATCAGTCTGGGGGAGTGCTGGCTTGTCCCAGCTTCACTGTCTTGGATTTAGAGTCTTAACTGTCAAAGTGAACTTGATGTTGCCGCCAACCTTCTAATCAGCATGGTGTGCACTCCTCTCACGCCTATGCTAATATCGTCTCCTATTAATACTTATATGTTTCTTTTAGAAGCATGTGACGCAAGTGTTAAAAGAATTAGTAGTGAGGAAAACTGCCTGCCCCATCAACAAGTATAGAAACCTGGCAGAGTTTCTATTTCCAGCCCTACCTGCCAATTACTTAAAATGAAATACTATAGGACTACACATCATGCTGTGTTCCCATCTCAGACTAAAGTCAACCTTTTCTTCAAAACAGGACACACCTAAGGGTGTGTATGGAGCTCTTAAAAGGAACAACCAAAGTTGGATCTCATTTTTTTCACTTAGCACAAGCCTAGTATTTATTTTTAAAGTGGTTGCATTGAGGATCCTTTTACTAAAGAGATAAACCTTGGTTCAAGTAATCAATGAAATATGTGGGGGGAAATGCATTTCAATACAAGTTAGGATGTGCTACCAGGAGTAGTGATGTTATAAGAGGACATATCATAGAACATTGTAGGAAGATTTTTCCTAGTATATATGAAGGTTTAAGGTCCTAACTCTATTCTCATGATTAACATTCCCTCATTCAGGAAGAAAATAATTCACAAGCCTGAACATTCAGTGAACTGACAACACTGACTTGTGGGGTCTCTCTCATTCTTGAGACCGCTCTCCCATGCGGACAATTGTGAATCAGAAATCTCTGTGGAGACAGCAGGTGCAGGTGCCCCTACCTTGGGGTCACACCCAGAAACTCCCTCTCTGGCATTTGCAAGAGGAGGAAGAAAGGAATTCATGGGCACTCTCACATCAGAAATCTAAATGGTTCAAAAGTTTTAAGTCAAGCTAGTAAACCATTACATAAAATATTCTACCTTCTCACCTTGATAAATAAGCCTCCATGACAACTAAATTGAAAAAGGTATAAAGCTATTATTTTTTTAATGAATAATAGTCAGTGGGCATCATAGATGACTAATATTAATTATAATTGTGAATGTCTCAGAGTTCTGTTGATAGACCTACAATGTTTAGATGACCCATAAAATAAACACATACATAATTGATATACAGTATATGTTTATTTCATAAAATGTAATTTTCCTTGCCTTCATTTTGGTAAAATAATTCTATTATACTTAAGATTTTCACATAGATAGTCTTATATTGACAGTAATCCTAAATTAGATCATCTTTCTTAAATCATCATAGTTCTTATATTTTTGTCATTACTTTTAATTTAGACAAATTTCCTTTTGCTGAGGCAATAAGTACTACAATTATCAATAAAATTGTTAAAGTAAAACAAATCTTAAAATGCCCCATTAGTTTTACATATTACCTTAATGTTCAAACAATGTAATGGACTCCCATATGATAATGTTTTATATTAATAGAAAAACAGTGTTTTAATTTCATAATTCAAATCACTGTCTCATATTCAACTTTCACTATCTCTGAAAGCAATATTCAGATATGGAAAGCATTTAGGATTTCTTCTTTCAATTTTTTCAATGAGGAATTATTATAAAGAAAACCAAATGAGCAGTATATTACTCAATTTGTTAAAATCTTATTTCAATAAAGACTATCCCTTGATCCATGGTAGGCAGAAAAAAATACCTACAGAAATTAGCTTAGGATTACATATACATAAATGGTCTCCTTTCCAGTGTTTATGACATCATTGGAATGCCACTTTTGTTGCTTTTTTCCCAATTTCTTTTTACTTACTAAAACCATTTTTTGTAAAATGTGTTAAAATATTTAAGTCCTTTATCAAATAAAGTAACCAAACTTTGACATTAATGGGCTTTCATGGAATTAAACTTTTACAAACATTATTAATAGCAAGCAACAGTTCACACCAAATGGTCATGGGTAGTACAAATTCAAAATTGCTTTCTATAAAAGAACATGATTCATTCTTCATTTATGGATTTTTGTGATGGCACATAACTGTTCCAGTGTATCATCCCTAAATTTAATGTAAATATTTTGATTTAATGTAAATATTTTAATAACACTGAATTGCACTGGCAGACATCAGGTGTTCAAACGTGGCTATAAAGTCAATTTTGGTATGTATTTCATCAAGATGTTCTGTATTTGAATATGAGACATAATCTCATATTGTGCCAAAAAAGATCATCACTATGAGCATGTTAGAAGCCACACCTCCCAATAACAAATATCCTAAGAAATTTCAAACAAGCTACTTGAAAATAAATTGTTTGATTTTAGAATATATTTTATGGTAACATGTGGTATAACTATGGCTTAACATTAATTTCATTTAAAAAATAAAATTTAACATTTGCTTTGTAAATATGATTTGGAGTTGTTGGATGGAAATAACAGAATAATTTGGTTGTTATAAAAAGGACAAGGAAGTATGGGTTGATAATCCGACCATGAAAAATTAGCCTATTGATCACTAAAAGCAAACTATGTCTCTTACAGCATTATATAAATATATTACATAAATTTAAAAAATTTAATTACAATTAAATTTCCTTGACCCAGATTCTATATTTTAGATCTCTCAAGTACAACCTTCTCTAACTGTGGTGTTCTCCTATCTGTTCTCTTTAAAACCTCTAAGTTCCTGCAGAGGTAAAATGATGACCATTTTACTCATTAACATTCCTAAAAAGTGGACAGAGAATATCATCATTTTATAGTTACATATGTATACAGAGAGGAGCAGAAAATTAGAAGACACCTTTATGTTTTATTGTCAAACCACTGCATACAAGCTTTGGAGCCTGAATCTCATTTTCAGAATCTTTTCAAAGCAAGTTTCAGCTCTTGCAGAGTTCTGAGAGAAAGTAACACTAGAGGGCGCCCGCAGTTTGCAACTTAAAGGCTTATCAGCCAGCAACACCCAGTGTTCCATCTGACAGGAATCAACTCTTATTCAGTCCCTGAAAATGGGTACTTCATCCCACCTCTTTCCCATGATACTGGGAGAAAAATTTGATTCTTGCCCTCAGAAATGTTGAATTGTTAGCAGGATGACAATTTGTCCACAGACATTCAAGGTACAAGATTAGGCGAATCGGAAGTTCTATTACAATAGGGCAGAACAAGCATCCGAGAGGGAGCCCCAAGTCCTGCTGGGAGAGTCTCCTGAGCTGGGCCTTGAAGAATGGAGTAGTTGTCCAGTGGAATGACAGGTAGAGAGGGTCAAGGAGACCAGAAGGGCATGTGCAAAAGCACAGGCATTTGAATACACATGGATACTTGGGAACTAAGGTTAAAAGAGGGTCTTTTTAACATCAGTCTTAGATTTTTAGTCTTAGGGTATAAAACTGTGATGTATACCTCAATGTTCAGATTGGAAATCCTGGCTGGACATCAGCCAATGAAGGATCAAAAGATTCTCAATTCCTGAACCAGAGGACAGAATTCGAATAGGATCCTAGAGGTTTTTCTGTTTTGTTTGCTGTTTTTTAGTAAGACATTACCCACAGAGATTCTGAAGCTAAATGAATAAAACTTTTGTTTTAGAATAGTGGTTTTCAAAATTTAAATGGCTGCCCATTTGGTTTATTAAATCAATTTGGTAGGTCTTTAAACTGGCATCGTTAGAATGAAATAGAGTAGGGGTGGGGACAAAATAAAAAGAAAGTATCTGAGAATATCCCACATACTAAGGGTGTTATTTTGTGAAATATCTATTTCAGTTTGTGTATGTAGAGGCTAGGGAAGCAATGCATTTCTGTGTGGATGGTCATGGTCTTAAAATTTTTGAAAAAATGCGGACCTAGAAGTTAACTAAAAAAAAGCTATATAATTAGAAAGTAAAAAACATTTTAAGAATAAAGAGATATTGGTGACATGAACATTTCACTGTTTTGGAGAAAAGGAGAGAGAAAACGAATTGAAGAGGATTTAATGATTTGGACCATTGAATACTATTTCAGGGTTCAGACCTGCAGTTTGGAGTGGATTCCATAGTGCTGGGCTGTGAAGCTGGCTGTATTCACCTGTCTGTCTCTGACCAGCCAGCCCTGGTTCACCCTAAAAGTGGCTTCCAGGTGGCTCCCTCAGACCTTCCTTGCTGCTCCTCTCGTTATAATCTCTCATTCTGTCTTTCACTTTTTCTTGATCACACTTACCACAATGTGTCTTTATTTATCTGTGTTTGTTTCTCTAGTGTTCCCTCTTTGTTTCCAGATTGGCTTTAGACTCTATGGTGGCAAGTTTTACTTCTGTCTTTGATTGCTCCATAATGCCTGACCAGGCACTTAGTTAATATTTAAGGAACAGAGAGTCAGAAAAACTTGTGAAAGATTTTAAGATGAGCAAAAAACGTCCTGGGTGTTCTGTCTAGGGCACCATCGAGGTTATCTAAGCAGTTCAAGGTCTGCACTATTTTCAGCTCTACAAGTTGTAGAAACTGATATACTGTAAATGATTCTCATCCGTAAAATGCAAATGATTTGGGTGAATAAGCAATTATTACCCCAGGGACATCAACCAGTTTTGCATCTATTAACAAATTCATCTCAGTATTCTTGAAAGCCTTTTGAAGTTCTCTCTTTTAAGCCATTTTAACATTTTACAGATTCCTGAGTTATATGAAATCTTTGCCATGCGCTCATTTTATATTGTTTTTAAGAGTCACGATTTTATCTTTTTAAAAATGCATATCTTAATAGCAGGAAAGAAAGAAAATGGAGACCCATTCTAGAGGAATGGTTCGACTGGGCTGTGGCTCTGTTAAGAGAAAGAGCCAGACAAAGGGAAGAGAAGGAAGACATCAGAAAGAAGACCTGTTTTGTAAGCCTAAGGTGAGCTGGCAATGGAGCATTCTTAAAAAAAAACAGGATTGCTTTAAACAGAGACATAAACATAAACATAACATGTAGGAACCGATCCATGTTTTTTCCACGTATTCCATGCTGACAAGGCCTTTTCATCGTTAGGATCCACAGCCTAGAGAACCTGACACAAGTCCAGAGAGATAATTCACAGGATGGTTCCATTTCCCCCAGCGCCTACGTGCACACTGGCATGTCCTATGCAGTTACCATCAAAATCACCAACTAACAAAATGAACCAATTATCCATTTCATGTCACTCAAGTAGAGCAAAGAGGAAGTAATAGAGTGGAAAAGATCAGTATTATTCAGCAAAAAAAGTAGTTGCAAGTGTGTTTCAATAAACAAGGATATCGTTCAATAAGAAAAAATTACACCCGCACAGTGAAATCTTGCATTTCTTAAAGGTCACCAACCTATTCTATTTTAATTAGAATGGCTAAGATCATTAAAGTGAATTTGGGTGGTTTATTTAGATTCAAGAATTAAGTTCATCAGGGCTGCTCTATAGCTTTATAAAATGAAGCTTCATGTACTAAATCTGGACACAGAGTTTGAGCAGAGTTTGTTTTTGGTTCCATGGTCTAAATACTTATAAGAGGTCTCAAATGAGTGTTCACATACCTGTCAGTAATAGGTACTGATCCAATAACAGAAGGCTTTATGCTACACTATGAAGTGTGCCGTATTCAGCAGAACAATAGTGAAGTTCTAATGATGATATAATGCATGACAGTAACCGAACTGGTTTCTCGCAGTCATCACAATCAAGTCTGCCTGGCATGAATTTTACATGCATTTTTATCTCAAAGATGTTTTTCAATTGGAAGAAAACATAACAAACATTTCAAAGAGGCAAAAAGCATAAGGAACTTGTACAAAGTTCCTACAAGTTTACACCATGCATGTTTGAATTTGCAAAATACACAGACACACACATCTTTGCATAACATAAACCTAAGTTATAAGTAGTAAGTAATGCTTTCCTTTATACAGCTTGTCACAATTCACAAAACATTTTTTAGTACATTACCTTCCTCACTACCTTAGCAATCCATTCATTGTTATCATCCCTATCTTATAGATGATAAAGTTAAAGTTAGAAATCTCGTTTGTAGCCACAGAACTGAAAAGAGGCAAAAGTTAAACATCAATCAAGGTCTTCCGTTTCCAATTTTTTTTTGTTTTATTCTCTAAATACAACTCATCCAGGTAAAACAAAAATTATTATGACATGTTATCCATTATTGCAGTGAAAACCATTCACACAGCTTGGAAAGAGTCCCGGCTCCACCACTTACTGGCTCTGTGATCTTAGTCACGTTACCTAACCTCTCTGTGCCTGTTTCACCAGCTATGAATTGGGGATACTAACATCACCTCTCACAGCAATGTCATATGGATTTGAATATTCATGAAGCATTTAAAATAGTGTCTGCCACACAGTGAATAAGGGTAAAATTCTTCAAATTTCAGCTTAGCAAAGTAACACATTGACGCTGAGGGCCTGGTTGCTGGCCTCGACACTAGCTGATGGCCATGCATCCGATGATTCATGGGCTGCAGGTGCAACCCCACACTTCATAGGACAGAGCTTCCAGCATCCATGCCCACACAGTCCAGGGGAATCCTGCCAGCAGGGGTCTCTGAGCTCCCTTCTCTACATTTCACTGAGCAATTTCCTGGCATCCCACCCAAGGACACAGAGAAACTCTGCCTCTTGGATTCATAGTCTCTTTCTAACCTGAGGTAATAATTATATATTGTATTTCAAGAAGCTACATTCTTTTATATTTCAATTTATTGTAAATAATGGCAGCTACCACTTATTGAGCACCTACTATGTGCAAAACCCTGTGCTAAGTGTTTTCAGCAATTTTTGTACTCCTTGCAAAGTGTGCATCATTACATCCATTTATTAAGTGAGACTCTGAGGGGTCAGTTTATCCAAAGGCACAGAGCAAGTTGCAAAAGCAACATTCAAATGGTTCATAGGTGCTAACTCCAAAACCTGGGTCCATGGCATCACACGGTGCTTCCTTCTAAGACCTGTTCATGCAATATTTATTTATCCTATCTTGTTTTAGCCTGAAACAAAACCAAATTTATCTTTTTTTTGTTTTGCTCTATATTGTTTCAACACAAACTGAGACCTCTTAGATATACAAACGAAATAACAATTTTCTAAGGGGACAAAAAACAGGAAAGAGAAAATAGAGTTTTGGCCAGATAAAAAGTTAACCTAAGCCCTCGCTGGTGTATCTAAGTGGTTAGAGCGCTGGCCTGCTGATTAAAGGGTTAAGGGTTTGATTCCATGTCAAGAGCATGTATCTGGGTTGCAGGTTCAATCCCCAGTCCCAGTCTCAATAGGGCACCTGCGGGAGGCAACCAATCAATGTGTCTCTCTCACATGGATGTTTCTCTCTTTCTCTCTCTCATCCTCCCTCCCTTCTACTCTAAGGAATCAATGGAACAAATATATTTGGTGGGGATTAATAGCAACAAAAAAGTTAACCTAAGAAACATACGCTCTAAGGGATGTAAAATGACTAGCACCGGACCAGGAATTCAACTTCTCATCAACATTAATGTATTTAACTTCTTGTTAAATACCTGAGGAGAATCATGCAATATTAAGACTATGCACAGCCCCAATGTGATGTAGGCACATATTAGTTACTGTTGAGTAGAGTGGTGTGGCACTATTCAGAAATTACCATTAATTAGCCAAACAAACCTGAGTTCTAATCTTAAATTGGTCAGTAACAAGTAGAGTGATTTTAAGCAAGTTACTGAACTTAAAGTTTAGTTTTTTTGTCACCTGTAAAATAGTATTTATCTCACATGGTGATTGTGAGCATTAAATGAGATACCATATTGTAAAGTACACTTCCTAACAAGTAATATAATAAAAAATAAAAAAATCAATGCTTGACAGCTATTGTTATCATGATAATTCTTGCAATTCCTTCTTTCCTCTCTTCCTTTTTCTTCTCTTCCCCTCTTATTTTCTCTCCCTTTTACATCCTTTTCCTTCCTGGCTGTTCACCTACAGTATTCATTTTAATTCCATCCAAGTGAAGAGATTTCTTGATATTTTAGGGACCAACTTTAGAGTACTACCTAATACAGCCAAGTGCTAGCTAAGGAAAAGTTGGGATGCAAAATAAGTAAACATGGCTTCTTCTTTAAAAAAACAAAAAACAAAACACAACTAACATTCTTAACAAAGAGTGGGGATAATAGCCTAAATATGGGGACATGAGAATGGATACAGCAGTGTAAAGAGAGGCCCCGGGGAACGGACCATTCCGACAGCACAATATGGTGAACACAGGCTGGACTCTGCACACAGTGTTTCTGGACCATGGAGGTGAGAGGGACAACATAAAGTAATAATAAAATATAATAACCTGAACTCAGTGAATTCAAAAGAGAACAGAGAATAGTATTTTCTTTGAGAACTTCATTAAAGGGAAAGGAGGGAAGGAAACTAAGAGAGGAAAGAGGGCAACACAGGACCCACGACTGGCAAACACATCCAGGACTCCCAGCCCCCTTGGCTCCATGTCAATCACCCACACAGCTCTGAGAAAGGAAATGCATAGTGCACATGGGAAATGCCTCCAAACAAAGGTGGCAGGGGTCAAGGACAAAAAAGTATGTTCTAACAAACACTTTCCTGGACAGAGGCCCCAACTTTTGGCTTCTGCACTGTAAAGATGATCCTTAGCGGACAACTGAGGTGTCACAAAACTAATGCTGGGACATTTCCACGGAACAATGTGAGAACTTAGCTTTTGTGAGGGAGCCTCTTGATCCCAAGTCTCAGGAGACTACGACTTCAGAAGTGAATGCTAGCATTTACTTGCTCTAGAAAAGTGTGAGCGAATTCACAGGAGAGAACAGAGTCTAGGGAGAGGACAGGCTTTGGAACCAGAGAGATCTGGGTTTGTTTGTTTCCTGTGGGACCTTGACCATGTTTCTTGACCCCTTCGTGCCTCAGATTTCTCAAGGTTGATGTAAAATTAAGCCCAGGAATGGTTAAATCATCTAATAAAGATGAAATGTTAGAGACACTAGAACATTTTATTGAGGCTAACTCAAAACAGAAAAGGCAAACATAAATCCATTATTGTATTTATTTAAAACTAGCAATAAAAGATAAGTTTGTTTTGAAAATACAAATTCTGAGAACCGTAAAGTCATATCCTCAGAAGTTACTGTGTATTTTCATTTTCACCTTTCTCCGTTCTGAGATCAATTAAACTGGTAATTCTAATTTCTAAGAGCATTACAGTGTATATAATTATAACTAATGCTTAAAGTCTTTTGATAACTTTTTAATTGTTTCAAAAGAATAAAATCAGTGTTTATATACCACCCTAGGCTATGATTCTGTCAGACCTCATTAACAAAACAGGACCGAGCTTGATCTCTTCTTGGAAGAAAGCCCTGTGATGGGACACAAGGCAGGTCCAAGACTCATGTCCGTGGCCCCCCTGGGGATCTGGGCCTCTCCTCAGCCTGTGGGAACCTTACAAAAGATGATTTTGGTGTAACTGTGCTTGTGGCATTTTGACTGTTGTAATGCCTGATTCTAATCTCAACCCAATCACATTCACTACTTCTTACCAGTGCCATAATATACAGTAGATAAAAATGGACAGATATGTTCTCCTAAGCTTGTTCTAGAACCAACAACTCTGAACAGATGGTGCTTCTCAACTCTTATGTTAAAGTTATTGTCCAGGATAATTAGATTGTGGGCTTTGGGCATCATTTATTTTACCATAGCCCATAGATTCCTTTTCCCTTGTGAATTTCTGGGTGAACCCAAATACATCATGCTGAGCAATATAAGGCTTCTGGAAAATCAATCTTTAGATATTCAGATGTGTCTACCTGGAAGCAGTATGGTATGATGGTGAACAGGAAGGCTTACAAGTCTTGCAGATGTCTGTACATCTAGTTGCTATGCATGGAAGTCACTAGACTTCTCAATTTTCTCAAGTTCATATTGTATCAATCACATAGGGCTGCTTAGGGAATACATGAGGAAAATCCCAAAGAGCAGGTAGCCTGAAGTAAACACTAAAGAGTACTATTAATGTTGTTAAAAGTTCTATTGAAATAACCAGACATAATACTTGTGCCCATCTCAAGATGACAGGATTTCAGATTCTCCTATTTACATCTGTGGAACACTCCAGTGAGTCACACTTCTCTCCCTCCCTCCTGACCAAAACAATTCTGTGTTTCTTTTGCTAATGTGGCAACCAGGGAGGACACAGAGGTCTTCCTCCCTCTCTACTGTATTTCTCACATGTAAGTGTAGGACAACGTCTCCTTGTAGATCAGACTCTTTCACTGACAATGTGACACTGGGCCAAATATGACATTCTATGGCCTACCTAACTTCATTCTATTTCCTCCAGATTTACCTTTCAGAATAGTCTGTATTTTTCCTGTTGGTTTTCTATTATTTCTTATTTTTCTATCTTATTCTATGTGAACTTGTGAGCTTCCTCAAATCCTTTGTGAATACATATGAATGTGCATCCTATATAATAAAAGGCTAATATGCAAATCGATCGAATGGCAGAACAACTGGTCGCTATGACGTGCACTGACCACCAGGGAGCAGACGTTCAATGCAGAAGCTGTCCCCTGGTGGTCAGTGTGCTCCCACGGGGGAGCGCCACTCAGCCAGAAGCCAGGCTCTTGGCTGGCGAGTGCAGCAGCGGTGGTGGGGGGAGCCTCTCCCACCTCTGCAGCAGCGCTAAGGATGTCCAACTGCTGGCTTAGGCCTGCTCCCCATGGGAAGCTGCCAGTCAGACATCCCCTGAGAGCTCCCGGACTGTGAGAGGGCGCAGGCCAAGCTGAGGGACCCCTCCCCCCACCCTCCACACACACACACACACACACACACCCCAGTGTACAAATTTCGGGCACTGGGCCTCTATTAAGTATATAATTTAATATGTTTTATTTTCTTGAGGGCTCAGATCTTGGATGTTAGGTTTTAGGAATCCCAATGCTCAAATTTCTATTCCAATCCATTTTTTTATCCTGAGCCTATGCTTTTTAGTATAATTATCTATCTGCCTGTCTATATCCCTCAACTCCTTAATTACATAGTCCCTATAATCTTTCATTGTCTTTCAACCAATGTCCAACTTGCCCATCTTTAAAGTGACTTGGCAAGAGCACAAACAGCATCACTTAGTACAGCCTGGAACTCATGTCTGGCAGGAAGTATTTGGCAGGTGAATATACTGTTTCCCCTACTCTCTGGCCTCCCATTAGAGGCGCCTGGGGCTGAGGAGCAGCTGGGTGCACTATGGCGCTAGGTTTCAGGAAGGGACCTCCAGCTGAGTTCACTGCCCTCTATGTATAGGGCAAGGATTGGTAAGGCCTTTTGAAATTCATGGACTGCTTTAGAACCAAAGTCTGAGCTTAGATATAAGCTGGTGAGGGGAGAACTGACAGCTGGAGACCTTGGCAGTCCTAGAGCTCCGTGTACCATGAGAGCTGAGTTTGGGTATAACCACTCCTGCTGGGAGGCAGCATCCTGGGTTCCAGTCAGCTAATTCTTAAGCACTCTAGAAAGAGCTCTTGAAGTCATTTGTCTGACAATCTGCTTATTTCTCTTTTCATCCATCCTCTTAACACACTCAAGAGAAGAGTGAATATCTACTCTGTGCTAAGCACTTGAGTGAAAACCAGACAAAACATGATCCTGGCCTCCAAGGAATGCATTTGGCCCTGAAGAGGGAAGCATATATGCAAACGAATAAGGGGACAAAAGTGCTACAAGTGCTAGGATAATTATGGGTGTTCAGGGTGCAGTGAAGGCCTTGAGGAGGAGACATCATTCCAGTGGGAGTCAGGAAAGCCTTAGTCTGCAGGTTGGGAATGAAGAAAGGTTTGGAAGACAGAACTTATTCTGGTGGGCAGATGGGTTTAAAGCAATCTATCAAGTCCAATGATGAGACCAACTTGAAAGATAATTAAAATATTTCAGGGATCATCATTGGTAGGACCGGATTCTGGCTCCACTGAAGATTGAGTAGGTGTATTGAAACGATAGTAGCATTACCTGAGTTCTGTATGAAGTCCCAAACATCACTCAAATACTGAGTATTTAACATGTGTTATCTTTGAACCCATTCTTTGAATTTTATATGGCTTTCTCTTTTTTTGTTCTTTCAATAAACCTACTGAAATTTCTCTTGGTCACACAGCTTTAATATGTTAGAAGCAGAAATTTAATCTAGTTCTATCTGAATCTACAGTCATGTTTTTTCCTCTATAACTTCATGTTTGTCTGGAAAACAGATGGACTTTATCAAATATTTTATAACCTGCTTTATTTCAGCCATCATAACAATCACAATCATAGTCCTGATAACAAGGTAACAGCAAATCATGTTGAATGATTTTCTTATAAAATATCCTTAGAAAGTACATCAATTTAATGTATAAGAACAAGACTTTAAAAAAAAGGACAAATTCACTTTTGCTAAATTAATACATCAGGTATTCCTAGGTACTTCTATATTTTCCACAATAAGTTCTCAGAGCAAAACAGTGATATGTATATTATTATTCCTATTTTGCAGATGGAAAAACTAAGGATCGTTAAGTTTGATAACATTTCCCAAGACATACAAGCAATAAGTTGCAAAGCCAGAATTCAAATTGAGGTCTTCAAGATCTCAAATCCCATAAACTTACATATTTATTACACTATAAGAACAAGACTAGGGCAGAGCAAATTGGTCTTCTTCCTTTTATTGGTTTTATATAGGAGAGCCCTGGGCTATTTCCTTAAATTCTGTTCTGATCTCAATAAAGGAAGATGAAAAGTTTTTTAGCCCACTGCACTTTCTAAGGACATGATGTTGTATATTCTGCAGTAGGGAAGGTGGGGCAGAGAAAAAGTGAAGGAGGAATGTTCTTAGGAACCTTCCAAAAATGTCTAGTGAAATCCAAGTTGAATCTTATTATTAATGAGAGAATGTCAAGAGAATACATGAAAGCAGCTAAAAAATGAATGATGATGAAAGCAACTTAGCATAACGAAGCATGTTCCCCTTAATCAGAGATAACTCAACATCATCCAGCACAGTAGACATACTGGAAGGTACATGGCTAAATCATCAAATTTATTGCTCAAGGAAATTCCCAAATGGATACAGCCAAGCATTTCCTTAACAAGGCCAATGTGCTGAATTCATTTCTGGACCAAATTTTACTCTCTGTGGGAAATCAATGTCTTTCCTCAAATTCCAAAACATTGTTTGATAAACTGTCTATGCTTTCAGTAAAAAGAAAAAAAATAAGGCATCTTAAGTTATAGTACATCAAGCAACATAGATGAAATTTCACAGGGACATAATCAGGAATTTTTCCAGATTAAATATTTCATAGTTTGATAAAGTTTCTCAGTGTTGAAAAATATCAGCAGAGGTGACGACTAGAAATCTAGCATCAGAGAGAGCACAGTTCCTAATTCATGTGAATTATGTGGTTCTGAGGGCCATCATGTTTATTTCTGGAGAATAAGAAAAGTATACTAAAAGAAGACATCATGCAACACCTCCTTAATTAGCTCTTCCATTTTACTTTCTTATTCTATTGCTTGGATCACATGAAGAAGAGGAAAAAGAGATATGTGAATACATATTTAATTTCTTTATTTTAAGGTATCACATATTTGTCCTCATCCCCCCATTCCCATCCCACACCCCTCCCCACACATGCCCCCACCCCCATATTGAACCTATTAGTTTTCAACTTAAACATAACTCAATTAGAAACTGTGCCTTGAAGCAATACTGTATTAATTTATATTTATTTATATGTTGCAATGTTCCCCTGAAGAGCAAAAGCATGAGAAGTAGATGTATTACTTGAGTGAACAATTATCGGAGCGTATCACTCCAAGTCAAGTGAGGTGCACATTAAGCCATCTTTGTTTCTCAGTTAAATACTAGTCCAGACCAAGTAAGTCATATGGGCTTGTTTTCCTTGGTATAACTTTTAGGGGTTTTTGATCATTATTTCTCAGCATGGATAACTTCCCAGCATAAAATTAACATTTACTATAATATACAAACACTAACCAATATTTCAATGACATCTGTCAACTTTTTAAGAAGCATAACTAAAGAGATTTTGACCATTGAAGAAATTGAAGCTAAACATATACTAATGTTTTATAAAAAGATTTAGCAACACCATCTCACAATCACTCATGCAGATATTTTCCATAATCTTAGAGTTCAGCATCTCTGTCCCACCAGCTTAGCTTTTCCTAAAATTTTATCAAGGAATCCCCAAGGAGGCCCATCTACTCAGTTTGGTTTGCTTTAATAGCCAGGTTTCTACAACTGAGCTTGACTACATCTATTCCATTAACATCTCTAAACTTAGCTTCCCAGAAGTCCAACTCCACAAACACTTCTTTCATGATAATGTAAAGAATAAAACAATACCCATGCACATACACACCTGAAAATGCAAATAAACTCATCTTATTTCTTAAATTATTCACATCCATAGTTCCTTTATTTCCCAAGCTGCCGGATTTATGTAAGAGCAATTGGTCTGAAAGGGTGGGTAGGATATGGAAAGAGGAATGCAAACCTGGAGAGCTCTCCAACTTCACACAAGATGCAACTAAAAGCTCTATGCTCTAGGATGAAAGGCAACGTCCCTGAGATTGGAGTTTTGCAACAAAACTTCCACCCGGGGCATGTTCCACTCAATGTCCTAAAATATACAAACTTACTTGACTGGTCCTAAATAGAAAATGAAAAGTAAGCTATGAATTATTTTTTCTCCCAAGGTTCAAAAATGTGCTTTTAACTTTTTTTTTTAATGGGACAATGTGAATCAGCTAACATTGTTTCCAAGAATAAAGACAGAAATATATGGGAAAAATCACCCTGTATAGACATCCAATTAAAAATCTGTTAAACATCTTGACGAATGAACATATGACTTCCATTTCTGCAAAGGAAATAGAAATGACTTAAAAGGGTATTGAGATAAACAAGTTTTCAAGTGTGAAGCTAATGTCTTATGCCCATTACAAATAAGGCCCACGGCTCATGGCATTTGCTTGTACATAAATTGTCTCACAGTGATGGATTTTAAACTATCAAACAAAGATCCACATGTACCAGCCCTTTTGAGATTATGAAGCCAAAGTAAACACCATGAAGACAAATGTATCCATGAGAATGCATCATTACTTCTTCAGAACCATTTTCAAACTTTTAACCATGTGCTTAAAAATAGCATCAAACTTGGAGTCAGAACTTGTGTTTGTTCACAGCCCTGCCACTTTACTAGCATGTCACTTAGCCCTTTGACCCTAGTCCGTCATCCCTAAAATGAGGCTAAGATGACCTGTTTTTGTGGTTGTCAGGAGGATGAAATGAAATCATGAGAGTGAAATTTGCCTGGCACACAGCTTGGCACATGGGCAGAATTCCGAGGGGCAACCTTGATCCTGACCACCATAGACAAGGTGATGGTAGGAACCATTCTCAGACCTCCCCAGCCAGATGCTTGAATGTTGTCTTTCTCAACTACAGAAAGGACTAGAGACAGGCTGTTAGATGGGAGAACCAATTCAGTGGTGAAGAACTGGTGAACTCAAGTATTCTGGGTATTTTACTCCTTGAAGGACATGGGTGGCTAAAACCCCCTCCCTTCCAAAAATAAATGAAAAATAACATAAATAATAACAGCTAACTTTTTATGAGTGCTTACTATATGTCAGGCAGCAGATTAGGTGCTTGTATATGTTATTTAATTGAATCCTCGCAACTTACAGGGATGATAGTTAAACAAGGACTAACTGGTTACTAGTAATCCATGCATTTTTAAATTGGACACTGTGAAGAGGTTGCAATGGCATTTTTTTTTTCCTGAAGACAATCACTTCTAAAAAGATTAAGCTCAGATGACACTCACTCCCTAGTGTCAGATAACACCCCACTGAGGGAGTCATAGGAAACTTGGACTTGGCAGGGAGTAATCAGAGTACAACTTGGAGAACTTGGGTGTAAGGGAAGTCTGAGTGGGCAGCATTGTATGGGAGAGGGGTGGAGGACAAGAGAATCACTGTTTGTCCTTTGCCAGTTGGGCTCAGGTGCCAGGGTTCTGCAACATCAGTTTTGTGCAATCCTTGACAGTTGGGCCGTGAGGAGTATACACTGCCAGGGCTGATGGAAAAGCCTGGGGCAGAAAGAACACAGAGAGGGTAACCTCTGCAGCAGGGACAGCAACATTATTGTGCTTCAGCCATCTCTGACCTCCTTGAACTAATGCTTTCACCCCGTCTACACGCCCCATCCACTTGGGTTGGGGGACAGGGATAGGCAGAGCAAGAAAGCAAAACATGTCAACATTATTACTGGCCATAGGGTTATGGCACAGAGCAAGCTGCTTTCCATATCCCATACGGGGGTCCCCAAGCAACAGTAGGGAACCTGTGATTGCTTCTTCTCTTTTGATGTGTGTGACATATTGCGATTCTGTTTTTCCTTCCGTTTCTCCAGTAACTCTTTTTTTAAAAAGTGTATCTTATTGTTGAAAGTATTACAGATATCCTCTTTCCCCCTCCCCCACCGCTGACTCCCTCCATCCTGTACCTAATCCCTGCCAGCCCTTCACCACACTATTGTCTGTGTCCATGGGTTATACATATATGCATATACATTCTTTGGTTAATCTCTTCCCTCCCCCCAACCCTACATTCCCGCTGAGATTCCTCAGTCTGTTCCATGCTTCTATGTTTCTGGGTCCACTTTGTTCATCCGTTTATTTTGTTCATTAGATTCCACATATGAGTGAGATCCTGGGATACTTATCTCTCTGTGACTGGCTTATTTCACTTAACAGAATGCTCTCTAGGTCCATCCATGCTGTCTCAAAGAGTTAAGAGCTTTCCAGTAACTCTTCAATGGTGTTGCCCCACCTGTATATGATTCTTCCCCACTATCCTAACCCACTGGAGAAAGATCACTATCAATTCTTAGTCACCTTGTGGTCTAGCTTCATCTCACAGCCACAGGCTCAACCTTCAAAAGCCTTTCTAAAACCTTTAAAACCATTCTCATCTGGACTTGAGAAGTCTGCAGTGACTGGTGAGGTTAGAATACAATCTTGCCATTAGTTTGGCCACTGGGAATGTGTTGTAAGAGGAATAGGAAACCTGAACAACAGTAGCTTTATTTATTTTGCCCAATAAAAACTTTGGAAAAGCTGGTCCAGATCTGGTACAATGACTCAATGGTCACTGACCCCACTCTTAGTGTAGTTTCTTTAGCACATTTTGTCTAAATATTCTTTATATCTTTTATGTCTCTGGTTAGACAATTTTCATGTATATTATATATAACATTAAAATAAGAACTTTATAAACCAGGAATAAGCTACTTTTATAGTTTGTGCTTGAGGTAAAAGCTTCTCAATGCATGTGCATTGAATGAATAAAACTCTTTAGAAATGGAGTTATATGAGTATTTTAAGTTGGTCAAGCTTTCCTCCTTTCCTTAAAATCCTACAATGAGTAGTTTTATGTCTTTCAATTTTTTTATTCAGTATCAAGTCTTCAAAACAGTACTCTAAATATCTTCTTAGTTTGTAAAAAAAATGTAGCACTGAATATTTGTGAAGTAATCCATAAGTTGTACCATGAAAGGAATTTAGAAATGTCTTATCCAAGAACCATAGGTTGCTGTCATTTATGGTGGGAGAGCACTGGAGGATATTATAGCTTCCAAAATCTTATCTCTTTTCTCCAAGACTCTTTATGAAGATTACATATCCCCATTGACATGTTCAAGTTGTATTACATTTGATCTGTTAATAATCATAATTCAGGCAGTAAACTTGATACTATTTCTTTAGTGCACCTAAGAAACTGAAATATAAACAGTACTTGCCCAGATCAGAGAGCAACTCAGTTTAGAATTTAGTCTCCTTGACATACACCCAGTGGCAGCTTAAAACAAAGTCCAAGGAAACAGGTCTTATTGGAACACCATTACTGAATTATTAAAATATAGAAGGATGATATGTAATAGACTAAATCATGGTAAGAGTATAAAGGGGAGCAACAAAGAATATAAATATTCCTATTAGAAAAGTGAAGCAGAATTAATTAATGTTAAGCATGAGGACAGTAAGAAAATGAAATGATCATTACAAATACACCTTTTTTAGGAAAGACTGAACTATCAATATCAAACAACCTGACTCGCATACCTAGTTTGCTTCATCACAAGTAAACCTAAATGCATTCATCATAGAAGCCTGGTATGCAATTACGACTAAAATAACAATAAAGTTTTCATTGCAGGAGCCTAAGAATCCTCTTTATTACTCTCTTCTTTCAAAGCCTCCCTTGAAATGGTATATTATAACCTCAAGAAATGGAGAGAGAATATGAGCATAATAAAATATGTCAAGAAACAGAGTAAGACAAGTCTCTGGAATAATAATCTTCACAAAGCCCTCTAAGAATCGATGTCAGTTACCACAGTTATTTGCAGTCTGAAGTGACATCTTAATAAGAGTCCTGGAAACTCATGAAAGCTGGGTCTCGGGCTGGCAAGTGTATTTTCAGCTGGTAATTAGATTCAAGCAAGAAGAAGCCTTCCTGCAGAGACTTGAAGGAGCTGTTTTTTTGAGCTCCGGATCCAGGTGATCTGATGCTCAGCTAAGAGCACCTGTTCTGTCCCAGGTAGCAGGCCTCTTTCTCCAGGCTGTGGGCGAACCTTGCCAGACTCCCTCAGGAGGTTTGTGTCGCTAGGGATGGAGGGAAACAGTGGCCTTGGAAGCCACCATCTCCCAGCCTTGTTGTTGGGGCTCTAGGGGCGGGGACTCTGGAGCTCCAAGGCCTATCAACAGAAGCTCCTTCTAGCAATTTTCAGAGGGTTCATGGGAGGGAGGGACAAGCTAATTTATTTTTCCTCTCACCTTCATCTGTCAGGCCAGATGACTGCCTGGCGGGCAGCCACCCAGGCAAACTATCAGGGCCTGCTCATAAGCATTCCTCACGGAACCCAGTCCCCAACTGGCACCTTCCAGCAGAAATAGATGACCTAAATATTTCTTTTGGAGTCCTCTCCTGTTTCCTTTACCACTGTAAAAACGATTATAAGAGGATAATTTTCATCTGCTTATTTGTAACATCATCTCAGATTTCATGTGGAAATCTGGGTTACTTTGACACCTGCAGGCAGGTTAATGAGAAAACAGGAAGGCTCATTTGCCCTAGGGCCATGTTAGAGCAAAACCCACTACCCTGGAATGGCAAAGACATAGCGCCACCTCGTGGTAGGTTATCAGAACTATTCTTTTCAGTCTTGCCATGGAATTTGAGAACACTGATGAGAACAACCAGCAGTTTTGTTTAAACCAAAGAGATGGGTTGGAAAACCGAATAGGGTAAGCTTAATTTTAAAAACTAACATGTAATAAAAATTATTTTGGCCAAATTTCAAATAACTATTGTAATTGTTCATCCAGACCCCCCCACAATTTATTTAATGAGGTCCCATCTAGAGAAAGCTATTGCTATACTCAGAGCCAGAAATTAATTCTTAGTTTGTAAATAGCTGGATTTTCTCCCTGTTTTGGAACAATCAGTAAAAGCCTGGCTTGGAATCTGGTTGAAATAGCTACTCTAATGAACAAAATAAAGGATAAAATTCAGGCAAGCATAGTAACAGCTCTCTGTTTAAAGTGCAAAACTATGCTGGTCACAATGACAGTCCCTAATCCTCCCCACTGACAAGTGACTTCCATGTAATAAAGTCAGCTTAGACGGATAGTCCATTTAAATGGTCGAGGATTAAAAGGAATTGGACGGACAAGCTTAACTTATTCATATAACATTCCACTTAAAATACACATACACATCATGAGATCCTTATGAAAATAAGCTGTCTTCTTAGTCACTGGAATTGGAAAGCAAAAGCTGACACTAAACCATTGTGATTAATACATGACATAGTTGGAAGACTATGTTGCCCTTCATTGCCCTGAATTTCTGAGCTTCTGTGACTATTGTATCATGTTTTACAATTTGCAGCGCTGGAGCCACTTCTCCCCCCCCCCCCCCCCCCCCCGCCCACCCCAGCCCCACCCCAGGTTACTTACACAATAATGTACATTTCATTTGAAACCTGACCAGGCTCATTCCTGTTCTAGGTAGATGCATCCTGACAACCTTTAATTGGGCAAACTGCCAACATGCAGCCAGTTTAACAGGCCCAGTTCAGTGCGACGCACAGACTACTAGGCTTATTTGACTTACTTGTTGAGAATGATTTATTGAATAATACTTGATAGAGAGAAAGTACAAACCCTTTCAAAGGGCAGTTCTCCGAGAGTTTAAAAGTCCGCAAAACTAGCCTGCATTACAAAAAAAAAAAAAAAAGAAAAGAAACTTGAGAAGTTAAAAACAAACAAACGTATCTTGCCAAACAGTTCTATAATAGAGTGAAATTACTTCTGGGAGCCAAAATTTAATTCCTAACAAAAATTAGTTTACATCAGGCTTTTCCTCTGTAGAGTTGTAGGGACCTGTGTTCAGGGGGAATGAGCAGGGCATACATATTTTGAACTATGTCATATCCATAACCTTTTTTTATTGATTTATAAAATAAAATTGGGGAAAAAACACCTTCAATCCTGCCCTCTGGAGTAGTATAAAAAGATTTCTTAGTTTGCAGGATCTGGAATGATGTAAAGACTGGTATTTGGTTGGCATCTAGAGAAAAATCCCATATAGACGTCACCTGGCCTACTCTACAGCAAGCGTAGATCAATGGGGAAGTTTGCTGCTTTGTGATTTACAATGGCAAAATTTACCTAATAGTTATGTTTTGTAAATTAACAAAATTATATCAAAGTAGATTTCAATATTGCTATTCACAGCCATTTCAAAAGCAATTTCCTCTAGGATCTCAATTAGAACAATGTTCTCATGCTCCCACTCCCACCCCCCTCTGTTGGAGGCAATACAGGGCTCAGCCTGGAACTGTGGAGTGGAACTAATTCCTTCCTCTTAACGCCTGTCTCCAATTAGCTGGTGGGAAATAGAAATGATTTACTTAAGAGACAGCTTTTCCCACTTATTCAAGCCTATTACCATTCTCATCCAAGCATCACTCAGACACTAATTGTCTTGGGAAGCTATACTGCATGGTGTTAAAGAGCACAGAGTTGCCAACTTCATGAGCTAAGCAAGTTACTTAACTATCTTATGCCTCAGTTTCCTCGCTTGTTAATTAGGGATCATTTCTGTTTCATATTCCTACTATAAATGTTAAGTGAAAGAAGTATGCCATCAGTGTTCAATGAATGAATCATTATCATGTAATGGGGGAATAAACAGATAAGCAGTTAACTACCAAACAAGAAAATAAAGGGCATGTGCAAGATACAGGGAAAGCACCAAGGAGGGTCAAGCCATGAGTCATCTCTACAACTTCCCTGGCAGTTCACCACCAGAATCCATTAGAATAGCTTTTGGGGAAAAACAAAACAAAACAAAACAAAAAAACACCTCACTACCTCACAGGCCAGCTCTAAGTGTTTCACTATTTTGCTTAAAAAAAAAATCTTAAAATTGTCTAAAAGTTATCTTCCATTGACTTTTTCCTACTCATCCTCATTTCATCCAGTAATGTCAAATTCTTCCACATTACAGCTATTTGGTAGACAGTTACATTCCCAGATATCTTCTCGTGGAAGATCACTTATATAGTTTATATTTTCATGTGCCCATGAGAAAACACAAGTGAGAAGCCAAATAGAAAGATTCTGTAGACTTTACTAGAAAATTCCTAAGAACTTTAAATTCTACAACAGACTGAATGCCAATACCAACCAAGTCCTAATGACTCCTCCTGCCCAGGGTGGACAAGGAACCTGAAGGATGCTCTGGCTCAGTAGCAAAGAGTAACACAGTCAATTAGAGACTTTTACATGAGGGGTGAGGGGTATGGAGGTGGTAAGAGTGCCAACTATTCACAATCCCTGTTAAAAGGCCCGTGAGCTCTCCTAGGTCTTCCCCGCCCCACCACCCAAAGCTGGGATTGTGCTGTGTTCATCCTGTATTCCTTGCACCTTGCTGCAAGAATCAATGAATGAATGGCTTTTTGTACATTTTACATACTCCCCAGTATCCACTAAAACCTCGTTTCAGTAACATAAGCAATAGATATCACAGAAAATGTATGACATTTAAGCAAATTTCTTGATGTACAGGATAAAGATACTGCCTAATTGTATACAATATATTCTTATTTCCTTCATAATGACAAACAAAAAAAATCATATTTAAGTTAGCAAATGAGGACCATGTCAACTGTGAGAATGATTATTCTTTTTCCTTCCTTCCTTCCCTTTATTTTTTCTATCCATCCATCTTTCTTTCTTATTGTTATTTAAATCCTTTAGATCTTTAAATAAATAAATTAAGGAATAAATAATCTCCAATATGAACATATGTCCAGGTTGTGTTTAAAATTTTGTTCTTTGTTTAAAATCTAATGCAGTTTTTCATGAAGTAACAATATTTTAAATGATAGTTAGTTAGCTTCAAGACTCCAGAGACACTGATAAAAAACATATTTTTACCATCTTCTATGAGGAATGGATTCCAACTCAATGAATTACTAGAACCCTAGCTGGTTTTGTTCAGTGGATAGAGTATTGGCCTGTGGAATGAAGGGTCCTGGGTTCAGTTCCAGGCAAGGGCACATACTTTGGTTGTAGGCTTGATCCTTGGCCCAGTTAGGGCACACATTCAGGAGGCAACCAATCAATGCATCTCTCTCACATTGATGTCTCTCTCTCTCTCTCTCCTCTCTCTCTCTCTCTCTCTCCCCCTTCCTCCCTCCCTCCTCCTTCCTCTGTCTCTCTCCCTCCCACCCTCCCTCCATTCCATTCTCTCTAAAAATCAATGGAAAGGATATCCTCAAGTGAGGATTAAAAGAAAAGAATTACTAGAAAGAGGATGATGACAAGGGATTTAGAATCGAAAGTCTTTGGTCTCAGTCCTGGTTCCACCATGTACCAGCTATGGGACACTGTGCAACTCCATCTTTCAATAATCAATACTGTGGGGGTGGGAGTGTATTGTATAGCAATGCTGGCACATGATAATACTGCTGATAATACCTACCTCCCAGGATGTCCAGAAAGGTCAAATGACTGGATGCAAGGAAAAGTGATTTATAAATTGTGACATGAAATCCCAAATTCAAATTACATAGAGTCTTCTTAAAACTCCTCATCTTCTAGACCTCATAAACATGTTAGACAGCTTTTTTTTTTTTATCAGCACCAGTCACACACAAAATATTGCAATTTTTTTTTTCTACAAATGGGTCTGTCAAAGGGGTTGATGGGCTGTGGCAGTTGTGGCTCAGTTGGTTGGGCATTGTCCCATTCACTGAAAGGTCACTGGTTTGTTTCCTGGTCAGGGCACATGCCTGGGTGGTAGGTTCCATCCCCGGTGGGGGGCATGCAGGAGGAGGCAGCTCATCGATGTTACACTCTTCTCTCTCTCTCTCTCTCTCTCCCTCTCTCTCCCTCTCCCTCTCCCTCTCCCTCTCCCTTCCTCTTTCTCTAAAAAATCAATAAGAGTATTTTTTTAAGGGACTAATGGTACGTACTCTGCTTTTAAGGTAAGGAATATCATTCCCATTTTACAATTGGTAAAACTAAGACTCAGGCAGTGGCATGCCTAGTATGTGCTTGAACTAGAACTAGACAACACACTTCATATTTCTGCAGCAACGAGGGCATTTTAATATTTACCACATGACCTCTTCCTACTCTGAACCTCATGAGATGCACAGAAGACCATGAAAAATACACATTCAGCATATGTATAGAATGGTCATCAGCTAATCTTTGTTTCCAATTGCAGGTGTCTTTTCTGCTCGGCAGCAGAGGCCAAGCTGTTACAAGCTGCATGGAAGTAGGTGGTACTTGAATTTTCAGTGCAAGTATTTATTGATAACTCAAAATTCTCACTTCAGATTCTATAAGCATTCTGGCATTGTGAGAAAGGCATATGTAACCTTTGATCAAAATATTTCCTTATTTTAGAATCTTTTTGGATTAATTATAAGGTAAACACCAAATTCTCAATTCCAAGATGCAAGATCAAACATTTCTAATGCTAACTCAATAATTATGATTTTTTTTCAGTTGTATCATAGATCTCTACCTTCTGACACAGAATATACTTTGCCTAATATATCCACTGCTTGTGGACTCAGAGTCATAATTATGAACACCATTTATTGTTCAATTATGCTTTGATAGATTAGACTGGTGTATAAGGCTAACAGTTACTATGCTGAATTGGTTCAGACAGCTATGTGATTTTTTTTTCAACTCATATCTTGTTTTTACATGTCTATCTCCTTGTCAGTAATATCTTCCCTCATTACTATTGATACCTGATTTGACTGGCAATAGCATTCTTTTTTTTTTTAGTTTAAGAAACTGATGTGTTAGTTTTCTATGCTGCATAATAAACTAAACTCAAAGGCTACAAACAACACACACATTACTGCACAGTTTCTACTGGCCAGGGACCTGGGTGCAACCTAACTGGGTCTTTTACAAGTCTGCAAAGTGCCAGCCAGGGCTGGGTTCTCACCTGGTGGCTCATTTGGGGAAGGGTTCTCTTCTGAGCATACAGGTTGTTAGCAGAAATCATTTCCTATGTCTTTAGGACTCAGTAGTTTATCTCTTCAAAGCCAACAAAAAGGAGAACAAGACTGTCAAGTAAATTTTCTAGCAAGATGGAGCCTAACATAATATAATTACAGGAATGACACCCAATCACTTTTACCATACTCTATTGGGTAGAAACAAGTCACAGGTCTGCCCCAAATGTAAGGCCATCAATACCAGGAGGTGGGGATTGGGGGGACTACCTTACAATCTGCCAGCCACACCAACTAACCCATTTAGAAATGAATAAAAGTTAGGGTAATAAAACCAGAACAAGAGACTATGGGCCTTGGTGAGTTAACTAGAGCTATTTTCATGACTTCCATTTTAATTACTTTCTGAATCTTGACCATGTTCTGGATGGTCCCAGCTACTCCATATGTGGTTTTTAGACACGTGGATGAGTTCTCAAGCCAGAGGCCACAACTTTCAAAGAATAACAATGCTGCATCCTCTTTCCATTCTTCTCTAGATGGACTGTGAAATGCTGGTCGATTCACTGTCATTCCTGCATGAAAATAGTTTGTTATTAAGTAACTGTCTCTGCTCAGTAACTGGAATGCCTAACCCCTGGAGAAGGCCAGGACTATGCATTTTCTCTGGTGAAATTCCCATGACGATGGGCAAAGTGAAAATGACTCTGGGAAGAGAGGAAGCTTATCTTCTGAAGCCCTGTGCTGTTTGATATCGACGTGTATGTTTTTAAATCCTTGTAAAAGTTCTACTTAGAAAAGACTTCAATAATCCTAGATAAACTTGAACATAATTGTTATGTCCTTACTATATCCACCGGTCTGGAGCTTGTTTAAATTAGTTTCTTCTTCCAAGTATTAAGAAGTCAGCTCCCTATGCCTTCTTCAGTACCATGAGGTAGAGGTCATAGGCATCAGATTTGGTGTGCTTAACGACTTAGACTGCAGCTGCAATCAGAATTTAAATTCTTTTCGAGCCGTTGTTTGGAGAACAAAAAATGTATGCAGCAAGTGGAATGAACTTTGGAATTCACTCAAAGGAAATCAAATGCTTGTCACTTCTGTCAGCATTTGTTACATTTAGGAATTGTTTTTTGGGGTGATGAAATAATCTCTCCCTCTTTTAGACAGCACTGGGAAATAAGGCAACGGGGCAAATTATTCTATGACCAAATCCTACCTGAAAGACAATAGCTCTTATTTTAAATCACAATGAAAACTTGTTTGCCCTAGTCATGGTATTTAATGACCTTGTGCTTGTTACAACTATGTAAAATTTAATTCTGTAGTGCAGATTCAAAATAATAAAAAGTTTAGCAGTACATGAATCTTCAAAACTGCAACAATGAAATTATGCCCAAGTTCACCCAATCTGTAAATAAAGCCTGGATTATTCATTTTTGCATAATTTACTGAATGTAGTTATAAATTAGTTTGGTGGAATAATTGTTGGAGATAGTAACTGATTTTTTTCATGTGTTCCACAAGATATGGGGTTGTCACCACTAACCACAAGTGAGAGATTATCAGACCAGGCCAGAGTGCAAAGAAGTTGATAATTCAGTAATGCGGAGGAAGGTTAAAAAATCAATTATTTAATAGTAGACATGATTTGATAGCACACCATTTTTTCTCATGCACACTTCTCCTAACTACCTCCACAGTAGATGACCTCACAGAAACTGAGAGGGTAGAGAATGGAGAGAATTCAAGATGGACATGTCTAGAAACTGCATGCCCTTCTCACCCACCAGAAAGAGTCTTGCTTGGAAAAAAGGAAGCATGTACCTCTACTTAAGTTTCATGTTTTGGGATCTTAGAGAAGAAAAGACATTGTCTACTTTGTCTTAGTAGAAGGGGAAATCAAACTTCAGAGACAAGTCCTTTATGGTATCCTGGTGGCATGGCAGACAAATCTAGCATGAAGGAGACTCCAAACTCACATGTCTATTCCCTCAGCTCTGGTTTCCCTTGGCTTGAGAGTAGCAGAACTCTGGAATTACCAAAGGAAGAGAAAAATGATGGCCTGTCTGCCAGAATGTTCATCACTGAAAATGCTTGGGCAGATTCCCAGCAGGAATCTGATGGAAGAGGCTGCTACTTGGCAGGTGGGTAATAACAAGGATCCAGAGCCCTGGTAACACCCTGAGTGAGAGGCCAGATTAAAATTACACACCTTTCCCCTCTTCGCTGTGGTGGCATTTACATATGCTTCCCAGAGAATGGGGGTTGGGGGGAGGGCGCAGAGGGCAGTGAGGAGCACATACAATAAACAATCATAAACCCGAATAACTAATAGATTAAATTTACCTGGAAGGAACTAAAGTAACTTCCTGCATCAGGATAAATGAGATGGGGCGATATAAAACAAAGATATATTAAATTACAAAAAGGAACCAAAGTCACTTAAAAGTCACCTAAGTGTGTGACTGTGACATTTATATCGACCATATCTATGTTTGAGTGGGCAAAATTATAAATTATGAAATACAAATTTAAAAAATACTTTTTAAACGGTATAATAAGAGTTCTATGTCTTTGGAGATAATGGATATTCATTAAACTTTAAGAAGCTTTAAGAAGCCACGTAGATTCTTACTGTTTTCCCATTAAAATCAGCCTTCTCTATATCTCTTTTGGGACCACATGTTCCTCTGTGTGAATTCTGGTCTTGCATTAAGAGATTTGGAGAATTTTTGCCCCAATATTTATCGTAATATAGTCACAGAGTAGGTAAAATTATGGCATAGAATCAGATATGCCATAAATACACAAAACATTCTATTTTCATGGGTATAAGTCAGAACCTGTCTAAAGAGGAAACTCAGACAAATCCTATGTAAATGTGGCCAAGCTTTAATGTATGTTGCACATATCACGTTTAATGTATGTTGCACATATCACGTACACTGATTATGTACAGCAGAGATTCATGTGCACACAGTTTGAAAGAGAATATTTCTGCCTGAGCTTTTAATTGCCTTGAAAAATAAACTCTTTAGATCCACGTGTATTGTTTAATAATAACAATAAGAGTACAATAAATATCTATACTCCTAAATGGTCAAAAACTGAAAATAACTTCAATACAGTTTTTCAAAAAGATGCTACCCCTCTCAAAGCAAGCCATATGCTTACCAGGACCATATGGGATCATCTGGGAGGGAAAAGTGAAAAGAAATTTGTCTTATTGTATCCCATTAGGTTTCACAAAGGAAATATGTGCTTTAAATATCTAAATAAAAGTAAGCTTAATAAAGCAGGTCACCTTCTTCAGCTGTGTCTGTGTGTGTGTGTGTGTGTGTGTGTGCGCGCGCACGCACACACACTTGTGTCTTGATAACTGACATCATGTTTTCAATTAGTCTAGAAAAGCATGTATGAATGACAGAGGCAGTCCTGGAACAGAAGAAATCCAGTCCTACTCCATAAAATCACATGAATAATTATAATCACAATTAATTTTATATATTACTAGAGGCCCGGTGCACGAAATTCTTGCATAGGTAGAGTCCCTAGGCCTGGCTGGCAATCAGGGCCAATCAGGTTCCCTGCCTCTTGTCTCCCCGCTTCCTCCTTCCCTCACTCCCTCAGTGCCCTACTGCCGCCACTGGTCCCCTGCCATGTTCCGCACGCCCCCTGATGGTAAGCACACATCATAGTGAGCGACTGAACTCCCGGTTGAACTCCCAAGGGGACAATTTGTATATTAGCCTTTTATTATCCTACCTAATAATAGACAAATATGCAAATTGACCATACCTCCGACACACCCACAAGCCACGCCCACCATCCAATCAGAGCGAGTATGCAAATTAACCCAGCCAAGATGGCTACAGCCACAGAGAGCAAGGTTTCCTAGGTAACAGAGGAAGCCAAGCTTTCCGCCTGCCCTTGCCAGGCCTAAGCCTCCACTCAAGCTACAAAGTTTCAATTATAGAAGGTAAACAAATTCAAACAGAAATGGCGGCAGAATGGAGCTTGAGAGAGCAGGCCAGGGTTGCCGCCGGCAACAGGGGAAGCAAAGCTTTCCGAACACCCTGGCCAGGCCCAGGCCTCTGCTTAAGGCTACAAAGTTTCAATTATAACTCCAACAGAAATGGCTGCTGGCCTCGGAGGGAGCCCCAGGCTTGGCTCCGCTCCAGGCTACAAAGTTTCAATTGTAGAAGGAAAATAAATTCCAGATACCAGGGCCTCTGCTTGGCTTGCCAGGGGGCGTGGCTGGCCTGCAAACCACCACAGGCCCCTCGCTCAGGCCGCCCCACGCCCAAAGGGAACCCCACCCTGATCAGGGACACATTTCAGGGCAAACCAGCTGGCCCCCACCCCTGTACCAGGCCTCTATACTATCTAATAAAAGAGTAATATGCAGATTGATCATCACTGCACACACAATATAGCTGCCCTGATGTGGTCAAAGATCCTGCCCCCATGTGGACACAATATGGCCACCACAGATGGCCAGCAGGAGAGGGCAGTTGGGAGGCACCCTGCCTGCTAGGGAGGGCAGTTGAGAGGGACCAGGCCTGCAAGGGAGGGCAGTTGGAGGTGATCAACCCTGTAGGAGAGGGCAGTTAGGGGTGACCAGGCCGGCAGAGGAGGGAAGTTGGGGGCAAACAGGCTGGCAGCAGAGTGGTTAGAGGGTGATCAGGCTGGCAGGCAGAAGCGGTTAGGGGCAATCAGGAAGGCAGGCAGGCAAGCAGTTGGGAGCCAGCAGTCCTGGATTGTGAGAGGGCAGTCGGACATCCCTGCAGGGGTCCCAGATTGGATAGGGTACAGGCTTGGCTGAGGGACAACCCCCCTCTGTGCACGAATTTCGTGCACTGGGCCTCTAGTATAGGATAAAAAACACAAAATCCATTAAAGATGACATTTTCTTCCAAACCAGTTGATCACTTTTGATAGCAAGAGAAAGACTGTTAGTGTAGCAGGTAGGAGCATGGACTGTGGACCAGATTGTTGGATTCAAAACCAGGCTCCACTACTTACAAAGGGTGTAAGCTTGACAAGTTAGTTAACTAATCTGTGCCTCGGTTTTCTCATAAAATTTTCTTGATATTATCTGAAGTGTTTGCCATTATCATTATCATCAATGCAACAAATTTAACTAGTTTCTGGTAGATGATAAATGTTTGCTGCTGTTGTGTTCAATGCCATCACCATCACCATCACCACCAGCTGCTCCACAGTTCAACCAGTTATCCTTCATTCGCCTCACATCAGAGGGTACTGGTGCTGGGGCAGTTCTCTTCATATAAAAGAGAACCACTGAAATATGCTGTGATAACTTTCACTCTCTCTTTTGAGCTACCCTCCTTACATTAGTGGGAATAACGATTTTTGCATCTATGTCCTCTCCTCTTAGATGGACACTTCATAGACTACAGAGTTTTTAAAATTGAAATGTAATCCATATACCATAAAATTCACCCTTTTATAATATATACTTCAATGTTTCATAGTATATTGTGCAACCATCACCACTATCTATTTCTAGAACATTTTCATTACCCGCCCCCGCCCCCAATCTTAAAACCACTGGGAAATGAATTTTGTATTCAGCATACACATTTTGGGCATTTAGGGCAATTATTGTTATCACTATGGGAGAGACTGTTAGCTACTCACTCCAAAATTTATTCCGCTTTCTCTCTTAATCTAGGTAAGTAGCTGCCCAGGGTAAAAACTGCATGGCCCCGATACCCCTGAACCTAGCCATGCTCTGTAGCTAAGGTCTTGCCAATAAACTATTAAAAGAGATACTGAGTGACAGCTTCTGGGACAGTCCTTATGAGCCAACTGATGCATGCCTTCTTCTCCATTACTCCCTTATTGCTTGTCCCTTCCTCCATCCCACTGCCTAAAATATGGGTTGTAATGGCTGGAGTTCTGGTAGTCTTTTTGGATCACAAGGTGCCCTTGAGAATGGGAATCAAAGGCTAGAATGATTTAGGAGAAAATGAGAATGAGCTTTAGTCCCGGGCACCTTTGGTCATACTGGCCCTGAAATTTCTATCTCTAGAACATGGCTTTCACATAGGAGAGAAACAACGGTCTCTGTTTATGTCATTATTTGGGGAGGTTTCAGTCACATACAGTGGAATTAATACTAAATGGCATAACCTCACAGCCATATTCCCATCATTGCCATACATTTTGAGTTGCCAAGAAGGCAGAGTACTTGAAAAGCTGATGCCAATTTACTTCCTTGAGAATTATACCAAATTGGAGTTCATCACAGAACACCATAGTTTGCAGCAACTTATTTAACTTAGCTTTCTACATATATGCTCCACACACTCACTCATTTATACTTTGGGGTACATGTAATATATGAAAATCAATCATCTCCATAGAAACTTGGGACACTTACCTACAGGGGCAACTGATCATACTTTCAAACCAATCTACTAAATTATACTTTCAAACTAGTGACCACACATATACCCACACTTAACTCCATTAAAGCTCAATGGAGTGTACAAAGCAATAACTCAACTGGGAGTCTAATTGCAAACTAAAATAAGGTCCACCTGAAATGTATTTAGTAGCTCCTTTGAACCTGCTTCATATGTAATCGAGTTCAATCTTATAAAAAAAAAAAACACAACAAAATAAATCAAGTGCTATGTTTGAAGACTTTCCTATTAAAGAATGAGCTATCCAAAAATTATACTTACAATCTAAATACTCTGCCATTACCATTGTGAGCTTACATTAAAACACACACACACACACACACACACACACATTTTGACAGTGAGAATTAAAATGTTAATATTCTAAACTCCTAGAGAACAAGGACTGCTTAACTCATCTTTAAGCTGGACTAATGTGTTGAATATAGTAGGTGCTCAGTAAATTGTTGCTGAGATGACTCAGTATTCTTGAAATGTATATCATTTTAATCATTTAAGTAAAAGATCATTTTTGTGACCTTTGGAAAATTACTTTTCTTTTTTATTTCTTCATTTGTTAGGATTAACGAGATATGTATGCAAAGTACCTTAGCAGCACCTGTTACAGAAGAGATAGACAATACGTGAGAGTTGCTATTCTTGTTACTACGGTTGTTGATGTTATCATAAAACATAGTTTTTGTTTAAAATATCTATTGCAGATGGTCTACAATATGTAGAAAAAGATAAATAAAGATACAAAGTAGGAGTGATGCCACAAGAAATGCAAAGCATTCTTGGAACAGGATCCCAGAATTAACTCTTATTCTGAATTTTTTGACTGTCTATACCACACTGCAGCTCTATCCACACCCTTACTTGCCTATCCTCCCTTCACCATTCCACCCTCTGAGATCTCACAATTTCCCACTTCTTTTCCCATTCTTTCTCTAATATTCCACTCCTGGCTTGTCATCCCTGCAGATTAAGAGCCTAGTCATGGACTCTCCCCAACAGTGGTGGGTCCTCTGAGCAGCATGGAAAGGCAGGGCAGTGGCTGCTTCCATGAGCAAAGCCCCTGACTGCTCAAAGAGACAAGCTCACTCTGAGGACCAGCCTGAGGGCAGCTTTCTGGAGCAGGTGGGTCTTGAGTTGGGTTAATAAAGGGAGGCTTAGAGAAAAGGAAGACCTGCCAGGCAGAAGAGGCCAGGCCCTGTGACCTGATAATTTCAAATGGGAACAAAGTGTGGTCTCAGCAGGCTGGAGGGAAGAAGGTCTAACTGGATGTCAGAAACAAAGTTAGAGTTAAGGAGGGGCCAGATTAAGGGGTTTTGACAGTAAATGGTGTTGAGGAACATGATCTTACAGAAACACCTAGTTGGCTTTGACATACACATACTCATTGAATGAAGGGCCAAGTGGAGCTTTAGGAATATTATGTTAGTACAGGTCCAGATAGAATGAATGGGCAGCCAATTGATGTTTGTGGAGAATTGGAAGGGAAAGTGAGTCTACTATAGGAAGGAAGACCTAATTTCAGAAACACAAAATTGGTTTTAACATAAAACAATTTGAATAGAAATCAAAGAAGTTCATCAAATAGTAAGGAATCTGAGTTTTCACTAAATATCTAATTTGAAACAGTATTCTAGGGCTGTAACATCATCTAGAACATGTTTATCTTAAAGCTCAGGAAAACAAGGTTCAGAGTGTTGCATGACTTGCCTGATGTCTCCCAGCCAGTTAGAGATAAAGCCTCAACCTGACAACAACACCCCTCCCAGGCTTTAGGCTCTACAAAAGACACTGTCCCATCAAATCCCACAGTCCTAGTGTTGGTAAAACCTTTTCACTGTAGATAAATATATTTTCTCTTAGCAAAAGTGCATATTTAAGTAATCCAGGCACTTAGTTTTTCTTTTTAATATTCATTTTCTTTTGCCAACATCAAGTTGAAATTAAACTTAATAAAATAACAAAAAAGAAAACTAAAAAGTGCTCCTTCTCAAAACTTTCCATTGGTGATAATGCTATTACTTTTTAACCTGAACCAAAATATGACATTTTCTTCTTCCTTAAAAGTTACTATTAACAAAGGTAATATAGTATACAGAATTTAAAAATCAATATTTAGAGATTAGAGGCCCAGTGCACAAAAATTCAGCCCAGCCTGCCCCCTCGCACAGTCTGGGAGCCCTTAGGGGATGTCCTACTGATGGCTTAGACCCACTCCCCCGGGGGAGCGGGCCTAAGGCAAATTCTAGCCTCCCTCTGTGGGAGGCGACCAGGTAGATCAGGGGAAGACGCCGTCCCCATCACCCCACTGCTGCTGCCACTGCTGGCTGCTGCAGCTGCGAGGCCTGATCCCTGGGCCTCGCAGCCGCAGGGAATCATGGCTGCCTGAGTCCTGGGCCTCACAGCCGCCCAGCTGCTGCGGCTTTGTCCAGAAGACTTCGTTCTAATTAGCCTATTACCCTTTTATTAGTATAGATTATATCCACTTGATAATATTATACTGGTATTTATGTCTTTTTAATGTTTTGCTTGAATTGCCAATCTGATTACAATCTCAATTTTAAAGGCCTACATTTCTACTACTTTGAAATAACACCTAGTCTAAAAAATATGTCTACCCAAATTAGAAGATTTTTTTTAAAAAACACACTCTAAGAGGATGTGCTGCCTCAAAGGCATACTTTGCCCATGCCTACAACCCACAGTATTCTCTTACATTTTCTTAAATTCAGGTTACAGGAGTTCAGTGCCAAATGACCTTGGTTTTCGGCTAGGGCTGTGGGCAACCATTTCTCTCTAGCTGCTTTCTACTACTGATGGTCAGCACCTCCATACACACCTAAGCCATAGATGCCTATTAAACATAGGCATTTAAACTCCTCACGGAGGCTGATCTGTTCAGCTCTGCCTTACAAACAACTAAGGAGTTCCTCTGAAAGTTATTTGTCTTTCCAGGAGATGAATTAGTTCTTTATATTAAGGATATTTAGTACAAGGAAGCAATACGTTATTCTCTGGTACCCCAAGTGATTTTCTGAGGTGTAATTTTTTTTTTTTCTTTTTACCTTTTGGACTTTTTATCCAAGGATAACATGCAGAGAGAAACGTGCATGAATCTTAAATCAGTCTGTAGAGTTAGTTTATGCTTATTAGGAAAGTTTGAAAGTTAAGCAGCAAATAGTCCGCTCCTCACATTTATAACTTTTGCTAAAGATATTTGACATTCATTCCTAAGTATGCTAGTTTACTTTAGGATCACTATAAGTGGAGACTATCTCAGGAATGTAAATGGTAACTTAAAGGAACAAAGTCGGAGTTCATGCCTAGGAAGAATTTATTTGGTATTGAAATTTCACCATTACTGACAACGTTCTTTTTGGGCAGGACCTAACAGTGTGAAACCTGAAATATGCTCAGAAAGAGTCCTTAAATTCATGTGTTTTTCAAATATTTCTAACTGATGTTAAATTTTTTTAAACAGAATTATATGTTTTGAGAGGTTGTTTGACCTTAAAGATGTTTGCATGAGTGCTGGAATTTTTAATGTTTCACATTTTATTACTTCCAGTGCCTTTTAAATAATTAATCTTGATATCTATTTGTTATTTGGAATAAATGACAGAATTCTAGCAAATAGTGGACATCTCATAAACAACAGATAGGAACTGTATAAGCTGTAAGGAAATTAGAACTTGATAAAGAAAAAAAATGTTTCCCCCCTTAAAGGATAATGGTTTTCTCCGTAAATTCCAAAGGTCAAGTGTAAAAAAGTAGTCCCTCTCCTTAAAGACTGAGATTCATCATCCTGACATTATTTACTGGAGTCGCAGTTCATGAACTGATAGGAGGCCCCATGATCATGTGTTCTGTTGTCATACGTTTGACTACTCCTTAATTATACTGTGAGGCAAAAATGCATATAGTGTATATATTAAAACTTGGGCATTGACTTTGTCACTTTATGCCAATTCAACCATTGCTAATAAAAATAGCATTTATTTTGCATGTATTTAAGAACATTTCAATCATAAAAAGTTCAGTAAATAATAAATTTTCCTGTAACCGAGTAGCTATGTAAGCACATATTAACATTTAATCATATATATTATAGATATGGTTAAAGTGTACTATGTCCATCTCCCCAATCCAATTTCCCTTCTTCTCCACCAGTCCATTAAGTAATCATTGTTACTAAGTTGGAACCTATTTTCCCCACCCATTTTTATATATAACTAGTGACCCAGTGCACAGATTTGTGCACATTGAAAGGAAATTAATTAGAAGGTGGCCAGCAGGACTGGACGAGATGGGGCCGAACATGCCCTGGAGCCAACCTCCCACAGTCCCTCCCTGGTGTCTGCAGTGTGAGTGGGGTCCCTGCAGCAGGTGGGGTCCCTTGGCCTGGCCTGAGGGGATCAGGCCGAAACTGGCTCTCTGACATCCCCCGAGGGGTCCTGAATTGTGAGAGGGCGCAGGCCAGGCCAAGGGACCCCACTGGTGCACAAATCCATGTACCAGACCTCTAGTCAATTAATAAAAATACAGTGGTCACTAATCAATGAGGCTTTATGAAGCTATAAGCAGCTTTGAGCAAGTGTGCTTCTGCAATTAAGTGTTAATTCCCTCTTCTCTTTATGCCACAAACACTTAGGAAGAACAGATCACACTTTTGTGTAATTCTGTCAAGAGTGTGCTGAATTAATTCAGATGAGAAGATGCTAATGAGAGAGCAAAAAGGCCATTCTTTAGTAATATAAATGTTCTTGACACATCGCTACTTGTATTTATGTCCACTACTCCACAGTAGTAGCCAACATAGAAGTATAATTAAGCTAATTAAATTATTATCTTCAGATCTTATCAATTAAATTCTAATGTTTCCTTTCCATTGGCAGGGTTGAAGAGGAAGTTAGTGAACACCTTGAACACATATGGAAATAGTTATATTCCATTTCACATAAGTGTATGTGTGTTGGGTGAACTAATTTTTCAGTTCATGGAAATAATACTTGCCACCAACCTTCCTCAACCCCTGCCAAACTGAGAGAGAAAAAAATGGATCGAAAGCAGAATCATTCCTAATAAATTGCACGTTTTGTTTTAGTTGAGCTTCAGAAAATTACTGACTTGACTAGAGAACAAACTCTATCTTTTCACAGGCAATCTTTAAAGACAAGCATTTCTGAGGAGCCTGCCTGAAAGCTCACCTCTCTTCCACGAAGGACACCAGGCATTGAAAGAACCATTCTACCCTCAATTGGAATAAATATTTAAATAACTTCTCTTTTCTACCAAGGTACAATGGTGGCTTAAATAACCGGTTTGTGAACCACAAAGCTATTGACAAATGAGGTTTGCACTAATTACATACTCAAGAAACTCCCCATTCTGTAATGAATTTCATGTTAATTATTATCCTGATTTTGTATCTGGCTGACAACCAAAAACAACTGTGATCTGTTCCCGGACTATTCCAAGAATGAATAGCAGCCTTTTACAAACATCCTATTTCTGTAAACAATGCAAATCATATACATGAAGAGTTTCAGGCAATGATTCCAAGTTTAGTTGCCTGCTGTGGATCCTAGACAAATGGCTCACTTGGATTGCTGTTCACAGTGTGGTGAATGAATGGAATTAGCCCTCAGAGAGGAAGCTAACTAGAAAGTTTCTCGAATGCAATGTAAAAGTTAATTGTGCCAGAAGGCCCTAATTGAGAGGGAGTTGAGGAAATGTTATTTAAAGGTCAAAAATCAGCCCCCACTCCCAAATTAAAGGTTTAGGTGAAAGAGTTTCACAAATAAGTTAGGCTGTTCTGTTTTACAAAAGTTATTTGAAAGAACAAAGGTTATAAATAAGAAAAATTAAAAAAATATAACAATAGTTTTACTCAGAAATGTGGCAAGATGTATTCTGCGGTTAATGTTACTTCTGTTCAAAATGTTATATGTATTGGGGATAAATTTGTTAGTTCCACAATTACAAATTTACATTCTTTACTATAAACCTACACACTGACTTAAAAGGATATAATGAAGATAATATCCAATGTTCTTTCCTCACCTCATTAAAAACAAGATATTCATACTATTTTAACAATAATTTGCACTTATAAGGATTTTCACATTTATAAGGACCTTTTCATGCATAGTCAGTGTTTTCAACATAAAATACTAACAACAGAGCAGTAGAGAATAGTCACAGTGGGGTTTTTTCCATCAACAAACACTTAACATAACTGAGCATTTATTATTTTCAAGGACAGGACTAGAATCAACATGAATCCTCACCTCAAGGAGCATGCTACTAAGTCCAGTAGGAGCGGTGAAGTAAGTGCATAAATGTTTAGGATACTAGAGAGGATTTACTTGAAAGCAGACAGAATTATACAAACAGATTATGTTGCTCAACTATTTTTCCTCTCACCCACCTGCGCTTGGCAAGTTGTGTTTGTGACCTATACCAGGAAGCTCTCTGGAGGATTCTCCCATTCTGCTCAAGAGCCTCCTCCCAGTAGAGCAGAAACTCACAAATAAGGGGCACAAAAGGAATTTCCACTTTTCTGGCTATTAATGCAAGTAACAACTCATGTTTAAATTCTTTACCTTAGACAAATACAGAGATGATGGTGATTTCATCTTTTCATGTCTATTTAGAACATAAAGTTACACTTTAAGGTTTTATGTCCTCTGGCCCAAATGAAGTGCTCAGAGAGAGAAAGACACACTTTACACAGAAATTGTTAGAATTTCACAAATGTATTATGAGACTGAATTAGCTTCTGGTATTTAGGAGGAAGCTTTGATCTTTTCCTTTCCCCCTCATATTTTCTCATATAACCCAGGTTCTGACAGTGTTGGTAGGCAATTCCTCTTTCAGGTTTAATGCTTCAACCTACTCCCTGACTCATGAGCTCAATAGGTTTCAGGAAATTCAGCAGCATGCACCCTTTTCATTATGATGTAAATCAATGTAATGCCATGTAATGATAATGTTCATGACACTTTCAATGCTTGCCAAGTGACAAAAATTGTTTTTAGTGACACTACTATAACAATTCCATTATGTTCATAATGAGTTCATACTATTCAATTTCCTTTACAGTATAAATTATGTAATAATTAGACTTGCTAATGAAGTGTGAATGCAGTATCCACATAGCAGCACTTTCCAGGACTTTGAATAAACCAAATCCAAAATCAGCTAACATATTTCAGATTTTGCATAATATCAAATGGGACAAAATTAAAAATACACCTACAAAATATTGTTCATGGAAAGGAGGAATAAAATTTAGGTGGCAATGTGTGTGTGCCAGAGTAGATCACACACGCACAAAATAAAAGCTTGAGCAAACAACAAAGTTTAAAAGGTAGGCTCTGCATAGTCAGATTTTACTGAGAAACACACACACACACACACACACACACACACACACACACACACACACACCATATGAAAATTAATTCTAGTTCCCTTGGAACCTTTGCCCCTGTTCCTGCTAGTACTGGGGCACAAGCTCTGAGAAGGATTTGAATGTTCATCATAGAGAGGATGGGAATGACAAAAGCAATAAGAGTGGCCTGTGAGTGGCTTGAAAAGCTAATTTACTCAATGTCTACAAGAGAAGTTTATGAGACAAATATGCAAACAAACACTCGTTCAGGGGGATTATCAGGAGGCAGAGTAGAGGAGGCAGAAATAAAGACGCATATGTTCGCTTTGAAGCTTTTCTAAGGCATTCTTTTCTGTGATCCTACCATTTTATGATTGGACAAGAAATCCATTATCTTGTGCATACAGCATCCTCTAATTACAATGTGAGTCCTTCTGAGCACAAGGTCATCACCATGAAGAGCCACATTTAGAACTTTCTGCAGTCACCAATCCAATTCTCACCTAAAGTACAATTACCAACCACAGTTTGATTTGCAAGCAAAAGGAACCTGCAACTTGACCTCTCCTGTCAATGATACTACTTGTTTTCACTTGAGAGCTCATTTTTCTAGACTTTTCCCCCTCAAAACCACCACCAGAGAAACAAACGTTCATAAAATAAATATGACTAACACTTTGAAGTAAAAATATCCACAAAGAAGCTAGGATTGGAAGATGGTGGAATTTCCATTGACCCATAAAACAATTTGGGCTTTAAATATAAACCTCCTTTTTTCTTCACTCATTTAAATTATTACCATTTCATGTTTGGACTGGCTGGCAAAACATCAGTTATTTTCATGTGAATCCTCCACATGCTGCCCCCCAAACCAACTTGAACGCTTGAGGAAGAGGTTTGAAGCTTGCCAGACACACAGAACGTCAGAAAGTTGCCCCGTACAGTCTGTCGACTGCCCTACCACTTTGCTTCCCTCTCCTTCTCACAGATATGAGAAAATACCATCCAATCCTCTTCAGACCTGCTAAAACCAACGATCATGGCAAGTGAGAATTAGCAATTGAGCTTCTGTGTTTCTAAGAATAAATAGGAGAGACACTGTACCGGGTCTTCAGTTTTGTGACTATTCAGGAGGTCAGACAGGAAATCTTCGTAATATTCCACTCTTCGAACCAGTGGAAATTCCCTCAGGAAAACGAGCCCGTCCTGTTGGTCTCCGCACACCTACAGAGATAAGAGAGCTGAGTTAAGGCTTCAGGCAGAGCCTGGAGGGAGGGGGCACAGAGGAATTAATGTCTCTGAGTTGTAGAAACTTCTTGGATTCATTTCAAGTCTGATTAGAGCCATCAAAAACAAGGCACGCAAATACATATTAATGTGAGAGCCACTAAAATATGACATGTGGCTAAGCCTTGATTGAATGCCAGAAAGTCCCCCACTAAGTTGGTGCCTCTTAATTGACTGGTGCACATGTCAAAATTCGGTGATTATAGCTTATCTTTGTGGCCAGCTCCAGTGTGGTCAGGCTCCTAGACTCATTCCACTGGGCAACCCATCTGTATGTTTGTGTCACATCGGGGTCTTGGACCCACAGGGATCTATTCCTAGTCCCACAGATCTGAGTCCCATCGATCTGAGCATCAGGTGGATCCTGATGTCCTATTAAATATCTAGGACAGAATGTCTGGTATAGGAGCTGGCCTGAGCCCAGGATTGACTTCCTGAGTTAATCAAGTGCTTTAGAACCAAGATGCACTTGAGCTTCTCTGGAGGGAGGTATTGGAGAACTTTAATCTAGAGCTTATCACATACCAGGTTCTTTACACTTACTATCTTGCACCAGCCCCAGGAGGTGTCTGTTATTAGCCACACTTTACAAATTAGGAACTGGAGACACAAAGGGTTTCGGGAATCTGCCAAGTTAGTAAGTGTTGAAATCAGGACTCAAATACAGGTCTGACTCTAAAACCCTTTTCTTTTAATTATATCACTTTACTACTGGACCACTCAGACCTCCTCTGGTGTAGGACAAACTATTAAATAACTCCTATAAATTCAAAGAGTAATCAATTCACCCAGGACTGATATCAGTATTATTGGATTGCTGAGAAAATATGAGATAATATATGCATAATTTTGTCCCATTTGATATTATGCATATATTATCCATTTGATATTATGCATATATTATGCACTTAGTGAAGTGACTCGCATATAGTAAGCATTCAATAAACAGTCACATTAACAAAAGCACATTCTGCTCAAGGAAAAATCTACACTTTTGACATACTTGAAGTACTTCGATATTTATATTTGTAATAGACATTACAAATGGGTATTTATTACCCTCACATTATCTTTATATTGTTTTAACTTTCAACTTCTACACATTTTTAATTTTATAACTTTATATGGTATTGATAATATCAGTAATGACTATGTGGGTATTTATCACATTAATTTATACTGTCTTGAAAGTCTGCAATAATCCATAATAATGAAAATCATATTAAGCCCTAAGTCTTTTGGAAACAATGATAATTTTCTTTAATTCATATGTAAGTGGCCTCTGCCGATAGGTATACAGTATGCTCGGCATCGTTGTAGTAGATAGAACCTTGGGCCCCTTTTCTCCCTTTGCAGATATTATTACATTTACTGAGTTGTTGACTTCAAGATAGGGTTAGTTTCCTATGTTATCCAGGTGAGCCCAATATAATCACATGTGGCCTTAAAAGCAGAAATTTCAACGAGATGAGGGCAGAAGAGGAAGTCAGAGAGATTCGTATAATGAGAAAGACTTGAATTGCTATGTCCTTGGCTTGAAGATGGAGTAGGGCATGCAGAAATGTGAGAAGAAAATGAGTTCTGCCAATGAGTGGGGAAGAAGACCTGAGCCCTAGATGAGAACTGTATCTTTGGCCATTAATTGGCTTTTAGCCCAATGAGACTCTGAGAAGAGAATCTAGTCAGGCCTTGATAGAGATTTGACCTACAGAAATAGTGAGATAATACTCTTGTATTGTTTTAAGCCATTAAATCTGTGGTAATCATGGCAGCAACAGAAAACTGATATAATCACCAAGAGGCAGGGTAACAGAGGTTAGCTTGTTTCTTCTCCTGCGTTAGGTTTCCTAAGAATTGACCAGGACTAAACAACCAGAGGTAGAATTTGCAAGAACTAATTCTTGGAAATGTATCCCTCTAGCTAACCTAACTTATTCCTGTTACATTTAAAATTAACTTTCTCTTACTTCTTTCTCATCAAAGTCAATCATCCCTGGAGTCTGTAGTTAAATACACCTCACAACCTGTCTAGACCATGTTACTTCCCTGCTCAGACACTTTCAGGGTTTCCCTTCCCACTGAGTACATTCTACATTCAGGGCCTTGGTAGTCATACCACTCACAGCTCTTCCAGTCCTAAATAAGGAGGAGTTGCACTTGTGGAACTCTGAAAATGACCAAGAACTGAGTTTCAAGTGACCTGGAATCCCTGTGTTTTAATTTATTGTTTTCAAAAGAACTAATGTGTGGTGATTGCTACTGAATCTCACATTTTATGAATCATTTCTCCAAAAATCCTAGGCTATTTTGAAGTCTAACTTTATTAGTCAAAATGGTGGTTACCTTTAGTCATCCAGTGCTGGAATTCTTAAAAGTCACAGTCTGAAAAACAGACTAATAAACTTAGATGCATTTTCTTTGTGAAAACTTTTGTGACAGGGGAAACTTCTTTTGTTGAGTTAATTAGAGACATAGACAAAAATGACTCAAATCTCTTCCAGAAGAGACAGTAAGATGTCAAATATAAGGAATATATACTTTAATTCTCAATCATACTGTGTATTTGCTTTAAAAAAATACTTTTCTGCCTTTTGTTTTTCCCAAGAATGTTGACATAAATCTTACAATTCTCACCAAGATGCGCAATTTATCAAATATTTTTGTGTGGTATCAAGGCAGAAGGTTTTAATTAAACTAAAATTCAATTTAATCCTGAGAACAGATAAGAATGTGAAAGTTAAATGAATGTAATTATAACCATTTTACCCCTATAGATATCTGTACATATCTGTTTCTAATTTAATTTTTATCCATGAACACTATTACTAATTAGGCAATTTAAAATACCCAAATTGCTTTGGTCAACATTGCATTAATTTTGAATATCTATATTTATCAACCAGGAATAGTACCTATATTTTCTGTGTTTTAGAAACACTGTTATAATGAAGGTGCAATATCAAGATACATAAATATATAAATCTTATACTTCTATCTCAAGCTGTTTTTAAAAACTATTTAAATCCAAAGTAGTACTTTTACTCATTCATTCTTTTATTTACTCCTATGTATACACATTTACTCAAGTCCTATCAATTGCCAGGAGCTTCAGTATAGGACATATTTCTACATGTTCACCAGAAGCCATTATTTTCTTCATCATCTTTGGTGTACACCTAGAGTACATTTCTAAGCATCCTTGCCAGTTAAGGTGTTCAAGACTGAGTGTTAGCTGGTTGAAGTAACTTGTGCTACTACAAGGCCTGGTCCATAAAAATCTCCCATATCCCTTCCTCCATCCTCTTTTGCCCCCAGGTCTGTTTGGAATAAAGAAAGCCTCAGGGAAATCCTGGAATCGATTGTTAAAGGTGGAAGAGGCTCCATTAGCGTGGCTCCCTGAATAACTGCACACAGGAAAGCCATCCCATGACCTATTATTCATTTACCTAATACCGTTGAGTGATCAAGAAGTAACAGCCTTAAAAAAAAAAAAAGAAGAAGCAATAGTGTGGCATGCATGAGAACAAGTGATGGGAACTGAATTTGCATAGTGGGAGGAGCTATATTATGAATCCTGGTCACTGAAAGACTTAAACCAGTCTTGCTTAGACTTGTGACTTTGGAAGAATACTCTGATGTTTCTGAGGCAGTAAGATTGGAGATGAGGTGACTGATTTTCAGATCACTGCAATTATTCAGATGAGAACTTATGAAGACCCTAGGGGCTGACAGGGAAGAAAAGGATCAGAAGATTTGGTGGCCAACTGAATGCAGGGGACAAGTCTCAGGCTATGTCTATATTGTCTGCCTTGATTTGAGGAGAAGAGCAAAGTGAACAGTAGTACATTCAACAAAGTAGAAAATATAGGAGGAAGGTCAAGTATATGGGTTAGATGAGGAGTTTGTTTCCAGAGAAGTGGAGTCTGAGGTGCCGTGGGCAGAGAAAGATGAGTTTCATGCATAGGAAAGAGACTAATGTGGAGGTGATATGTAAGTGTTGACATCACACGGGAAGTAGATGATACTTGGCATGAATAAGTTTGCTAAGGAAAAGGAAGAAAAATGAGAAGATATGGGAGCTAAGAACCCTGGGGAGCACTGATGTTTAACACATAATATGGAGCCATCTCTTAGGGCCCATTTATGCCAACAGAACATATTTACAAGGAGAACCCAGACTTATACTGATTTTCATCAGTTTTAGTCTTCCTTTTATTGTTTTTCTATGAAAATACATTTATGACAGCATTATATCGAATTTATTACAGACAAATAGTTCCTTGAAGACAGAGACCACAGCTCATCGGGCTATCAAGTCCCAGCCTCTGAATCCAACTAAACTTTAACTAAAACTTGAAATTTTCCAGGAAAACTCAGATTCAAAAACTTCTTTTTCCCCAGTTTTCTGACTTTTGGTGTGAAAAACATGGTTACTTTACATTTGATACGTCAAAACTTCCCTTGCAGTTATATGGTACTTAGTATATCATAAAGATGCATCAAAACCGGCACTCCATCATTGTGTCTTTTGGTCTGGTGGTTTAGTTTTGCAGCTAGGAAAAGAGAAATATGAGAACTAGTAGAATTTTGTACATGGCCAGTGGCTATTAGGGACCAGAGACAATGTCTCTTAAAAACTCAAATCTCTGCTGAATTCAAACCTGAATATTCATCCACAGGAACAGGGCAAGAATCAAGTAATCATTACTGAGATACTTATCTGCTCCTATAGGATTTTTAGACTCAAGAAGGCCTGCTCTCCAAGAATCACAGACCAACGTGCTAGAATTTGTACCCTGTGATGAAGATTGCTTCTCCAATTATAGTCTGATTTCTTGCTTCAACCAGTGATGCTCTTTCTGATGGTAGGCACACCAAAATGCTCCTTAGAGAACCCAGAAATAAAGAAATACCCGCTCTCAGAATAAATCTCATGAGCTCCAGGAAGGCATGGAAGCAAGTTATTGCTGTAGTATATGTTCTCTCTAATGGAGCAGAGCAATCAGCCATATAGAGATTTTGGAGAGAGTCTTATGTAAGTAGAGGAAACAAGGGAATCTTTCAAATAACTCTCTATTCTCTATCCCATTAGCAGGAAAAGGTACTTTAAAACTAAAACAAACACACAAACACAAAAAAAAAAACACACACACAAAAGCCACTGAATAAAAAGAAAAGTCTTTGCATTTGGCCTTCAGGAGAGTCACAACCTCAAACTATGTCTATAATCCTATGTCTTCTACTTCACACTGGCTCCCTCCTTGATCTAACTTTCAGTGGCTTCAGAGATTACTGATTAGGATTTGGATGCACCTGCTCACAATGAACTTGTTTGGTGCAAAAAAGGAGAAAAATACTCCTTCAGAATTTCCCACTTCTTATAAATTTGCTCTGTGACTAGAATTTGGAAAGTTAAAATACGAAGCAACGGGTTCACATTTTGGAGTCTCTGCCATCATTAAAGAAGAGTTGTGATTTTTATAGAAATTGTAATGCTGATGATGGGAGTGGATTATGGCTGGATCTTTCAAGCAGCTACAATGTTCTTATAACTCTGGGTGAGGTGACCATTGACTGCTAGGCCGGGTGAAAGGGGTGTAGAAATAATAGAAACTTAAACATAACAAATATTCCTTCAAATGATCAGTTCACTGTTCTTCATTCTTCCTTTAGTTTTTCTGTGAAAACTGAAATGTAGCCAAGCTTATGTGCCCTGGGTAGGATTTTGGTTTTGATATTACTTACAAAGTGTATTTCTGAAAATCACATCATTCTTTTTTTTTTTTTTTTAGGATTTTGAAAGGTATATTTATACCCATATTTTGGTTCATAGTTTACTAAGAACTAAGATACTAAAACTGCAAATGCTCATAAGATTAGAGAAATGATTTGAACAACCTAAATAACTGGCCACTGTGCTATCTACATATATATATATATATATATATATATATATCCTATCTAATAATAGACAAATATGCAAATTGACCATACCTCCGACACACCACAAGCCAATCAGAGTGAGTATGCAAATTAACCCAAACCAAGATGGCTACAGCCACAGAGAGCAAGGTTTCCTCGGTAACAGGGGAAGCCAAGCTTTCCGCCTGCCCTTGCCAGGCCTAAGCCTCCACTCAAGCTACAAAGTTTCAATTATAGAAGGTAAACAAACTCAAACAGAAATGGCGGCAGAATGGAGCTTGAGAGAGCAGGCCAGGGTTGCCCCCGGCAACAGGGGAAGCAAAGCTTTCCGCACACCCTGGCCGGGCCCACCCGCGTAAGGCAACAAAGTTTCAATTATAACCCCAACACAAATGGCTGCCGGCCGCGGAGGGAGCCCCAGGCTTGGCTCCGCTCCAGGCTACAAAGTTTCAATTGTAGAAGGAAAATAAATTCCAGATACCAGGGCCTCCGCTTGAGTTGCCAGGGGGCATGGCCGGCCTGCAAACCACCACAGGCCCCTCGCTCAGGCTGCCCCACGCCCCAAGGGAACCCCACCCTGATCAGGGACACACTTTAGGGCAAACCAGCTGGCCCCCACCCCTGCACCAGGCCTCTATCCTATCTAATAAAGGAGTAATATGCAGATTGATCATCACTCCAACACACAATATGTCTGCCCCCATGTGGACACAAGATGGTCACCACAAGATGGCCAGCAGGAGAGGGCAGTTAGGGGTGACCAGGCCGGCAGAGGAGGGAAGTTGGGGGCAAACAGGCTGGCAGCAGAGTGGGTAGGGGGCAATCAGGAAGGCAGGCAAAACGCACCCCTGGGTCCGGGGGAGGCCACGCGCCCCTGGGTCCGGGTGAAGCTGGATCCCGGGTCTGGGTGAGGCTGTGTGCCCCTGGATCCGGGTGAGGCTGGGCCCTGGGCCCGGGTGAGGCCACGCGCCCCTGGGTCCGGTTGAGGCCGTGTGCCCCTGGATCCGGGTGAGGCCACACGCCCCTGGGTCCGGGTGAGGCCACGCGCCTCTGGGTCCAGGTGAAGCCGGATCCCGGGTCCGGGTGAGGCCGTGTGCCCCTGGATCCGGGTGAGGCTGGGTCCCGGGCCCGGGTGAGGCCACGCGCCCCTGGGTCCGGGAGAGGCCGTGTGCCCCTGGATCCGGGTGAGGCTGGGTACCTGGTCCGGGTGAGGCCGCGCGCACCTAGGTCCGGGTGAGGCCACGCGCCCCTGGGTCTGGGAGAGGCCATGTGCCCCTGGGTCCGGGTGAGGCCTTGCACCCCTGGGTACGGGTGAAGCCGGATCCTGGGTCCAGGTGTGGCCGTGTGCCCCTGGATCCGGGTGAGGCTGGGTCCCGGGCCCGGGTGAGGCCACGCGCCCCTGAGTCCGGGTGAAGCTGTGCCCCTGGGTCCGGCCGAGACCAAACCAGAGGGAGTCAGACCTCCGTTACCACCATTTGTTCACCATCCAGAGCTGAGGGGTCAGTGCTGACATGTACACATAAGGAACTGGTGGACATTGAAATTGGGTCTCAAAAGAACTGTTGGTCCAGAAAGAAACTCACTACAGACTGATTCATTTGCCTGTCAGCATAACTATTATTGCTCGTCTCACATTCAGTTCTTATAAGTATATCTCTAGTGACACATGATCTCGCTCATCTAGGGGAAATGATGAACACCATAGACTGATGAACAAGAACAGAACCAGAAACAAGGAGGCATCGATCGGACTATCGGGCCTCAGAGGGAGGATAGGGGAGAGTGGGGGGAGGGGGGAGAGATCAACCAAAGGACTTGTGTGCATGCATATGAGCCTATCCAATGGTTAAGTTCAACAGGGGGTTGGGGCATCCGTGGGGAGGGGTGTGGGATGGGAATGGGGGAATGAGGACAAATATATGACACCTTAATCAATAAAGAAATTTAAAAAAAAAAAAAAAAGGAAGGCAGGCAGAAGCGGTTAGGGGCAATCAGGAAGGCAGGCAGGCAAGCAGTTGGGAGCCAGCAGTCCTGGATTGTGAGAGGGATGTCTGACTGCCTGTTTAAACGGGGCAGTCGAATATCCCCCGAGGGGTCCCAGACTGGAGAGGGTACAGGCTGGGCTGAGGGACAACCCCCCTCCATGCACGAATTTTGTGCACTAGGCCTCTAGTATATATATAAAAGCCTAGGTGACCAAATGACTGAACGACCAAACGATCAGTCAACTGGTAGCTATGATGAGCACTGACCACCAGGGGCAGACACTCAATGCAGGAGCTGCCCCCTGGTGGTCAGTGCACTCCCACAGCAGGAGCGCCGCTCAGCCAGAAGCTGGGCTCAAGGCTGGTGAGTGTACAGCAGCACAAGCCTCTCCCGCCTCTGCAGCAGCAGGCGCCAAGGGGCCGGGATGAATGGGAGCGGCTCCTGGCCCCAGCTCAGGCTCCTCTCCAGCCACCTGCGGCTTCGCACACTACTACATCCCCCAAGGAGTCCTGGACTGCGAGAGGGCGCAGGCCAGGCTGAGGGACCCCACCAGTGCACAAATCCATGCACCGGAACTCTAGTCTGACTATAAACCTATATTTAAATACCAGTGAAAGTGAAATGATTGATGGCAGGGTTATGAGTTCAAGGGCACACTCAAATGTTTATTGAGTAAATAGCTGAATATAAAGTTTTCTTGGAGAAAATAAATAAATAAATAAATAAATAAATAAATAAATAAATAAAATCTCTAGCTCCAGTTCTGAGAATTGCTACTAATAAGAGGAAATGGTCAATGGGGAAAAAAGGAGACATATGTGCTACTATTTGTAATACTTTAAACAATAAAATAAAAATTTTTTTAAAAGATAAAATGATGATAACTTACATGGATTCAAAGAGCTATATAGCCCTGACATTCAATATCTTCTGATCCTAAAAATCAAAGTGACTCAGAAACCAAGGGAAGAAAGAGAAAAATCAGTTTCCAAGTGAAAGCACAGTAACTTCTGGTTTGAAGAAATGCAAGCCAAAGGATCAATATGCTATCATTAGCCCTTAAAATAATGATATGCTAAGCCAAAACTGAGAATAGACCCAAATGAAATTTAAAAAAATTACCTAAATCAATTAAAGATAGAGTCTAAATAAAAATAATACATACAGATATTTTTTACTTTATTAAATGTCCTGACATTTGGTGGCAACAATGACTTGCCTAAAGTTAGTAAATTATACTTGGCAATAAAAAGGGGTCTCTAGTTTTTAGAAGGGAATTAATCATATAATAGCCTGTTCCTGGTAGAACTCTTTTAATGAACCCAAATGCTATGAAAAAACAAAAACAAAATGCCAGTTTACTCTCAGTAACCCCATTCCTGCTTGGAATAGTCTAATGTAGAGAGATGGGGAAACAAGTGAGCAGCATTTCAGTTGTAAATGACAGGAAAAAATTATGAGCATATAATCTTATCAAAGAAATTTCTTCAAAATGGAGAAAGAAGTATTTCAGAGCTTTATGAGAATAATATTTATAAATGTCTCCAAACTCACAGTCACCAGTCAGAAGAGGTTCAATCAGCTTATCACACATGACAATCAGCAGATCTGTCTGCACACATTCACAAATTTAGAGAGATCTAGGAAGTAGATTCTCTGAATAAACTGCTTCCAATGTTGAACGGGCCCACTTAGAAGACTATCTGCTTACTGATGAAAGTATTTTTGGTTATTGTACTGGTGAGTGACTAAACCTTTCTTGACAGAGACGCTGCAATGCCAGTACACCTAGCCTTACCTACTGCTTCAGCAGGCTTGATTGGGATAATAAAATAATTTTTGAAGTGGCTTCAGGTGCCTCCACCTAATGGCTGCCAACTATGTAAGCTGATTAGCAGTGTTAGACTCCCCGAAGGAAGGTCTAAATTTGATCCTCAAGAAGATGGGTGGGGGTTGTTCATAAAAACATGCTTATAACCATATTTAAGCCACTGACATTTATATACCTGGTGTTTGGAGCTTGAAAACATTTCAGCATTCTGTTTGTTCTCCTCCCAACTTTAATTACCATTTCTAAGGATTGTAAAGATAATTGCTAAAAGGTTAGAGCAGAAAGAAGTGAGATGGAACATGCTGGTCCAAAATGTTCAGCTGGGCCTCATAATTCTTGGTACAGATGTTCCTGCTTAGTTCAGATCTGATTTAGAGAAACAGCTATAATATGGTTTCAGGGAAGGTGACCAGATGTAGCTGAATTTAAAGATATGTCCCAGAATGTCAATGAAAAGAAACTCCATTACCCCAGCAAAATAACCTTTATGGGGGTAGAGGAGGAGTCATGCCTAAAAAAAAAAAAATCTACTTTATCTTTAAAGTAGATTGACCTACCTGGACAAGAAAAAGATTCTTTTAAAAATAAAAAAAAAATGAAATAAAATAAAAAACATGTAGAGAAGTTGACCCTAGGAGAACAATGTATAAGGAAAAAGTAGCAAAAGGAATTCCATCAAAGGGTATGCACTGTGTATAATGAGAGATAAGCTGCGGCATTTCCATAACTTGTTATAATCACAGGCTCAGAACTTTTGAGGCCATCTTCACCAAGCTCTGATGTTTTCAGATGAGGGAAAACAAAAAAAATCACCTTCCTAGGCATAGGGCAGAGAAACATGTGTGTTTTAAGACATCACCCTTGACATATATAAGGTAGCAAAACAGCCAACTAAATCCAGGAAAGCAGCAACTTTACCAAAATATATAGCCGATTCTCTTCTTCCTTATCTTCCTCAAATATTTTAGGACACATTTTATACCATTCCTATCAAGAGAGGAACAGAGTACAATTCCAAAGTTCTAAAGACACTCAGCTTCGGAAAGCGGCTAACAGCTGCGGTTCAGATCCCCACGCAGACAAAGAAAGAACACATGAAACAGAAAAGGTAGACTCCCTTGTGCTCTGCTCCTAGATGGATGAGCACATTATTGTCACGTGTTCCAATAACAAGGAGAAGCAGAAATGGTCTTTAAATCGCTCCCGTGTGTGGGAGCTTTAAAACTTACATGAAACGCTCATTAATGTCAAAAGTTAAGAGAGTTACGCAGTTAGAAAATTGTAAGATGAAGAAAAAAATGGAAGGACTTAAAAGATGTCTAGGCACACAAGCAGTGGTAGAAATCAACCTTTTTTGATTGTATAGTTTACATAGATCAGTATTATTATTTATGTTTTTCTAAAGTGAGTTCCTTAGTAAGAGGAATTGGAAATCAGGATATTTCTCATATTCTGAATTAGAATGGAAGTTAATTAGGGCTGAGCCTTTTCCCATCACCTTTGACTAGTATATATTAGCTCCTTCGGGGCCAAAACGGTATGCCACTGAGATCTGCTGCAGAGAGCATAATTGGCACATGGGCCACACAGTCTCCATGATGTCAAAGAAGTGGGAACACTCTTAGGGCTTTTCTCTCCTCTCTCTGCACTGAAGTTTCAGTTAATCTCCACAGTACTGGGAAACAGTGATCAGAATTCATGGATGAGAGACGGCTCTGAGTATGCCCCATGATTCTCACCAAGACTGCCCATACCTAGATCCAAGTTTACCCCTATCCTAGCATGCCCTTTCATCCTACCACTGGAATGCAGAGGTCCGTCACACACTCTATTCAGCTGGCTCAATGGTTTTATACAAAAGAATCAAGGTAATAATTTATATCCTTTTGTGGGCAAGTTAGCAAGTTAGCTTTTATTGTTTCACAAACTCTAGAAGTTTCTCTTATTCCTGGCTAGATCTTACCAACAAGTGCCAATATTCCAGAGAGGAAAAAAATAGGATAGTTTGGGCCCTTACAAATGTATTCCCCCTTCAAAAATATAGATAGTGCTTTAATAGTATCAGTAGTGTAACTCAGATATATGTAAGCTCACCATACCTGCCCCTCCCCTAACACACATACCCCATGACCCAGTCTCTGAAAAATGTAAACATAAAAACTTGGGAGAAATGTAATCAGTATTTAAATTTTATATGTAACTTAAAGAATTTCAAATATTTACTCAGTATCTCAAGAAAATGCCCCAGAAGTGGGGAGGTTTATACTTAAAACATAGCAAGCATTCTTAAATGTCCACTCTTTTCTCCTTACCCATTTCTGTCATTCTCAATGTACTTCATACAGATGGCAGATAGTTCTTCAAGACATTTTTGTCTCTTAACTCCCAAGTTATTTCTGAAATTCAGTCCAGGTATTTTGGGGGTGGGGGGAAGAGAAGTGGAATGCTGAATATATTTGTGTATTATTACTTCGTCATTCTTTCACTAGTATATTAATAATATATTAATAATAATTTGTTCCTATTAAAGAAACATAATCTATGTATGGAAATGAAATAACGTTATAGGCACATATGTGTATATGTATACTGATGCATGAATGTACATGTGTGAGTGTTTGTATGAATAGTGAAAATCCCAATGTGGCCCTAAATTATGAGAACTTGGCATGAATGATAGATGATGGGTCTATCTGCATGAGGATGAAGGAGCCTCGGGAGAGAACTTATACCAGCTTGGTCTAGTCCAAAAACCTTGAATATCAAAATTCTACTCTCAGCAGAGTGATTATTATTCAGATTCTACCTAAGGTAAAAACCCCTCTAACCGAGCATGGAAGAATGCTTTCTCATTTCACCAGGTAGGAACTCTGACCCCTCAAGTCTTGGAGCATCAGTGGCATGAACCAGAAAGAGTGCCCAGCACCCAGTTAAAAGGGCTACATGAAGCAACCAAGGAGAGAGGCCACATGGAAGAGGAAAAGTCCTCAGGCTGTATGTAGAGAGACTCAGGTGTTCCAGTGTCTCAACTAAGCCCCGCCTTCTAGCTGTCCTTGCTAAGGTTCAAGATATGTAACTAAACCATCTTGGACATTCTAGTCCAATTAAGCTCCCAGACAAATACAGCTCCAGCTCATGTCACATGGAGTTGAATAAGCATCCTGTGGAGGCCAGTCAATCCACAAAATTATGAGAAGAAATATTAATAGTTGTTTTAAAACATTAAGTTTTGGGTTAGTTTATTATACTAGCAGTAGGTAACTGAAATACTAAGGTAGCATAGTTTGAGGGGGAAGAGAGAAATTCATCTTCATATCCCATATTTGCTTTCAGAAGCACCTAAAGTAGGTGGTTTTCCCTTTTAGGTTGCCCATATCTGTTGAAAATAGAATTTTAAGATCATCATAGGTGTTGATAACCAGTTGACACTCTCTGGGAAAAATAATGATCATCGCCCTAACCGATTTGGCTCAGTGGATAGAGCATCCGCCTGCTGACTGAAGGGTCCCAGGTTCGATTCAGGTCAAGGGCATGTACCTTGGTTTCGGGCACATCCCAGTAGGGGGTGTGCAGGAGGCAGCTGATCGATGTTTCTCTCTCATTGATGTTTCTAACTCTCTATCCCTCTCCCTTCCTCTCTGTAAAAATCAATAAAATATATTTAAAAAATAATAATGATCATTTAGTAGGCCCGTATAATTTTGTGTCTGATGCTATAATTGCTGTCTGCTAGAATTTTCTTGTATGCTTCACTAATTTTATGTTTAGGGTAAATAATATCAAAACCATATAATGATGTTGCCACATCATGGGTGGTGTATTTATTAACACTTTATTCCTCAATATAAATAACTATAGTTCTTTAAATACTAGGTCCCTGGAAAAAGTTTTAGTGCTATACTCTTCTATTCTCTTGTTCACTGTGTTATTCCACATATTTTTATAGCTATGAAATGACATAAAGTGATTACTTCTAGCTACATTACAAATTGTAGAGGCTTTATCTTTCATTCCATATTTTGAAAGCCCTCCACACACCTTTTGGCAGATAATAATTTGACGGCACTATCTGTGCCCTCATTCTTCATTCATTCTTCCCTGTATTTAACCAAGTACTTTTCAGCCTGAAAATGTCACCATTTAAGCCCCATGGATCAGAACCACCTCTGTTTTATTTTCTACTCTATCCTGAAACCCTACCCATGCCTGGCACAGCATTGAGTTCTATAAATATCTGAGTAGTAAATTAATGAAGGCCTTTTTTTAAAAAGTTATTAATTTCAGAATTTTTAGAGCTAGAAAGCAGCTTAGAAATCATCCAATCTCACCCCCTCTGGAGCCCAGAGAGAAGCAGACTGACTTTCCCAAGAACATTTATTTAATAAGTGTCAGAGCCCAGACTAAAATTGTAGATTTCCGGATGCTAGACTGGCGCCCTCTCCCTTTCATGGCTCCAGTGTCCTTCTCCCCTGTTTGAGTTGTCTCCCTAAATATTGGCAAGTACAGGAATCATGTAGAATCAAAACTGACTGCAAGCTCAATGAACCAGCAGTGAAATGTGGTGACTTCAAATGTGGGCTGCTAATAAAAATACACCACAGGAAACAAAACATACGATAGCTTTCTTCCCATGCATACTCAACCGACCGTTAAAGCGGGGTACAGAGTTAATTTCTAGATGCTAAATTTAAGAGGACAACTGACAAACCAACAATTCCTACAGAAAGAGTGCATGATGATGACTATCTGGAAAGCATATGACAATCAGCTGAGTTAGTTAAGAGCATTTCGCCTGAGAAAGGGAAGGAGAAGATTGGAGAGCTGTCATCAAGTACTTGAAGGGTGACAGCTGAGACAGAGGAAACTTACTTGCCTAGGTCCAGCCCTCCTCAGCCCCTTCCTGAGGTTCATTTCCTTCCATGCACTTGCTTCTTACATTCCGACTTCGGACTTCCTGCTCTCACCGAGCTCACCAAGACTGGTCTTTCACCCATTAGTCCTTAGTCTTCATCTCAAATGATCACATGTTCTCTCTGAAACTCTCTTCCTTTGGTCTCATGTTCTCTCTAAAACTCTCTTCCTTATAATAATTGGGAATGATTTTAAGCCTCTGGCCATTCCTTAGGTTTCTCATTCGTTGGCTCCTTCTGTGCCTCCCACCCAATAGCCATAGGTGGTCCTAGGGCTCTGTTCATAGGCATCTCTCTTCTCTCTTTTGTTTCTTATCCTGGGATTCTGGTTAGCTCTCAGAGAGTCAGCCATCCCTTCTGGACAAATGATTCTAAAGCACACACACACACACACACACACACACACACACACATATATATATATATCCTATCTAATAATAGACAAATATGAAAATTGACCATACCTCTGACACACCCACAAGCCACGCCCACAAGCCACGCCCACCATCCAATCAGAGCGAGTATGCAAATTAACCCAAACCAAGATGGCTACAGCCACAGAGAGCAAGGTTTCCTAGGTAACAGAGGAAGCCAAGCTTTCCGCCTGCCCTTGCCAGGCCTAAGCCTCCACTCAAGCTACAAAGTTTCAATTATAGAAGGTAAACAAATTCAAACAGAAATGGCGGCAGAATGGAGCTTGAGAGAGCAGGCCAGGGTTGCCCCTGGCAACAGGGGAAGCAAAGCTTTCCGCACACACTGGCCGGGCCCACCCGCTTAAGGCAACAAAGTTTCAATTATAACCCCAATACAAATGGCTGCCGGCCTCAGAGGGAGCCCCAGGCTTGGCTCCGCTCCAGGCTACAAAGTTTCAATTGTAGAAGGAAAATAAATTCCAGATACCAGGGCCTCTGCTTGGGTTGCCAGGGGGCATGGCCGGCCTGCAAACCACCACAGGCCCCTCGCTCAAGCTGCCCCACACCCCAAGGGAACCCCCACCTGATCTGGGACGCCCTTCAGGGCAAACCAGCTGGCCCCCACCCCTGTACCAGGCCTCTATCCTATCTAATAAAAGAGTAATATGCAGATTGATCATCACTGCAACACACAATATAGCTGCCCCCATGTGGTCAAAGATCCTGCCCCCATGTGGACACAAGATGGCCACCACAAGATGGCCAGCAGGAGAGGACAGTTGGGAGGCACCCAGCCTGCAAGGGAGGGCAGTTGGAGGTGATCAACCCTGCAGGAGAGGGCAGTTAGGGGTGACCAGGCCGGCAGAGGAGGGAAGTTGGGGGCAAAAAGGCTGGCAGCAGAGTGGTTAGGGAGTGATCAGGCTGGCAGGCAAAGCGGTTAGGGGCAATCAGGAAGGCAGGCAGGCATGCAGTTGGGAGCCAGCAGTCCTGGATTGTGAGAGGGATGTCTGACTGCCCTAAACGGGCAGTCAGACATCCCTCAAGGGGTCCCATATTGGAGAGGGTACAGGCTGGGCTGAGGGACAACCCCCCTCCGTGCACGAATTTTGTGCACCGAGCCTCTAGTATATGTATGTATGTATGTGTGTGTGTGTGTGTGTGTGTGTGTGTGTATATATATATATATATATATATATTGCTGTTACATAAGCATGTTCTGCACTTCATGCTATACTTTGAACTTTGCCATGCCCTCTGCTCGGAATGCCCTCCTTCCATCTCCTGGTACTAAAATTGCATCAGTCCTTAAATAGTCCTTCTTTTATGCAGCCTCCCCACCCCCTCTAAATACCTATAACCCCACTGAATCCAGAGAGGTTCTACTCTTGTGGTTTAGATACGGAATCATGGAATCTTAGCTTAACCCTTCTGCTATATGATTTGGGTAAATTACTTAAACTGGAACTTAGGTCCTTCATGTGTAAAAGGGGAAGAACATTACTACTAACCTTACAGAACTGTGATGATAACATGGACTAACATATGAAAAGTGATTTGTAAACTATAAATTGCTATACAGAGTTTGATGGTATCATTATTAAAGGGAGTTTTTTTGGTATATATATATTTTTTTACAGTATGAGCTAGCGGAATATGTCCAGTCAAATAAATTAACATTTTCATCTTGACTGACTCACTTGGCTGGAAAAACATGTGGACATTCCAATATAAACAGGAGTGGGGAGGGGGTGTAGGAGACACATGTCATAATTTATTGAGATATGAGTCCTGGCACCTCATTTTTAAATGAAAAAAGCATATTATTACTTCTGTAATGGCATGCATTTTCATCTCTCTTGTGGTCACTTGGGAAGTTATCTTACATCCTCTACAAGGCTAAAGATATCAAGGTCAGATCCTGACCTAGTGAGCATCCTGCAAGTCTAAGAACAATACCTTAAATTTAGTATGTGCACACTATTTGTTGAATTGAATGAAAATAAATTTGGCACATCTAGTTTCAGGAAAGTGAAATTAAGTCATAACTTATCCTGATAAAATAGATTTTTCAAACAATTAAATATGGTGTTGAGCATGGCATTGGCTACTTGGTAGGTAACAAAGACTCACACTGTAAGCATCCACTCAGGAGCTGAAGAGATCATTCAGATGAAAGAATTCTAACTCTGTGAATATGTGGATAAATTAGCTAAAATGTATGCTATTATTCCTGCTGTCCTTCCCCACCTCTTCTATAATAGTAGACAATTGGTGGCAACACTTATTTCCCCTACACAAGAGTTGTGTAAAAGTCTTTTTGTTTGTTTTTGGCATCTTTGGAGGAATTTCTAGTTCCTATGCATCTGAATAATGGCCTCTTTGATCATGCATTAGTATCACAGATCATTTTCATATACATTTGAATCTGCTTATCCATGAAATGCATGGACTAAATAATGCAGACACTACCATAATACATTTTCTATACTCAAAGAATCTGAGTTGAGTGATTTTAATGCTGACACCCAAGCCCACATTTCATTTTTGATCAGCTTTTTCTCTTATTCTCCTCTGGGGCTCCCATTTCTACTAGTCTCTTTCCCTTCTATGTGAATGTCATTGTCTCCTATTTCACAGAAAAAAATTAAGTCTCTTAGATATGAATACTCTAAAATGACTGCTTTCCCACAATTACATGTTTCTGTCCCCATGCTCCCCTTGGTCTCATATATTCACATCCCTTTCCTCCTGGGTAAGGGGAATCTCCTCCACCTATACTCTGAATTCCATCCACTGATGCCCCCTTAGGGATTGTGTTTCATTAGCTATTACTCTATCCCCCATATGTTGTCATTATTTATCTCCAATTGACTCTTTCTATGTTCATATATATTTAAGAGAGAGAAAGAGAGAGAGAGTGAAAGAAAGGAAAAGAGAGGGAGAATGAGAGAGGAAAAAATATGTCTCTTCTTGACTCTGTGCTCTTGTATCTAGTACCCAAGATTTTCATCCTCTCACAACCACTTTTCTATAAATACATCCTTACTACACTTAATGGCTCCACAAGCTTTACAAACAGTAACCCTGAGCTTTGAAGTTATCCAAATGAAATTTCTCAGGCTAAGGTCATCAATGACTTCCTAGGTACCAAATACAACAGGCATTTTCCAGTCTTCATCTTACATTCAAGAATCATGACCTGGTTAGACTAACACTTTCTCCTGCTTTACTTTCCATGACTACACACCCTTCAAGGTCTTCTCAGTCTCCCCCATGTTTTGATATTCATCTGCCCATCCCTTAAACCCTGGTGTTCTCTAGTGCTCTAACCTTACACCACTTGTGTCTTATTCTACAAGTTTTTCCTGGAAATCTTTTCCATGATCATGAATTTAGGCAGCACTAATGAGATGATAACTTTCAAATATATCTGTAGACCCAACTCCAGACTCATGCACCCAGTTACTTATTAAGAATCTCCAACCAAATGTACCACCAGTACATTTGGAGAGAATTCATTATTGTGTCCACTTCTTCCAAATACACTCCTCCCATATGTCCCAAGCCCAAGACCTTTGAGTCTGCCTAGAATCTATCTTTTTATCTTCCCCCCTATGTTACATTTATTACCAAACTCTGACATTGCTCTCATCTGACTGTCTTTTCCTACTTGGCCTCTCCATCTCCAGATTTGTCCCCTGTCCTCTATACTACCACAGCACTCTTCTCAGTAGTCTCTGTGCTTATAATCTTATCCCTTATTCAGTCCAACACCTGCACTGCTGCTGAAGTGAGTTTTCTAAAAACAAAACAAAACAAAAAAACAATTCCAAGCATCTCTCTCTCTGGCATGACATGCTTCACAATTCTTTACCTTCTACATGAAGTTCCTTAAATTTTAATGCCAATCAAGGGTCTCGTTATAATATAGGAGCTTCAGGGAGCTCTGGGGTGGAGTCTGAGATTCTCCTTTTCTAACACACTCCCTGATGATGCCGATTCTGTGGTCCAGCAACCACACTTTCAGAAGCAAGGTTCTACAGGTTATAACACAACCTCCTTTTAAAGTCCCACAAGCCTTCTTGTTGGTCCTCTCATTACCACGGCAGCCTCTTCCCCAAGCCTTTCCTTCTCTGCTTTTGATGCTCCAGCATTATGGAATGGCTTTTGGCTGTCCAAACACACCATGATCATCTGTGCCTCCATGCCTCTACACTGTCTGTTCCATCTGCTTTGCATGCCCACCTATAGTCATTGGTTAATTCCTACTCAGCTCAACTCTGTCTGTCTCCCCACCAGATCATGAGATCCTTGAGAGAGGAGTCTGGTTCATATCCAAGGTCCTAACCTCCTAGAGATCCTGACTCAGACGCGTGAGTCTCCATTACTCAATCTATCTGTCTACAGCAGAAGCCTCTTAAAATTCCCATTGCTCCTTAAATAATTCTTAGTGGAGAACATGTTGGCTAATAGTCATAATCCAAAAGCCCCAATGAGATAAGTATAATTTTTTTTTCCTTTTAGAGGTTAAAACAAATTCTAAAGTGGGAGTAGATGAAGAAAAGGTCTATAATATAAACACACATTACACATTGCACACAGAGTTAGATCTTATCTTACATTAAATCAACTGGAATTTAGACAAATTTATCACTAATAAAAATACCTTCATGTTTTTCAAATTGCTTCACCAAACTCTTTCATTTAAATGTGCCCCCTGAGTATATTACTAAATGTGTTAAATGTGTCACCCTTTACAAAATGGATAATAATAAAGAATTAGCTAATGAGTCATTTGGAGGTTCTGCATATTAATTGTTACAGCCTCACTGCCGGGAACCTAACCATCAACTGCTATCAATACCCTAGAAAAAGTGAAAAAATATTTATTGACTTATTAAAATAAGATTCCTTAGAATTTCATGACTTGCCCCTCTTGTCTTTCCTAGAAGAAACTCCTGGATGCTTCCAACATTTTGCTCACTCTTCATAAATGTTGCATATTTTAATTGTATTTTTGCAGATTCCCATTTGACTTAACTTTCGTATCTGATCTTGACTTTAAGAGGCATTTTTTGTTTTATAACTACCAAATAAATTCCTGTGCTCTGTTAATCATTTTTTTCCCTGTCAGTGAAGTGTGGGTGACTGAATGTTAAATAAACATTCTTTTTCAAATGCAAACTGAAAATAGGATGTTCCATTTGTTTATACTATGTAAACATGAAAAAATGTGAGCTTTTTTCCCCTTTAGTTTCAAAAAGCCCACTCCCTTCATTTCCAAAACTATTTTTAAACTCAAAGTTTGTCAGGTTTTCTGTTGTGAAAACATTACTATGTTCGGAAGCTTCTTAAGCCTTCATTCCATTGATGAATTAGCTTTTGGTTCTTTACTACCTTATTTTATTTCAACAAATATTTATTTAGCTTCTTCTATGTTGTGAGAGCTGTGCCAGGCGCTAGAGGGGGTGGACCATGATCTTCATAACCTTACGGTCTAGTAGAAAAAAGAGAATGGTAGGTGACCATAGTTGGCAGGTGCATAGTGGTACTTCATTGGTTTTCATTTGCATTCCCTTAAGGAGTAGTAATAACAAAATGTCAGAAAAAAGGTGTGTGTGTGGGAGGAGTGTGTCTGCTATATGGATATATAAGCACCATGCCTTAGACCTATGTAAAATAATGAAACAGACTAATTTAAAGGATGATGACATGTGCTCTGAGAATTGCCAACCACTAATGGTCATTTTCAGTCCTGCTCATGAGTAAGCCTGGAGCCCAATCAATGAGTAGAAAGCCTCTAAGTAACAATTTCTTTGGTTGCTTTGGTCTTTTAGAACAATCTCAGCTATGAGTCAATCAACAAATAGCAACTAAACCTCCACTTTGTGTATAGACTCTATGGAAAGTCCTATTCCATGAGCTGGGTAGTTGGGAAAATGATACCTGTGAAGGTCAAGCACAACCATTTCTACTAAATCACCATAAAAAGCTAAAGACTAAATTTTATGTTTCAATATAGATACTATATGAAGACATTCTTATAAGTTGTTTTCAATAATATAGAAGCATAGAGAGTAAAAAATGAAAGTTTCCTCAAGACTTGTCTCCTATATCTTCATTATAAGGGCACACACCACACTCCCTGAAAACCAAAATGTTCAATAAATATTTTTGAGCATATGCTTTGCAGATAACATGTGATCAAAAAAAAATTTGCTCTCAATGTAATGTGCCCACCACTATAGTATAATATAGAATATACCCCTCTAAAATATTCCCTGTGCTTCACCTACTCAAACCTCCCCCCTTCTCCAAAATCCCTGGTAACCACTGATTTGTCTACCAGCTTTTACAGTTTTGTTTTTTGGAGAATGCCATAAAATTGGAAGCATACAATATTTAACCTTTTCAGATTGGTTTCGTCCACTTAATAATATGCATTTAAGAGTCATCAATGTTTCTGCATGGCTTGAAAGCTCATATCTTTTTATTGCTGAATTGTTTTCCATTCACATATTGAAGGACTTACCAGTTGCTCCAACTTTTTGATAATTATGAGTAAAGCTGCTATGAAGATTCACCTGCAGGTTTTCTGTATGGACATAAAAAAATTTTCAAATTGGTTGGGTAGATATCTATGAGTATGATATATGGGTCATACAGTAAGACTCCTTAGCTTTCTAAGAAACTGCCAGTTCCTCTCAAAATTGCTGTTATAGTTTGCATTCCTACTAACATAGAATGGGAGTTCCTATTGATTTGCATCCTCCTCAACAATTGGTCTTGTCAAATTTTTGAATTTTAGTTGTTCTAATTAGTGTGCAGTGGTACATCCTTGGTTTTAATTTGCATTTCCCCAATGACAAATAATGTTGAACATCTTTTCATATGCTTACGCAAGTTGTATATGTTTTCTATGAATTGTCTCTTCAGAGCTTTGGCTCATTTATTTGTTTTCCTATTTTTGAGTTTTAAGTGCTCTTTGCATATTTTAGGTTTAAGTCCTTTATTAGATGTATGTTTTGCAAAAATTTTCTCTAAGTCAATGGCTTCCTTTTAGATTCTCTTAGCAGTGTATTCTGCAGAGCAGAAGTTTTTATTTTAATAAAGCCCAGCTTATTCATGTATTCTTTCATGGACCAAGCTTTTTGTGTTATATCTAAAAACATATCACCAAATGCAGGACACAGATTTTCTTGGAAGTTTTAATCTAGAAGTTTGTAGTTCTGCCTTTTACATTTAGGTCTATGATCCCTTTTAGCGTTAATTTTTGTGAGGTCTGTATCTGGGTTCCTTTGACTGCATAAGGACATATAATTGTTACAGTGCCACATCATGCAATTTTAGTCTCAGTAGAATGAATAAATTGTTGTAAGTTATATGTGATTATTAATAGATTAATAAATAAAACTAACATGATGAAATGCCATTGAGTTTGTAAAGCACTAGGAGGCATTACATGAGCCATTTCAAAGAAACTGAGGCTCAGTAAATATAGTAATTTACTAAAGTCAGCCACACCTGGTCCTCAAAGAACCGAAAAATATGGTGGCATTAACTGTGCATAACACATAGTACCTATAGACTATTATACAAAAAAGGCTCAAGTTTTTTGTTACTACTATACTTTATGGTTTCTTTTGGTGTCTAGAGTCTTTTCTGTCTTCAACAGTCCACTTTTAACATACACATACCACTGAGAGTTGTTCCACCTCTTTGGTTGGTAGAATAATCAGGATATACCTAAATAACTTAGCATTGTAAACCCATAACTAGAATGAGGCTCACGCCCTCCCTAACTCAAAGAGCAGCTCTCACAGCCTCTGTTGGGACACCCCTATTATTTATGGGTTTGTTTCCTCATGAGGCAGCCTGCTGACCTGACAGCTCCAAATATTAGGGGGGAAGTACCTTCATTATCATACTGAGTCAGAGTTTGTCTCCATGCAATGCCACCAAAGTCCCATCATTTGTAAACACAGAGAACATCCTTGGCCCGGTGTCTTGGAAGGAGCACGGACTAAAGGAAAGGTACCCAGGTCCCAGTCTGAGCTGGGTGATTCGGTGGCGGTCATTTTATCCCTATGTGTCTTAATTCGTTCATTTAGGATAAAGCTTTCAAATTCTCCGTTTGTAAAAAAAAAAAAAAAAAAAAAAAAGCTGGTAAACTTGCAAGAATTTGTTTTAAATCAGTTAAAAATAAAAGTAAATAATGGGAAAGAAAACAGTAGGGAGGATGATGCAGCATTAAAATAAGAGAAAGAGACTCAGTCGTCAACTTCACCTAAGTCCAGCCATAAAGAGATACATACAATATTATGACATGGTAAGTTGCTCCCACAGCCTTTATAGAAACACCATTCTCAAAATTTGTCTTTGTATTGAGTTTTAACTCTCAAAAGCGGAAGGGATTCTATTCTTCATGTGCTCACAAGATAAGAAGAAACTGCCCCCAAACACAGATCCCAATAGCACCGTCTTTCCCCAGGGAATGTTTTACTCAGTTGTTAAAGGTTCCCACCAGAAATCTTTTTGAAAGTCCTGAAACATATTTCATCAACCCTCCCCTCCCCGTTTTCCTACAGAAACAAAATTAATTGTTCCCTCAATGGCAGTTCCCTCACTTCTTTTAAAACTCCGTGAAGGAAATGTGGCTTTGTGCAGGTTATTTTCATTCCCCTAACTTCTATAATGAAAGAGTCTGTTTAATGTATTCATTGAAAGAATTATTTAAGCTCCAGTTCAGCCCTTCATTATTGCCGGGGATAAAAGAAACAAAAGGTGATTTGCACTTGAGAATTTGCAGCATGAAGTGTCTGTTAAACAAAACCAGCAGCAACCATCCTCTTGAGCAGGCACCCGGCAGGAATGGGGCCCTTCTCTAAAGCATGCACACGCCTACACTTGACCCTTGGGTTCTGACAAGGGAGAACGCCTATATGATTCCATCGGCCTGGGTGACAAAACCCTGGCTTGGAAAAACACAAAGGCACAGGGCAGCTCCGAGATTCGCTGCTAAGCAACATTGTCCTGCTCCCCCAGCCCCGATCCCCCACTGCCATAAAAAATAAAGTGAAGTGGAAGTTACTGGCTGTGGGAAAGGAAGATGTACTCGGGATGGAGAGAAGCTGCAAACCTGCTCTTTACAATCCTTCAGTTAGAGCCAGTTGACCCCAGTGCATAAGTAGTTGCTAAATGAAGGAGGAGGGGACTTGTTCCGGAGGCCCCCGGGTTCCTCTGAGCACACCCTGTAGGTGGGAGATGGAATCGAATTGGGAGCAGTAACATAATGAGTGTGTCCTTGTGGCTCTGGCTACATTCTCCTAGGTGGCAGCTGAGAGTGGATGGTGGTTAAACCCTCTGATGGCAAGCTTGATTGACCACAATCAGTTCTACATTATCCAGGCTCAATGCCACCCAAAGTTGAAGTGAAACTGCCACCCGCAGACCATCCTCATCCTCATCCCAGCTGGTATTTACTGAGCTCCTGCTAGGTTCCAGAACCCAGACGAGTGCTTCATGGACCTTAGCTCACTTCATCTTCAAAATGGTACTGGGCCCGACTGGTGTGGCTCAGTGATTGAGCGTCAACCTATGAACCAGGAGGTCATGGTTCGATTCCAGGTCAGGGCACATGCCCAGGTTGCAGGCTCAATCCCCAGTGTGGGCATGCAGGAGGCAGCCAATCAATGATTCTCTCTCATCATTGATGTTTCTATCTCTCTCTCCCTCTCCCTTCCTCTCTGAAATCAATTTTAAAAAATACATTTTTAAAAATGGTACTGGAAGTATGCATTACTCACCCAATTTCATAGATTAGAAAATTGATGCTCAGAAAATCTAGGGTGAGAATTGGGCAGGGCAGGATTTGAACTCATGCATATCTCATTCCAAAGGTTGGAGTTTTTTGCATTCATATACACTACTAGAGGCCCAGTGCATGAAAATCGTGCACTGAGCAGGGGGAGGGAGGGTGGTGAGAGGAGAAGAGGTCCCTTAGACCGGCCTGCACCCTCTCACAATCCATGACCCCTCGGACATCCCTCTCACAGTCCAGTACCCCTCGCTCCTTACCATCCACCTGCTGGCTCCTCACCGCTCAGCCTCTGCACTCGCCAGCTGTGAGCCCGGCTTCTGGCTGAGCAGCGCTCCCCCTGTGGGAATGCACTGACCATTGGGCATCTGCCCCGGTAGTCAATGTGCATCATAACGACCAGTCATTCTGGTCTTTCTGCCATAATGGTCAATTAGGCTTTTATTATATAGATAGCATCAACACTTGGCCTTGGTCACTTGTTGGGAAGTTGACTTTGTGATGTGACTTTGTTGTAAGTTCGTAGATCCCAGACTTCCTTGTTTCAAACCTATCTTGGCCTCTTGCTAGCTGTATTCTCTCACAATAACTTTGGCTAGTTATTTATCTTCTTTGTGCCTCAGTTTCCTTAGTTGCACCTATTTCGTAAGTTGTATATGAGGCCAGAATGAATGGCTAAATTGTGAGCTATTGGATGGGCACTTGGCATACAGAAGGCACTCATGAAGTGTTTATTCTTATTGTTTGCCTTACATGAGTCTGATGAAGAAGGGACATGTCAAAGCAAAGCAGAGAAATCACTCCTGATGCTCAGAGCTTTTTGAGAGAGAAGCATAATGTATTACAAAGAAAGCCCAGATTTTATAGAGAAAGTTGGAAAATACTAGCTTCAGCTCTGAGTCCTGTCATGACATTGCTTTGAAGGGCTGACAGTCCTGAGTTGTGCTTGTGGACAGAGCCAGTCAATTTGGAGTCAGTCAATCCTCTTGCCAATTTATTTTATGTTGTTGTTAAAACATCTGTTTGTCAAGAATTATTATACAAGAGATGGGGAAGAGTTCCCGAGGACAAGAGGTTAAGTAACTTGCTCAGAGGTTAAATCAATAGTTAGACTAAACACAACCCATAATTCCCAATGCTCAATCACTCCTCTTCCTCTTGAGTCATGCCTCTCTTTTGACTGCATTCCGAGCTGTGTTTGAGAACAGTCAGCCAGCCACACTTCAAATTGCTTGGGGGAGGGGAAGGGAACCTTTCTCCATAAAAATATACCTGTTTAGTCAGGATGAACCAAAAGCAATTCATGCTAGTTTGTTATTAATTTATTTTATCATAATCAAGACAAAATAAACATCCAAGCAGCCTCTTAAATATTACCAATATGGCTTTAACTTAGTATTTGTTCTACGTTTTGCCATCTCCACCTCAACACCACCGCCCCCCCCCCCCCAATCAAACAACAATTGTGACTAAGAATGCTTACACAGAGCCATGGCCAGTGTTTCTCAGTGGTTAGAGCACCAGCCTGCAGACTTGAAGGGTCTTGTGTTCGATTCCGGTCAAGAGTTAGTACATGGGTTGCGGTTTGGTTTCCTGTCAGGGTCAGGGCATGTGTGAGAGACAACCAATGAAAGTGTCTCTCTCACACTGATCTCTCTCTCTCTCTCCCTCCACTCTCTCTCTAAAAAAAAAAAAAAAAAAAAATCTATCTTCAAGTGAGGATTAACAAAAAAGGAAAGAATGCTTATTCTGAAGGATCCAACCTGCTTCTCTAGGTTACGCAGAGAACCACTGCAGGGAAAATGAACTAGGATTGCATCATTTGTTAACACCCCTGCTCATGTAACAGCTGGACAGCTGGTTATGTTGGCGGCAAGGGGGGCAGAAAACAACTCCAGCAGTTTGTGGGACTGTGGGATGTGTGCCATAAGTGAACACCATAGCTACAGTCTACAAGACGGAGAAGAGTTACACCTATAGTGAGGCCATCCCAAGATTTCTCCATGACGTTGGCTAGACCCCCACCATGATACAAAGGGCGCACTGTGCCCAAATTGTTTGTACAAACAATGTGATTAATGCTGAATACCTGCTTTCCTGCTGGGAATCTGGAATTCTAGTGTGTGCTGGCAGAGGAAGCACACGTGACCAGCCCCCAGTAAAAATCCTTGGGTGTTGAGTATCTTCTGGGCTTTCCTGGCAGACAACATTTCACATGTTTCACTCTTCGTTGCTGGAGGAGGGCTCTTGGAAGCTTGCTCCTGGCTTCCTCTGGACTTTGCCTCATATACCTTTTCTCCTTGTTAATGTTACATGTGGTACGGCTTTGAGTATGACCAAATGCTGAGTTCTGTGAGCTCTAGGAAATCATCAAATCTGAGAGTGGTCTTGGAAATCCCCAATACATAGGGTGAAGAAACACTCTTCTAAAACCTTAGAAACTTTTCCTAAGTCAACTATGCTCCTCTTGGGCCTCAGCACTTTTACTTTGTATTTTGGTCATTTTTGTCCACACCTAACCTACCTGTAAGGTTGTTAATTCCTTAAGAGTGGGCTGGGCTTGATTTAGCTCTGTGTCACCTAGTGCCTTATACAAAGAATATACCTATTAAAAGTTGGTACATGAATAGATAAATGCCACTTAGGTATTTCTCTCAATTACAATGCCTGGTTCAAATAACGTATATTTTTATTTGATCTGTTTGAATGTGAGATCATTAACATCCCCTAAACTTCCAAGACTAAAAATTCCATAAGTCTCTGGAGAAAGATACAAACTTTTGTAATTGGCTGAAGATCATAAAAATCCAACAAGGAAGAATCACATTTCAATTTAGAGGAAGGAATGCAGGATATACTTTTGAAATTTTCTAATGTAGAATTCAAGTTTTAAACTTCAATCCAATCTCAATGTGCAAAAATTGTGATTTCATGCGTAGAACTTTTCTTGAGTCATGAAGGCTATACTAGATTAAGGCAGCACACACATAGCAATTACATAAGATGACTATATTTATCATTTTGTACAAGGGTTATGTGACATATATTCTGTATGTATTAATTCATGATTTCCTGGTCATGTAAAAGTTGGACAGAATTTCTTTTGTTAGCAAGTTTCTGACCTAGTGATATTGAAATCTCTTCTGTGGATTTTCAAGGGGTTTAGCAGAATATGGGGAGATGACCAGAAGGCAACAGAATAAAGTTGGCTTCACCGTTATTTGACCCTGTTTTCTATGGCCAAGTTTGGAAGCTTTCCCCCATCACAATGCACACATTGTGATGCTTTTAAATCTCCTGAGAAGTGCCGTCATTGGTCTTGCTTTAGAGTACGGGGGCTGTGTAGAATCAGGTATATATGCCCTGGTGTGACCTCTACTGCCTTGGGAGGGAAAACAGAGACTCCAATACCCCTAGGGAACAGTCTATGCCTTCTGAATGCTTAACTCAAACCAGGTTGACAGAAGTTTGCCCTCTCAACACTACATTTAGAAAGAAAATACCATAAGGTCCAAGGTATGCTGAATTAGTCAGTCACTCAGTTGGTCACAAGACCACCCAATGTTAGAGCATCTTACCCTGCCCTTTATCTTCTAGGTGAGAGAAGAAATGGGATTCAGACAGGTGAGGTGATTTCCCCCAAGGTCTTATAGTTCCAAAGTGACAGATATCAGAGTAGGACCCATGTCTCTAGATTCTCAGTCTTCCAATGCATGCACATACATGCTCAGACACACACACACACATGCAAACTTACACACTCTCAACTACACACATGCCATACTCATGGGGATATAGAAGAGGCTCATGGCTATGGTGCAAACTATTTGAGGCAGAGTGTTAGATCTAGGTTTTGGCAATCTGACCACCCAAAACAAGATCACTTGAAACTAAGTCATCTCACTGGGATGCTGGCAGTCCAGTAGGAGTTAATGAGGATGCTACAAAAAGCATAATTCCATGCTCCTCTTTTCTCTGGGACCCTTAACTGGCTTGCTGCGACCTCCAGTGTTTGTTTTTGGACATTGAAAACACTCATAATATAAGAACACTTGTTCTCAAGGTCAGTTTTCCATAGGTGGAGCCTCACAGGAGAAGCTATGGTTCGCATTAGTAGCCAGACACCTGGTAGCTCACCAGCTTGTTTGTATATTATCATACTGGAGGTTGCTATTTGTATTTAAAATTGCAAATAACTTATTTTTGCAAAAGCAAATAACACAAACCAAAAGCCTGCTCACCTTCATTATTCCCTAAATTTAGCATATCCTTCTAAAACATTAGCTGTTATCTACATGGGTGAAGAAGAAATAATTAGGGAGATATCTATCTAGAAAAAAATACTTGCCAGTTGTGTGTGTGATTTTTAACACACGATTTGGTTTTATTTTAAGAAAGTTCTGAAACTATAATAATTACAATTACTTAAGTCTCTCCGATTTACAAAGCATTTTGAACACATTACCTCATACCATTTAATAGTTTTGACAATAATCCCATTAGTTAAGCTTTATCACCCCTATCTTACAGAGGCAGAAAATGAGGTTAGAAAATTTAAGTTGGCTGCCTAAGAACATGTAGCCAGCAAGTGGCACAACAGGGACTCAAGTCTAACTCTAGTATTTCAAATCAGAGCCATAGATAGATTTTGCATGTTAGGACTTCTTGTTTGCTTGGTTTTTAGTATATTTTTATTGATGTCAGAGAGGAAGGGAGGGGAAGAGAGAGACAAAAACATTAATGATGAGAGAGTCATTGATCAGCTGCCTCCTGCATACCCCACACTGGGGATTGAGCCAGCAACCCAGGCATGTGCCCTGACAGGGAATTGAACCTTGTCTGTCCTCCTGGTTCATAGGTTGATGCTCAACCACTGAGCCACACTGGCCAGACAGGACTTCTTGGTTTTTGGTCTAGCTGTCCAAGTGGTCCTACCTCAAAAATCCTCCACCCAACAAGAAAGATCCCCCAATCTCTATTTACTCGTGTGAGGCTCAGAGCAAAGACACTTCTCTTTTGCATGTTTCTCTCTTTTGCATGTTTTTTAACATTTGGAAAAAGTTACTGCTCTCCACCAGTGGAATTCTTAGCACCCTAGAATAAAGTGCTTTAAAATGGGACTTTGGTTACTAAAGGGTCCTTTTGTTATTAAATAGATATTGAAACAAAATATAGAACTCTACAACTATAGGCATTCCATCATTTCAGGTGGGAATTCTTTATAATTATTTTTTCTTCCACAGGGTTTTATTTTATACATTGTTTTAGCTTTCTCCAAAGTCATTATATAAACCCCAGTGGAAAAATTCATCTATTGCAGAGCCATAAAGTGTTTTCTTAAAAATTCCATCACCCACTTTATTACTGGAAAGCAACTACAGAAAGGCTTATACATTAAGAGATTTTAAGTTTGACCACTGGGACTAATGGAGCCTGGGCTTTCAATATTAATCTATCAGAAAATATTTTTAAAAAAATTTTTAATGATCTCCATGTGTTTTTCAAAGATGAATATTAAAGGCCCAAGACTTTGACAGTCCCAATTTAGCATGAATAAAATTATAAAGAACCACACTCCTCTTTCTATAATTCTAATAATTATTTCTATAATAAAAATTGTTTATTTTTTCACTTGTCTTCAAACAGATTAACTTATTTTCTATTTAAAATGATGGACTTGGCCAATAAAGTAGAAAAACAAAATCCACCTAAGATTAGACTTAGCATCTCCAACAACAGGTATGCCTCCCAGAAACCTGGGCTACGATCATTGTCTTGACCCATCTGGAAATCCCTGCCTCATCCACGACTCCTTATTTTTCCCACTTCCCACCCCACCCAATTTGTTCTCATTTTCTGCATATGTTGTCTCAGATATATCGCTTTAACCCTCTCCCTTCTCTCTACACTCATTCATCCTGCCTCAGTTAGAGCCTTATCCTATTTTACCTTAACTACTGCTTTGCCTCTCTTCACCACCTTTAAGCCACCTCACACTTCATCCAGTGATCGTTTTCAAATGTGCCCTTATGCTTCACAATCTTGTTTATTTTTATTTCTGTTTTACTTTTATTATAAATGTTTTATTGGACATGGAAAAACAAAATAGTTTTTTTTTAATCTTTATTGTTGAGAGTATTACAGATGTCCCCCTCTTTTTCCCCCATTGCCTTCCCTCCCATAGAGGCCTTCACCACACCACTGCCTGTGACCACGGGCAACCTGTACTTTGAAAACTACAGATGTTGAAAAAAGGAATGGAGAAAGATACAAACAAGTGGAAGCATATACCATGTTCATGGATTGGAAGAATTAACATCATTAAAATGTCAATACTATCCAAAGCAATCTATAGATTCAACTCCATTCCCATTAAAATACCAATTGCATATTTCACAGATCTAGAGCAAATATTCCAAAATTTTATATGGAACTAAATAAGTGCAGCAATCGTGAGAAAGAAAAACAAAGTTGGAGGGATCACAATACCGAATATCAAATTATACTATAAAGCCATTGTAATCAAAACAGCCTAGTGCTAGCACAAGAACAGGCATATAGATCAATGGAGCAGAACAGAGGTCCCAGAAATCGACCCAAGCCATTAACCTCAATGAATATCTGACAAAGGAGGCAAGAGCATACAATGGAGTAAAGACAGTCATTTCAATAAATGGTGTTGGAAAAACTGGACAGGGGAATCTGGACCATCAACTTACACCATACACAAGGAATAAACTCAAAATGGATAAAATACTTAAATATAAGTAGTGAAACCATAAAAATCCTAGAAGAAACCATAGGCAGCAAAATTTCACAACCTTGTTTAAATATGCCAGTGGTTGGCAGCTACTTCAACAAGTTCTCACTTCTGGCCACAACAAACAGGGCCAACCACACTACAACTGCAGGTGTGTCCCAAATATCTGCCTTCCAGCCTTTGATCTCACAGCCTCCTGCTCAGGATGGCATCCCTTGCCCCCCCCTGCTTTTTTCTTTTTAGTGAGACATTGCCAAGTTCCACTTACATGGTATCCCCTCTGCAAAGCCTTTGCTGACTTCCACACCTAGAGGCTGCCCTTCTCCTCCCTGTTGCCTTCCGCGTGAAAGCACTTTTCCTGTACACTCCGGTTACCTGTTCACTAACCTGTCTCTCTTTACATGCTATCAAGTCAGGGGCTGTTTTCAGTATTCACTTTATACCACTAATACCGACATACCTTTTGAATATAGTGTTTTTAGAGAATGAGGCCTCTTGCCTAAATGCACTTTGCATACGTGTACTATTTCATCCAGTGCTTTCTGACTGTTGTTGACAGTACATCTGAATCACCTGGGAGCATTATGAAAATGATTCCCAAGGCATATGTCTGATCTTCTTAATCAGACTCTCTAAGGGTGTTCCTTGGAAATCTTTATTCTTAATAAATTACCCAAGTGATTCTGATGTAGCCAGATTTGTAAACTACTGTGCAACTTGATTCGCAGAGTCTTGTATGTTCCTATTACATCCTTCCACATCAGTATTACATGCTGAGAGGGAGGCAGTGCAGGACATGCATCACGGAGTAAGACAATTTGAATCTTGGCTCTGTAATCCCAGCTACATGATCCTGGGCAAATAAAGGAACTAATCTTTGCCTTTGATTCTTTGTTTTAAAGAAAGAAATGCTGTCTCTCTCAGGAGACTGTGAGGGTATGGCCTGCAGTGTGGCACCTCATGAATGGAGGGCACTGCTTACAGGTGAGCTGTGGTGACAATATTGGTCCCTCCTTAGGCTGACAGCACTACATGTCTATAGTTAGAGAAAGAGAGTGGAAGTTATTACACAATATATCCTTAACCTTTCCAACGGATAAACATAATGAGCTTTTCAAATGTATTATTTCATCACACTTTGCAAATGACCTTTTAGAGATGTGCTACTTTAGCACCAGCTGTGCCCACCATGGCTCCCTTGATGGATGCTGGTTATACTTGTATGAAAGCTCTCTCTATATAAAAGAAAGCCCTACATTCTTGATGAGTAACTGATGAGCAACTATGCACCTTCTGGCCAATGAGCACTGCTCTACTTCCTTCCAGCATTACTGTTCATAGTAAATACATTTTTTTTTCAAAAGCATGGAATTTTGAATCACTGGTCTTATATTCCACAATAGTTGCTTTCCTGACAGTATCATTCTGTAATGTTTTCTGTAACATCTGACAAAATTGTACACAATACGAGAGCGGGAAGACAAAGGCAGTGATGATAGTGGTGAAAGAGGAAGAGAAGGAAGAGGGGGAGGGAGGCAAGAAGGAGGGAAAGGAGGACCATATTGTCACCATCTCCCAGCTGCCACTGTCCCCAGCCTGTGCATAAACATCTCTGCACAGTTACTGTTAACACTGCAGGAAAATAGAGGCTCAAGTAAACACACATCAGTAACCTGCGGAGGGTCCACATGACAAGTTGAAATTTAACAACCTGGATCAAACTGAAATACATCTTAAAATTTTGTAAACAATGATTAAGTGCTTTGCACCTCAATGGAGAAAAATATCCAGTAAGGTTCTGTTAATAAGCAATGCATTTTTTAACTGTAGTCCATTTTTTAAATATTCACTACTTGGTTGTAAAATTATGTTTCCTTTCTAACCATCTTGCTAAAAACTGATTTCAAGTATTTGCTTGTTCTTAGTGTTTTGGTAAGATCCTCGCTTGTGGGCACTGCTCACCTTCCTTTCCTGGAGTCTGGTTCCTTAGAAAATCAGTTTTTTCTAAGACACTTTAAAATATTTTGAGTCTCTGGTCATGTATTCTGCAATAGTTGCTTTCCTGATAGTCTCATGAATCTTATTAAATGCTGTTTTTGTGTTGAAGCTTATCCTAGAAAACTTGATCTGAATGTATAATATGTATGAAGTGCTCCATTAAAGCAATTCAGTTGTGACCCATTTCCCTCCTGTACTGTTTTATTTTCATCACTGAACCAGAGCAGATGCCATATATGGAGTTACGCATGCAGGCTGCCTTTCAAGTCAGATGTTTATAATCAGCAATACTGAAATATCTCATTTAACCAGACAATAAACAGAGACAGAATGTGCCCAGGTGAAAACCAGGTGTTTCCAACCATGACAAGAGGAAAGGCAACAACAAACATCACTGCTTCCCCTGTTGGGTCGTGACTTTTCTCTAAGTGAAAAAAACAGTGCGATTTACTAGGTGAAATAGTGGTTCGATTTTGTATTGACACTGCCTTCTTCCCTACAGGTTTTGGTGAGGCTGTGGCATGTTTAGTCTTTCTGGCCGTCCTCCACAAGTCTCTCTCTGATGGCTGATGTCCTTGCTGTCACTGCTGAAAGAGGTGTCTGTCTCCACAACAAACCCTGTCTCTCTGCTTCCTACTTTGAGGATCCAGGTCTCATTTCTGATGCTTTGGCTTCATTTCTCTAGTGAATTCGTTTCCCTCTATTCTATAATGACCTGGGTAAATCTCAGGCTGTTTGTTTACTTTAAGGAAAAAGCCACCACACCCACTGACAAGTTTTGAGTACATTACATAGAACAGTACCTCTTCAGTGTCAAGTGTGTGCTTCAATTGAATGTCTAGTACTATGGGAAGAATCTGTAAATGCCAAACATTAGGATGACTACCACTTAATTCATCTCAACAAACTATGTAACTGCCCTTTTTACAGGGCCCTTGGAGACATCATACTCTTACAGCCTATTTCTTGCAGCAAAATCAATCTCTGCTCCCATCCCACCATTCATCAATGACCACAATTGAATCTGAAGCCAAAATAGGATAATGGCTGAGCTCCCGAGACATCAGCTTAATGATATTAATATTCAAGTGGTACCCATGACATGCAGCAGCAACAAACTTGCCTCTGTAGAAGTTCAAATAAGTAGTCGGACACTGGGCGTCCTTGTCAGTTCTTGCATTCAGAGCGTCACAAATCTTTACACTAAAGCTCTCGGGTCATAGGCCTATTTCCTTTCACTACGGATACTTACTTCCATATGTGAAGTTCCTAGTAAATGGTCAGAATTGCGTTGTGCCAAATTAGACTTGCAAAGATATGGTTTAATGGGAGTTTATTTCAAATAATGGCTTGCAAATGTAGGTTACTTCAAGAATTGCATGTCCCATTTTCATTCCTTAATATTCAACAATACAACATCAATACTGTTATTCCATCTTCTCCCAACCTTTCCAACATGCCACCCTGCACACAAATGCCTTTTTATTCATAGATGAGGGCATCATGCATTTGCTGAATCAGATCCAAAGATCAGGCCAAGTTCTTAATTTTAGTTGAGCTTTAGAGTCATCTAAGGAGTTATTTTTGTCTATTTGCTTCTTTTCTTAATCTTATAAGTATCTCTAACCCTGCCCTCACCAAAATCTCCCCACATATATGCAATTTACAAATTCACAGGTGGTTCTAATCCAAACTAGGGCTGAGATCCCTGGATTAAGAGCTTGAGTTCTGCCCGGCTGGTGTGGCTCAGTGGCTCGTTGACCTATGAACCAGGAAGTCCTGGTTCAATTCCTCCTCAGGGCACATGCCTGGGTTGAGGGCTTGATCCCCAGTGTGGGGCATGCAGGAGGCAGTGGATCAATGATTCTCTCTCATCATGATATTTCTATCTCTCTCCCCCTTCCTCTCTGAAATATATATATTTAAGAACTTGAGTTCTAAAGCAGTAGTGTGGTGACCTGGGTTTGAATGCAACTTCCACCATTTACTGTCTCTGTGACCTTGAATAAGTTACACTGCTTCTGGGTCTCATCCCAGACTAACAGAATCAAAAGCTCAAGCAATGAAGCCTGACCATCAGTGATTTTTAATACTAACCCAGGTGATTTTAATGTGCAGCCAGGACTGAAAATCACTAGTGCAATACTTAGTGGCTTGATTTGCAAAGTGGAGAAAACTATGAGCATTCAATGAAATATTTGATAAAGGGTTAGCCGGGACCCCTAGCCCAACAGTTATTGTTGCTAGAGCAGAAGATAGAGAAGGAGTAGTGGCTGGAGCTGGACTGACCATCTGGAGGGAGAGCAAAGCTAGCTGAGGTGGCCCTGCTCTGCTATCTTAGCCTCGACCTCACTGCATCAGATGAGGTACTGACCTAACCGGGGCCTCTGGGAGATAGTTGGAACCCTGGATCTGAAGTCCCAGGCAAGTTCCTGAACCTGTCTGAGTCTCAGAGGACAGAAAATAAACAGGTTATGTCCACACACACACACAAAATAAAAAAAGTGTGTATTTGTGTGTGTGTGTGTGTGTGTGTGTGTGTGTGTGTGTGTGTGTGTGAATGCGTGCATGTGCACTCGTGGAGAGCCCACTAACCTGGCCTAGTAGAGGATGTGCAACAAAAATTGTGGGAAATGAGACTGGATGTATGGGTGAGATGTGACTCTGCAGCTTTTGTTTTGGGGGGCGGGCGGGAAAAAGAGGGTAATAAGTACAATCTGTTTGAAGTAATGAACATGATAGATGGGAAGCTGGAGTTGCCAGAGGCACAGAAGCCAGCTAGGAGAGGAGTTATGCAATCCAGGGGGAGTAGAATAAAAGCCTAGTGCTGCATGGGTTAGCCCATCTGGGCTGTGGTTACCGTATGTCAGCTGTCAAATAAAGGGTTGTGGTAGATGATCTTGAAGAATCCATTTTGCTCTGACATTCTAAGGTGCTCTAACATGCCATTTAAAAATAGACATGAAAATATTATTTAATGGATACAGAGTTTCAGTTTGGGGCAATGGAAAAGTCTGGAGATGGGTAGCTCTGATGGTTACACAAAGTGTGAATGTGCTTCCTGCCAGGGAATTGTACATTTAATTCAAAAAGGGTTAAGCCTGGTCAATGTGGCTCAATGGTTGAGCATTGACCTATGAGCCAGGAGGTTGTAGTTCAATTCCACATGCATGGATTGTGTGCTCGGTCCACAATAGGGGGCGTGTAGGAGGCAGGTGATTAATGATTCTCTCTCATCATCTCTCTCTCTCTCTCCCTTTCCCTTCCTCTCTGAAATCAATAAAAAAATAACAAAAAAGGGTTAAAATGTAAATTTTGTGTCATGTATATTTTTGCACGCACACACACACACACACAGAGTAGATAGGAAGAAATAAACACAATCACATGAGGTATTTTAAAAGAAAATATGACAGACTGGGTAACTGATAGGATGTGGGTAATAAAGGAAAAAGATGATTTAGAAAAGACCATAAGGATTTATGCTGGGTGCCTGGAGGTAGCAATTTTGGGGAATGGGAAATGAAATAGGGTGATCTTGTTTAGTGGGGAAGATCATGATTGCTAAGATGAACTTTGTGCACTTTAGGGCTGAAAGACACATAAGGAAAAGGTGCCTATTCCTTAGTAGATGAAAATGTGGACCAGAAGTGGTTCTAGAAATTCCGAAATTATCACTGAAGTTACAAAACACAAGCCTGGAGTTGAGCTGCTTCACTTTCCTTCTGAAGAACTCACTGTGATCATCTAATCTCGCCTGTTCAGTTTTTGTAGGTGAAGAAACCAACTTGAGGGAGATGAGCGAGCTCAGACAAGTCCAACCAGAGGTTAAACTAGGCTTTCTGAAGCCCAACTCTATGGTCTTTCTACTTCATTTTATTTATTCAGGACTCATCATCCTAGATTTGCCAAGAAGATAAACTTCTTGGTAACGATGATAAAGGGAACGGATGAGAGGGGTGACAATTACTATACAGAATGGCCATGGCAGGGTCCACTGAAAGAAAAGAAATGAGAAGCCCTAGAGAATCTATGGGGGACTAGCAGAGAGAACTGCAAGAAGAGAGTGATCCTGGTAGCTCAAAGTGAAAGCTCTGCCTCCTTTCTACTAACCCTCTAGTCACTTGATGCCTGCCCACATCACATGACTTTGACCTTCTCCAAGAAGCCTTCACAAAGGATGACCACACCTCTGCTCAGGATCCCTCAGCACTCATACAATCTTTACTTCAATAATGCTGCCGTCATGTTCTTGGAGATGTCAGTTTATTTAAAACAGTATTATTCAAAGACCAATTTCCCATAGAAATACTGGTATAATTTTGGCTTTTGTTCCCGGAGAATCCCCAAATGACCTCTGCACCATAAAATGTGGGGAGAAAAGTTAAAATAATTTATCAAAACGTTCTTAAATAACTTAGTCAAAATAAATAAGACCCCAGAATGACCAGACATGAAGACGTATGCCTTAGGTAGAGTGGTGCTGTGGAAAGAACACAGGATTTAGAGCCAAATGGGGCCTTTCTTGAGGACAGCAAGGTTCCAGCCAAACTCCCTTTGGAAGGCATTTTTCTAGTTCTGTGATTGGTTACACCTTGGCGACGTTGGTTTCTCTGGTTTCTTAACATGCTCAGGGGGCTTCCAGGCCACCCAGGTTTTAGTTTCTGATGGAACTGAGGAAAACCATGAGCCAGGAATGGCAACTGCTTTTCAAGAAAGTCAAAAAAATTTGATGATGGACACCTAAGCTGCCCAACCATTGGGGGACTGCCCCTGTTTGTGCTATCCCTGCTCATGTCCTGAGGTTGTGGTAGAGAACCTGATCACTCGTTGTGCCTAAGGGAGTTGGAGGAGATCACTGTCTATTGGGGGGAGCGGGGGGGGGGGATGTTCCCTATGTGTCCGGTGGTAATGCTGGTTTTCATATCTTATTTCGTAGTTTGTATTCCTCATTTTCCTTAAATACTTTTTTTTAAAGTATGTTCTTATTGATTTCAGAGAGAGAAAAGGAGAGAGAGATAGAAACATCAATGATGAGAATCATCTTTTGGCTGCCTCCTACATGCCCCCTACTGGGAATCGAGCCCACAACCCAGGTATGTGCCCTGATTGGGAATCAAACCATGACCTCCTCCTGGTTCATGGGTCAACACTCAACCACTGAGCCAATCAGCTGGGCTCTAAATACTTTAATAATGTATTTTCCTGATGATCTAAAATGGTCACCTAAGCAATGTCATTTTAAAAATTGCTAGCTTCTCTCTGTAAACATAAATTGTGAAATAGAAAAAAACACACACACATGCAATTAGAGGTCTAATAAAGTCTGGACCCTTACTGGACCACTGAATGAACATTCTATTCCAGCCCCTGTCAGCCTGACTCCACCCAGTAGGGCATGACAAATGTAACTACGTATAGAATTGGCTAGGCTTTCATAAGAAACACCAGCAGGACAACTGGTTAAAAGGGTTAAGGAATAAAAGCCACAGAATAAGAGAATGCAGTAGCAGCACTTATTAAATATTACTTTCTGTTTGTTCTCTTTGAAAACCTCTTTTCTCCATTTCAGAAAGCAATAGCTTCCCTGCGGCCATGGTGCTTCCTGCTCTCCCAAAGGCAACACAAAGTCAAGTTATGCCTGAGGAGGCAGGAGGCCTGTCAAGCAAGGAGAGATGGGAGCTTGGAGATTACTGTGATGGCAATGAGTTAGCAGGAGGCTGCAGGTTCCACGGGAGGTGGGGCCCTACACTATTCTCTGAGCCAGTGTCCCACAGTGGGATGAGGGTGCTGAATCTTAAGTTCAGGGCCACACTGCCTTGTCAAAGGCCCAGTGCATGGGACCTAAGGTAGCCACAGCAGGCCTGCAAAGGGGTCACTCAGAGTAATGAGTGTAGACAAGAGATAGTTCCTGGAAGTACCTCCTTAGATAAATGTCAAGTTCCTCTCTGTTTCCTGGGGTAACAGGAAAGGTTTATAAACCCCAAATTAGTTCCTACTGGCTGTGAGCCACACACCAGATACCATCCCGTACTTGAGCCATTTTCCTGTTCTGACTCAGGATTTCAGAATCTCAGGGTTGAAAAGGAACTCAGAGCCATCCACCCTCTCTTGTAAAAAGTTGGTGCTATAAGGAGGACAGATGCTCTTCTGCTTATGATGCATTTGCTATTCTGTTGTTTTACTATAAATATGATTAACTTAATAAAAATATAGAAGTTTAAAAAAAATGTATCCAACCTTATGTATTCTTGCTTATGGGCACAGCCCTCAACTATGAATTGATACAAACAAAAGACAAATGCCTTAAGAAAAAGGATGGAATTGAAAAGATGAGGAGGGAAGGCATGAGGTAAGGAGAGAAGGTCTCTGTGGGTGTCTTGAGTTCTTTCGGGTAACTTTTGTCCAGTCCCAGCTCTGCCCCAGAAAACTATGTGACCTGGGATAAACCCTTATTCTCCTTTGGACTGCAACATTTTCATCTGTAAAATGGGTGTAGTGCAAAATTGCTCCTGAATTCTCCTCCAGCCCTATCAGTCTATGATTATGAACCTCACTCCTGTGATGACATGAACTTCCAGGAAACATATTTCTACCAGAGGCTTTTAGGATTTCATAGTTTAGAACCATTAAGAACTGCATTTAAAAAAATACATTTAGCAGCTGAGCCTCTGTCTCCTTTAATCATAATACTATGCTAGGCTGACCAGAGTTTATTCTTCCCCAGATATAGATATAAAACAGACTATACCACTAGTAAAATAATGCATTATTAAAATAAGAAATTTCTGCATATAATTTGGAAAAAAAACAATAAGGAGATATACTTATAATCCTGATGTATTTATAAAAACATTTATAGATTATCTCTATGTTTTTATTGTAATACATGCAAAATATAGCTCCCTCCTTTTTAAAAATAAATAATTTTGTACCTCGGTATTTTAAAATAAGATCCAACAGTCTTCTATGCTTACCTTCCTTCTGCTCTTCTTTGTCAAGGTCATCTCTATGTTAGGGTTACCCTATAGCCTAAATATCTACTTTTTTAGTCATTTTCTGGGGCAATATAGGAAGAGAGATTAGGATTAAGGGGTAGGAGCAAGCAAGAGGTGGGGAGGGAGAGGGGAGAGAGAGATCAAGATTCTTAACTTCTGTTTGTAGTTGAATTGCTTAATTTGTGGAATCCTAGTGATTCCCAATTTCATGAGATGGTGATTTATATAACACGTTCAATATTTTAATTCAAATTCTACAACTTGAGGGTGTTTCTACTAACACAGAAGACATCCAGAAATACTATCATTGGTGCTGTGTTTATAAATGCAAATCTCATTACCCCGAGGGCCCATTAATAGCTTAACTGGAAATATAAAGCAATTTTCTGACTTTCCATGATCACATCCCACTAAAATCATAGCCTAATAGAATTCTCCCCAAATTTAACCTCTACTTGGGACTCTGTATACTTAGATGTCTTTCTACTGAACTAAACCTCTCCCATGACACAAACCTCTGGACAACTTTGTGTATCTAGTCATCAGCTAGACCGCAAATTTACATAAAACCCAGCAATCATCAGGCACCTTGTCAGCTCTTAATGAAAACATCTCAGTTCGATCATCTACTGCAGCCCTAATCCAGTTGCAGATGCCTTTTCTAAACAAAGGTAAAGGTCCAATCCTAACATACTGAATTGCCACACTGTTGCCATAGAAACCTGAGGGAAACATATGTGGGGGAAAAAGAAAACGAAGGGTGGTGTGCTTAGACTCTTGGCTTTAAACTGCACTCCTGAGACTTTCCCTATTCTCCGTATGCAGACAAAACGACAGGCACCTTCTCCCCGCCCAGCTGCGAGCTCGCTCACCTTCTCGGTGCTGACAGTGAAGACTCCTTAAAACAGGGGTGACAAAACATAAAAGCTTTCCACACGCAGCATGCCAACCACCAAACCCGGACGGATTACTTTTCAAGCCCACAAGCTAGAGGAACATTTTGGCTCTGGTGAAAATGTTTGTATTCTCCTTCTATTAAAGTGCATGTGTGTTTTCACAAACTCCACACCCTCCATTTGCTAAGAATTCCCTTTAATTCTTCCTCGATCCACTCCCACTCCATTCACATATACCCACACCCCCTTCACATTGCTCTTACATCAGAAAATGCTGTCTCAGGAGGAAGGACAACACGGACTGCCTGGTGGCCTAGATAGGGAGTCACAGTGATTTCCTCATATTATCCAGGCAAATGGCTTTATCACCCGCTTTCTTCCTACCAGCGGCAGAGGCTTCTCTCTTCAGGCCTAAATGGTCTGGTTGCCTCCACACACTTTCCCACTAACCCACCAGCCTGGCACAAAACCGCTACCGCTGCGTCAGGTGTCACACATCCTTCACAGTGATGGTGATGCACCGCAATGCTGCCTTTACAACCCAGAGAGGCCGCCCTGCTGGCTGCACTGCCTTTGGGTGGACACACAGTTTAGAAGATCTCCCTTGTCACTCCTCCATCCCCACCCAGGTTGGCAAAAGCCACACTGCGATCATGCGTGCTGCTGCTGATAAACTGAAATTGCTTGTGTAGGAAACTCCCTCCATCTTCTCACACTGAAACTATTTGTTGCAATCTGGGTTTTCAACACGCTGTTTTTGCACCCAGAGGCAAAGCCATAGATACATTTTTTGAAGATTCAGAGATAACTAATTAATATTCAATTTACCCAAATAATTAGTTCATCCACTCATCTTCCATCCCTATGTTATTCTTACAAACTGCCTTTGCTTTACATTTTCTAAAATCTATACCAGTATATATAAAAGCCTAAGCAACCATTACGACTGGTAGACCAAACGATCGGTCAACCAGTTGCTATGATGAGCACTGATCACGAGGGGGCAGATGCACAATGCAGGACCTGCCCCCTTGTGGTCAGTGCACTCCTACAGCCAACCTCCTGCAGCAGGCCAACCTCACGTGGTCCCTCCCCCCGGCCAGCCAGCCCTGATCGGCCTCTATTGCCAGCCAGGCCGAGGGACCCCACCCATGCACGAATTCATGCAACGGGCCTCTAGTATTATAATAATAGCTCAAAATTAAATAGTTTTTGTCACCCAAGGCTCAAAGTGACATCAGCTTATTTCACTCCCCAAGTGTTTATGGAATACCTACAATAATGGCTGAACGATGTAATTTAACATTGATCAGGACCTTATGAAATAGTTATAATAATCTTGATTCTAAAGATGAGGAAACTGAGATTCATTCACTGCTCAATGAATATTTTCTGCATGTGGGCAATGTATTGGGCTCTGTGATCAGGCCAGACTTTGGTGGTGAGCAGTTCAGGCAAGGTCCTTGCCAGAGTGAGTTTTACACTCTAACTGCAGTTTAGGAATATGTCCTAGGTCTAACTTTTCATAAAAGGCTGAGCTAGATTCAAAACTAACTACGCCTGTTCCACAGCCCATACTCTCTCTAGCACACTGCAACACAGCCAGATTTGGTCTTTTTCTTATGACCTGTGGAAGCCATTGAAAACATTTCAGTAGTAGAAACACACGAACAAATCTACAATTTAGAATAACCACTGGCCACAGTGTGCAGAAAAGATTCAATATAGAAAAGCCATTACATGTATGAACAATGGATTTTCAACACAGGTGCCAACACAATTAAATGGGTTCAGAACAGTCTTTTCAACAAATGGTATTGGGAAAACTGGAAATTCAGAAGCAAAAGTATGAACCTGGAACCCTGCCTTATCATATAGAAAATTAATAAAACTCTTAGAAGAAACCATAGTTAAAATCTTCATGACCTTGGATTAGGCAAGGGTTTATTAGATATGACACTAAATGCATGAGCAACCAAAGAAATAATAAATAAATTGCACTTCCATTTGATTTTTTTTTTTTTCAAAAAACAAGAGATAAGCTTACTCTGAGAATTAGAAACATTTTTCTCTCCAAATAATACCAAACTGGATAATGAGTCCCTCCAACAGATACATAAGAAAGAAGGAAGTCCTATTTCCTATCTGGAGTTCAACAGTGTTTTTGGCATTGGACACTAAGAATTAGTATTTACATATTCAAAGGAGACAATAGTTAGAGAGAAGTTCAGAAAGCTATTTTTTTAAATCATTTGGAAATGTTTTAACTTACTGAATTGCTTTTGCATTACAAAGGATTCCAGTATGCCTTGCCTTATAATGGCTTTCTACTTTTTCCTCTGAAATAACTTCTGACCACTCAGAAATTCAATTCAAATAAGTACTTTTCTGAAAGGTCCTAATTTTATATGCACATGTATGTATGCCATCCATATGCTATATCACAGATATCAGGCAAATGCAATTTGACTTTATCAAAATTAAAAATGTGCAAAGGACACTATCAAAATAAAAAGACCCTACAGAATACAAGAAAATATTTTCAAGTCATACATCTTATAAGGGTCTAGTATCCAAAAAAGAGTATGAAGAACTAGTACAACTCAACAATAAAAAGATAAATTCAGCAGAAGATTTGAATCAATATTTTTCCAAAGAAAGTATACAAATGGCCAATAAGCACATGAAAAGATGTTAGTCATTATTAGTCATTAGGAAAATGCAAATCAAAACCACAATAGGATACAACATCACACCCAATAGAATGGCTAAAATAAAAAAGACAGACAATAACAAATCTTGACAAGAATGAAGAGAAACAGGAAGCTTCCTATACCACTGGTGAGAATGCAAAATTGTTCAATCACTTTGGAAAACAATTTGGCAGTTTCTTAAAAAGTTAAAAATGAAGTTTAACAGTGAGTCCCTTTATTTTTTAATTTTGTTTTTTTAAATATTTTTTATTGATTTCACAGAGGAAAGAGAGGGAGAGATAGAAACTTCAGTGATGGGAGAGAATCATTGATTGGCTGCCTGTGGGGATCTAGCCACAACCCCAGCATGTGTTCTGACCCAGAATCAGACTGTGACCTCCTGGTTCATAGATCAATGCTCAACAACTGAGCCACACTGGTCAGGCAACAGGGAGTGCCTTTAAAGATAGAGTTTAATATGTCATAGTAATTATACTTGTAGGAATACACACAAAAGAATTAAAAATGTATGTCCAAACCAAAACTTGTAAATTAATGTTCATAGCATTATTATTTATATAGCCAAAAATGGAAATAACCCATATGTCCACAAACTCATGAATGGATATATGAAATGTGGTATATCCATATAACAGCATACTATTCTTGCAAAAAAAAAAAAAAAAGAATGAAGTATTGATTCTTGGCTCAACATGGATGAACCTTGAAAGCATTACGCTAATTGAAGGAACCTGATACAAAAGACCACTTATCATATACTAGAGGCTAGGTGCACAAAGTTCATGCATGGGAGGGACAGCGGTCCCTCAGCCTGGTCTGCACCCTCTCACAATCTGGGACTGCTGGCTCCAACCACTCGCCTGCCTGCCTGTCTGATCGCCCCTAACCACTCTGCCTGCCTGCCTGATCACCCTTAACCAATCTGTCTGCCTGCCTGATCACCCCTAACCACTTGCCTGGCTGCTTGATTGCCCCTAACTGCTTGCCTGCCTGCCTGATCTCCCCTAACCCCTTTGCCTGCCTGCCTGATTGCCCCTAACAGCCTCTTGCCTCGGCCCCTGCCACCATGGCTTTATCCAGAAGGTCATCTGGAAAGTCGTTCAACTGTCTAGTCTAATTAACATATTATGCTTTTATTATTATAGATACCATTCTATTCAAATGAAATGGCCAGGATAGGCAAAACCATAGAGACAGAAAGTAAGTTATTGGCTACTTTGAACTGGCAAGTTGAGAAAATGGAGAATGACTATTAGTTGGTATGAGATTTCTTTTTGAGGTGATAAAAATGTTCTAAAGAATTCTTAGAGTGGTGGTGGTTGCAAACATTGTATGCAGAGGTAGTCCGGAAGTATGCAGATAGCAAGAAATGGTCACTCACAACTCACGACAGTATTAGAGGTAAAAATATATTATCCTTTTAGTCTCCCCTGTCCCATAGCAGGAGTCTTACACATTCATTTCCTTCTTGTATGATATGTGTATATACTGTATATATGTCATCCATATGACATATGTAGCATTCTATAGGAAAAGACTGTAGGGAATAAGGACAGAAGTTATCTCTTTTCTAGTAGTTATCTTTCAGTGGGATTTCAAAAAAATTTTATTTTTCTTATAGCTTTTGGTATTTCTCAAATGTTCATAATGAGTTTGTATTGCTTTTGTAATCTGAGAAAAATACATCTTAATGATTTTTTTAAACAAGCTTCAGGCTACATAATCACTCTTACTTCAAGGTTTCCCCTTTTAAGGACTGACCCTGTAATTTACTAGTGGGTGGGTATTAACACCAATGGCAACAAGACAAACAGAAATTCATTAATACCACAAAAACAAATTAGTTTGAGTTTTTTGTCTGCACAAATGTCATAATACTTCAAGCTGTCTTATAACAATGGAATCATTTCAAACACATGGCTGAGTTTTATACACAGGCTTGCTCTTTATGTAGCATTGTCTGCATTTGTTTTAGGCGAGGGGAAAAGAAAGTCTGATGACATTTTGCAAATACAAGTTGATGATTTTCAAAACTATTTCTTTTTCCTAGAGCCAACTGTATTCGCTGGAAGTCTGTTCCCATCTGCCATCAATAAAAACAAGCCTTATCTCAAAACATGGTTGTTTGAAATGTCATTGCAGTACTCCACCTATTTTCTTGTGAGGGGAGGAAGAAAAGCTGTGGTTGACTCCACGTTCTGGAGGGCCAGACTGTATTTCTGTGTTCAGTGTGTGTGAGAAAGAAATCAAGGTTGAGTGGAGGAGAGAGAAAACAGAGAGCACTAGTTTCAAAAACTGATTTAATAGATAATTTTGTTAGCTCCATTACATTACTAATTTTAGGATAATATTAGGTTTTATGATTGAAAAAGTTTATATATATATATATATATATATATATATATATACACACACACACACACACACACACACAGTATATATGTCTTATACGGGTGTTACGTGTTACTCAAATGTAATGTGCATATAAATTATCTGGGGCTTTGGTTAAAAATGTAGATTCTGAGTCAATAAGTCTGGGCAGGGCTAATCTGCATTTCTAATATGTGTGAGTGTGTGTGTGTGCATACATAATGTCGTGCATATACAGACAAGATTATACTGTCCAGTGGAGAATACCTGGATTAGATATAACTTTTGCCATTTTATTTTTAATGCAGACTATTCTCTGGCTATAGCCTCCTTCATGAAAAAGGAGATATAAATGCCTCTTAAAAAGTTAAATGTGGCTGTGGCAGGCAGTCTCCACAATGGCCCCCAATGACCCCTGCCTCTGGTCCCCTCCTGTAGTCTGCTGACATGCTGTGCCAGGATTGCTATAGGATCACTAGAATTGAGCAAAACTGCTGTGTCGTTTCTGAGGTTAGGTTGTAAGACGTGGTGGCTTCCATCCTGGGCTCTCTTGCATACTCTCTGGATCACGCCCCCTGGGGCAAGCCAGCTGGCTTGGTGTGAGCAGTCCTAGGGAGAGGCCCACGTGCTGAGCAACCACGATCTCCTGCCAACAGTCACGTGAGTGAACCTGAAGGGAGATCCTTCAGCCAGTCAAGGTTTCAGATGACTATAGCCCCAGCCTGCATCCTGGCTGCAACCACAGAGACCATCTGATCGAGATTCACCCAGCTACTACTAGATTCTTGACCCTCAGAGAAGGTAGTAAATATATTTGTTACTTATGAGGGCCAGTATAGAGGGGTTGAGAGCATGGCCTCTGGAGCCTGACTGGCCCTATCACCTAACTGGCTGTGTGACTTTGAACAAGTTACTTCTGTAGGGTCATGAACATTTGTTGTTTTAAGCTACCAAGTTGTGGGCTGCATACATAGCAATAGCTAACAAATATGGGCAAAAATGATGTATACAGTAATGAACTGTATACATCATTTTGGTCTGTTTCTGTTTCATAGATTTTTTTTTTCATTAAAATCATGTTTTGACCTCTCATGGTTAAAAAAAAAACAACTACTGTATAATGGTTTAGGACAGTGGTCGGCAAACTCATTAGTCAACAAAGCCAAATATCAACAGTACAACGATTGAAATTTCTTTGGAGAGCCAAATATTTTAAACTTAAACTTTTTCTAACGCCACTTCTTCAAAATAGACTTGCCCAGGCCGTGGTATTTTGTGGAAGAGCCACACTCAAGGGGCCAAAGAGTCGCATGTGGCTCGCGAGCCACGGTTTGCCGACCACTGGTTTAGGATGAGTAATCAATCTCTTTCTGTCTCTATCCTTCACAGCAGAGCAGTGCTGGAAGAAGGTGAGAGTGAAGCCAGCCCCTCTACACACACACACACACACACACACACACGCACACGCACACGCACACGCATGCGCACCCTGAGCTCCACACCTGGCAGCCCTATCACTGAGCAGTCTCCCAACTCGGCAGCCAGGCCTAACTCTGTGGGAAGCTGAACAGTTATTTAAAGAAGTAGGAAGCAGCACTCCACTGTATCTGTAACATATCATGCTGAGGAAAGAAAACCATCTCCTGTTAAAATTACCGAGAAAGGCAAGAACTAAGTCTTAGGTAAAAATGATGTCTAGCCTACATCCAAAGTAAGAGCATTGTGATGACAATGATTGTCCATTGGAATAATAGCAACTGCTTCCCTGAGGCTGTGCTGACCCCTTTGTATATATTAACTCCTGTCATTCTCACAAATGCATGAAGTAGGGGCAGTGAAAATTCCCATTTTACAGGTGAGGAAACTATAGAGAAGTAACTTGTTCGAAGTCACACGGCCAGTTTAGGTGATGGGGCCAGTCAGGCCCCAGAGGCCATGCTCTTAACCCTTGTATACTGGCCCTCATAAGTAACAAATATATTTACATTAAAAGCTGTAAATTCCAAAACCAAGGTAAGGTCAATGTGATGTGCTTTCACTATTTACTCTCTTAGTTAAGAAACACAGGGATTCCAAACAACTTGTGCATAGCGATGCCTTCAAATCAACTGCAATGTGGAATAAAGGCACATGGGTCCAGAGGGCTTGATGAGCAATTACTTTCTGCAGCTTTCTGAATCCCGTTAATCCCAACTGCTGAGCAGAGAAAGATAAAATTGCCACACCTGCATTTCGGGATGCTAACACTTGGCCATGCTGTTTCTATGTTTATCTTTGTTTTCTGCCTCGCCCCCCATTAAAGGTGATCTCAGACTGAAACTGGCTGGCCCACCTCTCTGAGCATACCCGTGGCATCATGAATAATGACTGGGCACTTTCCTTTAGGGATGCTCCTAACGGCAGGATTGAGTCCAGCTGCCATGTGTTGCCTAAACGGAACATTCAAACAAGGTGGAAAACACTAGATCTGTGTCCTTGGATACTGGTAGCTTCAAGGACTGTTTATTGCTCAACATCTTAAATCAAAATAGAAGGAGGTTTCACCCTGGATCCTCTGTTTCCAGTGCACATCTCCTTAGGCAAGGGAGAAGAATTTTGCAGCCAATCTGTTCTTTAATAAGAATCACTGAGCCCTGGCCGGTGTTGTTCAGTGGTTAGAGTGTCTGCTGATGCACTGAAGGGTCTCGGGTTTGAATCCTGGACAAGGGCATGTACCTGGGTTGCAGGTTCAATCCAGCATTCAGGAGGCAACCACTCTATATCTCTCTCTCACATCGATGTCTCTTCCTCTACTCACTCTCTCACTCCCTACCAATCTCTCTAAAAAAAAAAAAAAAAAAATCAATGGAAAAAAGTATCCTCAGGTGAGGATTAAGAAGGAATAAAAAATAAGAATCATTGAGTGAGCCAGAATTGTTGCCCACCTTCTCCATTTCTGAACAGCAGTGATAGCTCTCTTTTTAATTTTAATCAAGAGGCAAATGATCCTTTTTGACTCTCAGAATGGAAAGACAACTGAGGAAACTCATGCAGTGATAGCAAATCCAGCCCTTCCCACCAGATGTTTCTCTAAGAGTTTACTTTTGGTGTTTTCGATAATGATACATTCATGATGGATTTAATTAAAGTTGTGGATGCTATTTTAGGACTGTGTTGTAAGTAAACACATTAAATGAAAGTTTAAAGAATGTAATTTTTAAATAGTCCAGTTTTAAAGAAAAATGTATAGTTAGTGCATATTTGGAACACTTGTGTGGCTCACCACGGGGACATGCAGAAGCAGTGTAGCCAAGGATGGTTTCATTGGAGAGGTCCAACGTAGTACACATTTTTAAATTCACCCTTGCATTGAGTTACTCAGCAAGTAGTTATTGAGTATCTACTAAGGCTCTCTTCTAGACACAGAGGCGGTTTCAGTGAACAAAGCAAGGATCCCTGCCCCCGAGGAATTTACTTTCTAGGCAGATGATACAGACACTACATGATAAACGTAATAGGTACACTCTACCATTTGTTAGGTGACAAATGCCATGGGGCAAAAAAAAAGGGGTGGGGGAGGTCCTATTTTTAATAAGATGGTCAAGGTGCACCTCACTGAGAAAGTGACATTTCAGGTAAGATTTAAGAGGCCGAAGGTATTTTTCATAGGGATATCTGGAAGAAAAACTTTCCAGTCAGTGCAAACAGCCAATTCGAGGCTCAAGGCAGAAGTGTGCCTGCTGTATGCGGACCAGCAGTGAGCCAGAGTGGCTGGGGCAGGGAAGCAAGGGGGAAAGCTGTCAGAGAGGAGGTAACAGAGGTCATTCAAAGGACCTCAACCTTCACTCTGAAGGGGGACTTCCTACGGGGTTTTGCCAACTGATACTTTTACTGGATCACTTTGGCTGCTGTGCAGGGACAAGAAGCACAGAGACCACTAGCAGACTATTGCAATAATCAACGCTGGAGGAGACGGTGACTCAAAACAGGTGGTATGAGGCAGAGGCAGGATTGAGTGGGCTTTGGACATTCGAAAAGGAGAGGCAGCATTCGCTGCAGCATTGGCTGATGGGTGTGAGAAAAAGAGAAGTCAAGATAATCTCCGAGGTTGTAGGCTTCGGCAACTTGAAGAATGGAGTTCACCTATAATGCAGTAAGTATATTTGGAGAAGGCTACAGGTAGAAGGGTGATCATTTTAGACATTTGAAATGTGAGATATCAATTAGAGGTCCACGTGAAACTTAATAGACAGCTGGATACCAGAGTCAGAGGAGAAAAATCTAGACTGGAGATAGACTATTCTAATAAAACATCTACCATGAAAAGTGTAAGTCTCCTCCATATGAGTCACATGACTCCTGGGCGAACCACACTGGATAAAAGAATTGATAGACTTCATAAAAACATGGGAAGACCCAAGTTCCTAAGCCATGTGCCCATCAGATGGCCAGATGTGTGTGTGAAACAAAAACCCAGTAACCAGGAGTCTTTACATCAGAAACACAAATCTTGTTCAAAATAATCAATAGAACTGATGCAAATGTAGTGATTGTGCTCAGAAAAAAATGTGTGTGTCAAGAGAAAAATGCTGTGCAGAAGCTATTTACATTTCTCCCCTCTCAATTTCTGCTGTTCACCATTTCTTAAAGCTTCCGACCCTCTGAAGGCAATCTGGTGGAACGATGTAGTCCATAAATGGTCCATAAATGTCTGTGTTCACAGTTTATGCAGGGGAAATTATTCCTATTTATAATCTTACCACATGTGCTACAGTCAAGCTCTCAACTGCACAGGGAAGGAAGGCCCAGCCCCTACTCTGCAGGAGTATCAACGTTATGTCTCTGCTGCTTGTAACCGTGCCGGTATGACATCGTGGATGGTGAAGAAACAGTTTTACAAGGCACAATGCAGTAAAACCGCAATCAAGGTGAAGCTACCATGTGTGAAAGTCACTCTGAATGTTATTAGAGAAAACAGGTTTAGACTCTTGAAAGGAAAAGCTGTTTCCTTTGCTTTCCTGTATGAGAGGGAGCATGCACCGTAGCGACAAGCAGGGACTCTCAGCCAGACAGACTCCTTATGTTTAAATCCCAGCTCAGTACCAGCTGTGTGACCATCAGCAAGCTACCTAACCTCTCTGTGCCATACCTCCACTGTCTGTAAAATGAAGGTAATCACAGTATTCCTACCTCATACGTGTTGTCAAGAATATTAAATGAGCCTGGTCGGCATGGCTTAGTGGTTGAGCCACAGTTGGATGGCCCGGTCAGGGCATATGCCGGGGTTGCAGGCTTGATCCCCAGTGTGGGGCATGCAGAAGGCAGCCGATCAATGCTTCTCTCTCAGCATTGATGTTTCTAGCTCTCTTTCTCCCTCTCCCTTCCTCTCTGAAATATATATATATATAATATATGTATATGTATGTATATATGTATGTATATATGTATGTATATATTATATATACATACATATATATTCAAAAAAGGAATATTAAATGAAAAAATATTGATAAAATCATTTAAAAAGTTCCTGGAAATAGTAAACCCTAAAGAAGTTTTTGGTAATTCAGTAAAGTGCTGGTTTTTCTTTTTTAAAGTGTACTTCCTTCTGCTTGCCTCTGCCATTGGTGCATGTTTTTCATAATTTTTATAAGTTTTCAGAAACTGCCGGCAGCAGTCACATACTTTTGCATTTTATTCCCATAATTGTAGACTCGTTCTTCTCTACGCCTCCTCTCTGAGGCATGCCGGTCCCGCTGCCTGCCTTCCAGAAATTGCCTGCAGCACGCCTGGTGGGGTTCCAAGTTCTCCACAGTCAGCCAAGTAAGGTTTAGTGTTATTTTTCATCACCTTGACGTCAGTGAGAAATATCACTAAATTAATGCAAAAAAGATGTTCAATAGGATTTCATGAATAACTCAAAGCCCACTGCAAATACAGGATTGTCTGTGATGTTTTGAATTGATGGAAATCCACCTAGGGATTTCCAGCAATTCATAAACCAATTTCAGCTGACCGATGTAAAGCTGCGTTTTTTAAAATCTGGCAAGTCAGAATGAAAGGAGAGAGTCTCTTCCAGGCAAACACTCCAAATTGATTCAATTATCATTGACAACTAATGAATTCACTGTAGGTATCGGCAAAAGTCCCTTACAGACAAACCTGACCACAGCAACTTACATCCAAACACTCTTGACTTACCTTAAAACATGACTGAGGAAAGAATTGTCTCCACCTCATTAGGCCTGCCTACACCGATCCAACTCCCACAGTCCCCTCAGCCTTCACCACTGTCTTTGGACATGCCTGACAAATGATATGTGCAAAAGTCATTCCACTTGTACTCTAAGCTTGAAAACTTTCTCCCACATGTTTCTCGCAGGCTGCCAATATCCATCAGCAAGGGATTTAATATGAATCTTCTTTGTATTCTTGATAGTTTGAGTTCCAGAGTCTGATGTAACACTTTTATTTCTTCACATATGAGCAACATCAAACGCAAAAAAAAAAATTGGGTCTTCAAAATCTAAATTTTGAGAATATTCGTTATGGGGGAATCTTCTTCAATTTTCATATTTTACTGTGTTTTTCACTCAAGTTTTTCCTTCTTCCTTCCTTCATTTTTTTTTTTTTTTTTTTTTTTTTTTTTTTTTTAGCATTATTGCTATTTAAGACTTGCCCATTCTGGTATCAGGGTAGGTCGAAAGTTTGGCTCTTTTAAATTTCCTCCTTCAATATCTGCAGCACAAACTTGTCAGAGCAAACTCATTCTCTAGAATTGATTCCTCTAGGAAGAGTAATTGAGTTGAAAGACTAACCTGCATCATTCATTAAAACTGCTATCACTAGTGGCTTTTTTAAATGTGAAAAACAATGAATATTTCTTAGCCTTCTTGTAACTTGACCGCTCAGTGGCATTTGACCCAAGTAAAGCCTTCTCCTTGTCAAGCTCCTAAAATTCCACCTTTTCCCTGGTTTTTCTCTTAGCTATCTTGATGCTCTTTATTGGTCTTAATTGATCTCAAATTCCTATTTCATTCCCTAGAGCAGGGGTGGGGAACATCTGGCCCTCGAGCTATATAAGGCTGCAAAATCCTTGGGTCTGGCCCTGCCAAGGCACTAGGGGTGAGTTAATTAAATGTTTGACCAAATATAGGAGGCTAATTTTTAAGCTGATAATGTTGTGTGTCCCTCAAATGATGCTATAAATATCCACATGGCCCTTGGCAGGTAAAAGGTTCCCCACCCCTGCCCTAGAGTTATGACACTTGTCTTTTCTTGCTCATTTCACTATACTGGGTGATCCCAGCTCCATTACTCATTAGCTGTGTGACTTTGAGAAAGTTATTTAGCTTCCTTGTGCCTAAGTTTTTTCACCTACAAAGTGGGATAACAGTATCTACCTCATAAGGTAGAATTAGATACTGACTTAATATTTAGTAATTTAATCTTGAAGTATAGTTATACCGGTAAATAGTTAAGTAGAGCACTTAATACTTAATATTAATGTTAAGTCATTAATATTAAATATATTTAATAGTTTGAGTTGATATTTATAAGTACTCATGACATGCAGTAAGCACTGTTTAAGTGGTTAATTTTTTTTTTTCATTAAATCTCATGACTTCAAATTATCTCCCATGTGCTATTGCCTCTCCAGACCTGTATTTTCAACCAAGATCATCTTCTCTAGAAGCCAGGTAGTCTCACCTGGAGGTTCCATGAATACTTTAAGATCTATCAGCTCTATCTTCGTACCTGCTCTATCTCAAGAATTGGCACTACCCAGTTGCCCATGCCAGGACATGGTCCTTAATTGTATTTTCTATCTCAACCTACACATCTCACCATCAATGCTGTGAATTCACTGTCCTACACATATGTGGGCTCCATCCTGGTATCTCCAGTCTTGCACAACCCCATCCACCTTCCTCACTGCAGAAAAGAAAACCTAGAACTTTGTTTCCAGAATTTCTTCCTGATCAGATATTGTGCCCAATGACAATTCTTCCATGATGTCTATTCCATCAACATCATTTCTCAGCAAGACCCCAAGTGCCTTAGCGCGGTCAACCATGTCTTCCTGTTTGACCTATTTATTGTCCTTCATCTTTGTTTTTTTCCAGCAAACATTCACCTTCTGCAATCCAACCATATCTAACTGACTATTGTTTTCCCAAATGTACCATAATTGCTTAGAACTCAGCCTTAGTACACACTACCCCATTTCTTAATCCCCGTAATTTTTCTAGCGAACCCTTTATCCTTTTAAAGTTGTTTTGAGGGACAAGCCCTGAACTGGACATTAGAACAATGTGACTCAACACCTTCTAAACCCCTCAGTTTTCTCTCTGTCAAAGAAGGATCATCGAGTCAACAAAGTAGAGGTAAGCTCTTTTGTGCCAGACCTGCGCGAGACTCTAGGGATAGAGCACCAATTAGATGGTACCCCTGCCTTTTAAGTCTTACACTGAAGGGGGAATGTTGACTTGTTGATTCTGAGCTAGATTTGTGACTCCCACAAATCTCTACCAAAGAAATAACTGGTCTGTGTTCTGATACTGCCTCTTCCTGCTGTGTATACTTCTGTTACAGATCATATCACTATACTGCAAGTCCTGGTTTTCTGTGGGTTTTAGTTTATGTTTGTCCTCAAAAGAAATGATGAGATGAGGACTTGGGTGCAAGTGGTTTATCTGGTGGATGATCTCAGGAAGCACAGAGGAAGAGAATTAAGATAAGGAAGGGAAGAGATAGAATAAGGGGTATGTTAATGAGTAGCCCGCTGCTATGGGCAATGCCCTGAAATCTCTCTGAGGAACTGTGTGGAGCATATCTCAGAATCATCACACCAGATGGCGTGAGAACTCATTTAGTCATCACTGTTACTACAGTGTGGCCCCTTGGAAACATTAACTTCACTGCGCTTCCATGCTGTATTTGCATGTGTGTCAATTGAGATGGGCCAAGGCAACAATGAGTGAGACCTCAATAACATCTACTACACTGTCCAATTTCCCTACCAACCTGAGCATCCCAACAAGTATACATTACCCATCTTCCTATTCATAGGACTTTCCAGAGTGCCCAGGGCAGAGTGTCTACTCAGAAAGTGTATTGAATGAAAAGACAAATCTTCACTACATGAACGTGAGTAAAATTAATCCTTTCAACAGTTTTTCTATTGCTCTATAACAGCGAAGGCTAAGAGGGTACAAGTGAGGAGGCACCAGTTGAGAAAACAATTTTCTTGGTGAAATAACCAAATATGAAACTCCTTCATTATATGCCTGAAAATATTTCTTTCTTTCTAATCATTGACTACTGTTTACGGATTGAATATTTGTGTAAAAAGAGAATATTTGTGGCCTCCTCCTCCCTGCCGCAATTGAAATGTTGAAGCTCCAACCCCCAAAGTGACTCTATTTGTAGATGGTAACTTTCTAGGTTACTTAAGGTTAAATGAGGTCATAAAGGTGGTGGGCTCTGATCCAATAGGATTAGTGTCCTTATAAGAAGAGATGCCAGAGAGCTTTCACTGTAGGCTCCACACTGTAAGGACACAGTAAGAAGACAGTTATCGGCAAGCCAGGAAAGGTCCTCATCAGAGGCCAACCCTGCCATACCTTGATCTTGGACATTCCAGCCTCCAGAGCTGAGAGGAATAAATTCTGTTGTTTCAACCACCCAGTCTGAAGACTTTCGGTATGGCCGCCCAAGCTGACTGAGACCATCACATTTGAAAAGATGCTAGCTTCCAGTGAGGTGACCCACCAATGATATCAGGAAAGAGTTCTAAGTTATGTTGATTTGTCTAGAAATTCTCAGAAATTTATTCTTCAGATTTTTAAACAAATCTTGACATTTTAAGGATAAATATTTGTTGACAATGATGGTAATAGGCTTTGTACAGTTTGCCTTCTTGGCATAAGTAACTTCCCCTTTCATAGGTGTATAAAATAAGCACATAAAACAGTTAAAAAGGCTTCTTGGACATCAAATAACTCGTACTAAACATACTGATGAGTTAAGTGTAAATAAATGAGAAACACATGGATAACATTTTCCTTAAAAACATAAAGTTTTAGACATTAAGTGAAAAAGAGACTGACAAAACACATCTGGGGTTTTGCCCACTGCAAATTTATTTTTAGTTTTGGATATTAAAACAAATTACAATTCAATGTGTCTAGCTTGAGTATAAGCTCTCGGTTTCTAAAATAATGCTTGTCATATAATGATTGGGAAGATAGTATCGATAGACAGTTATGAGAATTCAACCTTGACCTAAGATAGAGAAAATTCCTCAGTCTCATTTAGAGGCAAAAAGGTCAATTTTCTCGCTGTTATTTTTAGCAAGGGAGGCTTACAGGAACATATTTTTGTACTTCACTCTGAAAAATGAACACATGAAAAGGCATCATTTTAGAGAACGCAGTTGTTATTGCTGCTACCCTTTTCACTTTATAGTTGAGAGGTAGATGAAAGGGGGATTGTCTTCACTTAAGTTTGTTAAATAAAATTGATGAAAAACTAAGTGTTAACCTTTTCCACTTGGATGTCGAGTGTGACTCGACGCGGTTAGCATTAGAATAAAGGAATCGAGAAAAAAGCAAGCGAGTGCAAAGGGTTAATCCCTCCCACCCCCAAGTCAACTGGTACATACTATGGGAGTGATGGGTTGGGCTAACTTATCCTGCTCATGTGCAACCAGACTCAGTTTGCACCGTAACTATCAGCTATAATGGTTAGTAAACGTACCAAAGTAAGAACTAAACAGAAACTGGGGTTTGGGCCTACCTACTAGTAAGTGGCTTTTGTGTAAACTGGTAGCTTTTCAGTGAACATAAAGAGCCTATTTCCATTTACCTTGAAGACTCCTCATGTTTGAGCTAAAGCTCTGTAGTCACCATGGAAAATATGGCCACTGCCACAATTCCACCAGTATTTCTCCTGCAAAAGAGACACCGTGAATGTCTGGCTCAAATGTGGGCCTCTAAAAGCTTCTGACTTAGAGGATGTCCCAGCTGGAGTTGTATCTGTTTCAAAAACAGTCCAAAAGAAGGGAGTCCCAGAAAATCATCTACCTTTAAGCTTCATCCCTTGAACTGAGGATCTTGATTTTAGTCCTAGACCCTAGTGGCCTGAATTTTTCAAAGATTTCCTACATCTCCCTAGTCCAGTGGTCGGCAAACTGCGGCTCTCGAGCCGCGGTTTGCCACTCTGTTGACTAATGAGTTTGCCGACCACTGGGATAGGGGCTTAATCACAAGGAACAACAACAGCCTGTAATTATTGGAATCGAGAGTCTATCAGTTTGCCGCTCTGTTGACTGAGTTTGCCGACCACTGCCCTAGTCTTATGCCTTCCCTATCTTGAGCATTCTCTGGCCACAGATCTTAGCACTAGTTCATTCTTCAGGATCCCCTGACCAACCCAGAATCAATGTGAATTGAAGAAGATTGAATGATTGTGGATTAGCCAACATCATCCATGAGATGCCTGAGAGCTGAGAACTAGACACTCTATAGCCAACTGTCCTCAGATCCAGGTTAGAAACAAACAACAGATGCCTGTGGAAAACATTCAAAGAAATAGAGCCCTCAGGCACCAATGAGGAGAACACAATTCAAGGAAAGCTGAGTAACTGTAAGTAGTCTTTAGGGAAAGAGGGAAGTAAAGCATTAATGAATACAGAAAAATCATCTGGAAGCCAAGATTCATTGTCTGCCTTGAGTGGCTGAGAGTAGGGAACAGCATAACCTTCTCCCGTGCCCCGTTCCTCCTTCTCTCTTCAAGATCGCTCTCTACTCCCTTCATAAACCAAATTAATTTGCACAGAGCAGTGAAATGTGAAACTGCTCATGAAAGACAACATGATATCAATCTGTCACTCTCTCTGCTCTTTGGTTTTATGGGCAGGGGAAGTGGTAGCAAGTGTAACTATAAATCACTCCCACATACATGTCAGAGGAATGTGGGCACTGTGCAATTGCAAGAGTGGTACCACGCTGCCAATAGCTAAGAATTCTGAGGGACCTGGGCTTCACCGTGCCTAAGAATTGGCTACATGATTTTAGTAAAGGGGGGGCAAAAAGATTGTCCAGTATAAACTTCAAATGTGTTTTTTAATGTTATTATCATGGATCTGTTTGTCCCAGGACTCCAAGTTCTGAGACAAAGGCGTCCTTTTATTCATACCCTTTGAATTTTAAAGACTTGGTCAAGAGACCACCTGGCTAGGCCTTAAATTTATCCTCAGGAAAGAGGAAAGGCATGAATTCTAAGTGGAATAATTGAAAGAAGGCAGAAGGAGGATTCATTGCCTGAGGCGCCACCATTCTTCAGAAATGTCCCCAAATTGGCCAACCATCTGATCCAAGTAAGCACAGCGCTCAACTGTGCCCCTGGCTAATGTGCCCTGGGTCCAAATTCTTCCTGGATGACCTGCTGTGTTGGAGGAAACAACTGTTCCCAAGAGATTCTTAGCCATGCTATCTGGAGCACCAGAGCCCCTCCAATCACCACACATCTACAGAATCCCTGACCTCTTGCAATTAAAAAAAGAGAAAGCGAGAACAGAGACAAAGGTACAAAGCACAGGAATAAAGAGCTAAGACTGTAAGGGAGAGACAATTATAATGGGAATTTATTTCTTCCAATAAACTACAAATTAAGTGAGGGATAGAAATTTGCCCAAAATATTCTTTTCATGTTCAACAAGCCCTAAACTAGTATCTATGTAGCCAATTGAGAAGAGTCTCTCATGAGACTTCCTCTTAAGTCATT